>NC_089495.1:176862346-177207346 GCF_036850765.1 Saccopteryx bilineata
GCAGACAGGAAGGGAGAAAGATGAGAAGCATCAATTCTTCACTGCGGCACTTTAGTTGTTCATTGCTTGCTTTCTCATATGTGCCTTGACCGTGGGGCTACAGCAGACTGAGTGACCCCTTGCTCAAGCCAGCGACCTTAGGCTCAAGCTGGTGAGCCTCACTCAAACCAGATGAGCCTGCACTCAAGCTGGCAACCTCGGGGTTTCAAACCTGGGTGCTCCACATCCCAGTCCAACACTCTATCCACTGCGCCACTGCCTGATCAGGCCCAAATTGTTTTTATTTTTTCAGAAGTTTTCATATTCTTTCCAATGGAAATCAAAGGTCACATGTCTAAAGCTCCGTATCTTCCTCCCATGATATCCCCAGGTAGCACAGCATCCACAAAGTTTTGTTTTTTTCTGAAAAACAAGGGCTTGGAACAATGCCTGTCACATGTTAGAAGCTCAGTAAGTATGTGTTGCATAAAGTAATGAATAAATATGTTCATAAAATTTGGGGGTGTCACTTCAGTGAAAGCCATCAACTCTCCCTAAGAGGCTGTCCATTTTGCATGCCTCCATTCCCACTGAACTACCCGTGGGATTCTTGGAAAATATCCATTACTCATTGTCTTCAGCCTGTTTAGTAAACAAACCCCAGAACTGGCACCAAATCACCACAGTCTCACTTTATAAAGGTTCTTCACATCAATTCATGAAGTATTATCTCAATAGTAAATATTATTTTATTTAGGTAGTTCTTTCTGTATGATCAACGCTACTAAGAGCAGTCTTTGAAGAACCAAAGTGGATCGTGTGACATCTGACACCTGCCCATATATAGGATGTTCTTACTAGTTGCATCCTCCTCAGAGAGGCCTGAAATTCATTTGACAAAGAAAAAGGCTATTCATTCCTTTGACTCGTGTAGCAAAATAAGGTTTAAATGCGAGGTCCAGGCAGGGGAGACAAATGCCTTATATTCTTATTAAGGTGGAATCTTTCTGAGGGTAGATTTGCATCAGGATGGGGGTGGGTAGGTGTACATAAGAGATCTGAAATGGTAGAGAGGTGGCCTAGGGGCCTCAGGCCTGGGAGAGCTTTTGAGACAAAATCTAGCCTTATCTACCCATTTAAGGACATTTTAAACACATAATAGCTTTTATACAAAGTTGAAATTTTGCTCTTCAGTTACCATCTATCTCCAATGAAAGATGCATTTTGCAAAAAAGAAAGAAAAAAAAAGATGCTTTTAGCTTTAAAATTTACATTCCCACTCTTGTGTGAAGAAATACAGACAAAAAGAAAATTTCTATTAACTTCAGAAGTGCATTATATAACACACACGTTGAATCTCTTTTTGGTTTGACATTGCCTTTTAATCTTGCTTATCTGTTGACCACAGTGTGTCTGCACATACTAAGCAAGACAAAGTGAACTTCTAAAGTTTCAGCAAACGCATCTTTTCTCTCCTCCTTCCCTACCTTTGAACCCTAGCTTGCTATCACTCTTGCTTTAAACATGATGATTACATTTGTTCTAGCATCAAGTTGGGAGCAGCCGATCAGTCTCAATAGTGACAGTTCACCAAGTCACACAGAACCTTTCCCCCTCATTTCCTATAACAAGTCACTAGTCTAGGATTTTACCTTAAAAATACAATAAATGCTCTCATATTATCTTTATTTTAAATGTTAAGAATTTTTTGCATTGATGTTGATTTTTTTAAAACATTACTCATTTTTTCACTCTTGCAGCAAAATATGGTTTAAATCAGGGGTAGTCAACCTTTTTATACCTACCGCCCACTTTTGTATCTCTGTTAGTAGTAAAATTTTCTAACCGGTTCTACAGTAATGGTGATTTATAAAGTAGGGAAGTAACTTTACTTTATAAAATTTATAAAGCAGAGTTACAGCAAGTTAAAGGATATAATAATAATTACTTACCAAGTACTTTATGTCAGATTTTCGCTAAGTTTGACAGAATAAATCTTTATAAAACAACTTACTATAGTTAAATCTATCTTTTTATTTATACTTTGGGGTTGTTCCGCTACCACCCACTATGAAAGCTGGAATGTCCACTAGTGGGTGGTAGGGACCAGGTTGACTACCACTGGTTTAAATAAAAAGGTTCAGGCCAGGAAGAGCCATGGCTTGCCTTCTTCACTAAGGTAGAGTTTCTCTGAGAGTAGGTTTGAATAAAGATGGAAGTGGCTCAGACATCAGCAGGAGGATGGGCTGTGACATTACAGGCCTCCCTCCTCTTACTGAGACACCAAGCCAACAACGGCACACGAACACCTCTGTGAGCACTCCAGAGACCACATGAGAAGCTACAGCACCCAGGCGATTGTAAAACAAAGACAGGCCTGACCAGGTGGTGGCGCAGTGGATAGAGCGTCGGACTGGGATGTGAAGGACCCAGGTTCGAGACCCCAAGGTCGCCAGCTTGAGCGCTGGCTCATCTGGCTTGAGCAAAAAACTCACCAGCTTGGACTCAAGGTCGCTGGCTTGAGCAAGGGGTTACTCAGTCTGCTGAAGGCCCATGGTCAAGGCACATATGAGAAAGCAATCAATGAACAACTAGGGTTTTGCAACAAAAAACTGATGATTGATGCTTCTCATCTCTCTCCGTTCCTGTCTGTCTGTCCCTATCTATCCCTTTCTCTGACTCTCTCTCTCTGTCCCTGTAAAAAAAAAACAAAAAAACAAAAAAACAAAGACAGGACTTCACTGAAAAGGGGAGGAAAATTCACAAGATTTGTCATACCCATTTGTGTCCCTCCACATAAGTGACATAGCATAGAGCAACAGGGAGGACCTTTCCACCCCCTTACAGGTGCTCCTCACTTAGGATACAAACAAAGGGTGCATTTTGCACACAACATTCTGGATTGTCACACAACCTGAGGGACTGGTCTGAGTCTTGCCTGGCTCATAGTGCTGATGGGATTTGGCAGCCCCTGCAAACAGAAGTGAGCTCATGTTAGAGCTGCAGTTTGCAGGCAGTTGTAAGGGAAGCAAAAGATCAGAAAATATTTGGGAAGTCCTAGGACCTTCTGACAGGCTGAAGGGTAAAGGTCTCCCCTGCATTAAACCAGTTTGCAAAGACTGAGAGAAGTGGGTTAACATACATGATATGTAATAAACCCTAACAACTCAACAGAGAAAAAATGAAATAACCTGATTAAAAAATAGGCAAAGGACTTGAATTTTTCCGAAGATGAGATATATATATGGGTCCTGGTCAATGAGCATATGAAAAAATGCTCAAACTAACTAATCATCAGGGAAAATCAAATAAAATCATATTATGACACCCCCTCACACTCATTAGGATTGCTACTAGCCAATAACTAAATTATAGATAAAAAAATATAGATGATTGACAGATAGATAGATATCAAATGTTAACAAGGATGCAAAGAAACTAGAACCTTTGTGTACTGTTGATGGGATTGTAAAATGTGCAACCTCAATAGAAAACAGCATGAAGTTTCCTCAAAAAATTAAAAATAGGATTGCTTATATAATGTTATATGTCAATTACATCTCAATTTAAAAATTATTTAATTAATTAATTTTAAAAATATAGAATTACCATATGATCCAGAAATCCCACCTCTGACTATATATCTAAAAGAACTGAGAACAAAGTGTTGGAGAGATATGCGTGTATTCATAGCCACACAATTCACAATAGCCAAAAGGCAGAAGCAACCCAAATATCCATCCATGGGTGAACAGATAAAGAAAATATGGTATACAGCATAAAATGTAACAATATTCAGCCTTACAAAAGATAGTTACATACTACATGAACAAACTGTGCGGACACTATGTTAAGAGAAATAAGGTAGTTGCAAAATGACGAATATGGCATGATTACACTTACGTAAGGAATCTAAACTAGTCAAGCTCATAAAAACAGAAAGTAGAATTTTGGTGACTAGGGAAGGGGTGGAAGGCAGGGGAGAGGGGAGGTGTTCAGTGGCCAGAGTTTCAGATTTGCAAGATGAAAATTTTGGAGATTTGTTTCACAGAGACGTGACTACACTTAAGACTACTTAGCTGTATATTTAAAAATGGTAAAAATGGTAACTTGTTTGTTTTGACCACAATAAAAATATTGCATTAAAATATTATTTATTTTGATTGTTGAGTTTTTGCACCCACTTAAAATTTGTACTTTAGGTGAGTGCTTCTCCTCAACCCCCACTCAGCACTCCGCTATCAGCCAAGAGTGGTTACTAAAATGGTAGAAAGGAAATTAAAATAAAAAATATTCTGGGGCAAGAAAAGAAGCCAAATTTCTCTGAATATCTTTCATTTCTCTCACCCGCCATCAAGAAATGTGTTTACTCGGCCCTTAATAATAATCATTTTTAAAAAATACTAGCAAAGTGATGCCAGATTTTACCCCATTGAACAGCTCAAAGACTCTGAGATCACAGCCGGCTCCATAAAGCAGTCAAAGGCCAGAAGAATTCATATTAGCCATTCAGCACCACACGCAGTGTCCCTCGAGGACTGCAGACCTCAGGTGGTTTGAATCAACATCAAAACTGGCTTTTAAAATGGCATTTAGAATTGAGTCATAGTGCAATTCACAGAAAGTGTGGCCTAAAGCTCAGATTTGATGGATATTGAATACACAATTCTGTAAACAACTAATTTCTCCATAAGTAGCAGACTCTCTAAAAGAGTAAAACAACCAGAATGCAAAAGAATGGAGAGATAATTAGTATTTAATAAGACTTGTTCCAGTTCACCAAAAAGAAGCAAAATTAATAAACCCAAAAGTAGGTTAATTTTCTATCCTGTCCCTTAAGCTTGCCATTTTTATGTCTTTATTGTATTTCAAATGCACTTGGAAATATAGAAGTCCACTAAGATTTGTTAAGGTATTTCTTCAAATACATTCAACAAGAATTTGAGCAACCTGTTACAAACACTAAGCATACAGCTATAAGTAAAAAAAAAAAAATTGCAACCTGTTCAAAAAGGAAACACACTAATGAAAAAAATTTTCTTTTTCCTTATATTTTCATACATTGACAAGCTAGTTGGGAAACCTGAAAAGGGAATGAAATACAAGCTTTTCTAAATCAAGGGTCCCCAAATTGCTTCCTGTAGACCTCATTTTTATCAATTGTCATTTGGTCTCTAGCCAGATCTCACTGTTGGTGGACCTCAGATATCTGAATTATTAGCATGTCAAGTTCTCTAGCAGCAAAACCTCTCCTAGGAGGTGTGCTGACCATGACTTTTTGAGGGATTGCTGTCAGGAGGAACTGGTGAGGGTGTGAGGGAAGGAGGGTGGAGCACAGAAGGAGCATGGTCTCAGCTCGAGTCTAGCTTCAGCCTGATCCTGTAAGGAGCTCTGGACTGTGAATTAAATCACGGAGTGGTCTTAGCTGAAAGCAAAAGGGTAAGCTGTAAAATTCCAACATCACTGAGTCATTGGTCATCATCAACTCTGACCTAGAGTAGGTGGGATATGATCACTAAGGGATAAACTTCCAGGCACCTCCAGGTGAGGTGGCTCCCATTAGCTAAGGTGGACTGGAGGATGGCTGCCTAAGACGTTAAAGGAGATCTAGGCAGCGCAACAGCAGCATCTACTCTGGTTTGAAAGGTCTGAGACTTTCAGGAAAGCAAGCACAAAGTAGACAGATTTTGAAATGCTACAGAATGAAAATATCTCTTCTAGAAAAATGGTCTAAAGAGCTTAGTGATGCCCAAGGCTTCCTCCAGCCAACCATATACTCTTTAATACCTGACCCATCCTCATTCATTCTCCAATCCCAACAAATCTGGAGCACTATTATTCATTGAATACTAGAGAAAGCCCTACCAGAACTGGTGAGCTAGATCCAACTTTAGAGATCTTCTTGTCCACTAGCTTTCAGACATTGGTATTCAAGTACTCCCATCCACGAGAATTCCTGTGGGAATCCAATGAAAGGGGACTCATGCTGGTTGGAGGGCGGAGGATGGATATCAATCCCACATAGTATTTGGCAGCTCCCATTGGGCTATGAGGTTCCTTTTTTTTTCATCCAACTATACTGTTCATAAAAATTAGGGGATATTTTATTGTTTCATATTCATTTTGAAATATCCTCTAATTTTTGTGAGCAGGATATTAACATATGTCTTAGGTCAGATTCCCCATATGCAAAGCCTCATATTAAGGTTCTTGTAAGTAATGTATTGATGGTGTGGTCTCAGGGGAAACCTTTAAGAAAGGGAGGGAAGAAGACTACAGCATGGAGCCAGCCAAGGTTGTAGACTGAGATTAAACAAACAACCAACTCAGTGATCTACTCAAACCTTACTCTTGTGTAGTTGTGACCCTGAGAGGTCAAGAAGTTTGTCACAGCCTCCTTATAGTTTCCCAGGGGTGGGCCAGAGATTAAGGCAGGTGGGCTCATGCCTGTTTTAGAGCTATTATCATGATGTCTATTTTAGGATAGGTTTCCTAGAAGCTGATCTTGAAAAGGAGATTATTTTGCAAGTGTTTCGTTGAGTGGGTGATCTCAGAAGAAACCTTTTGGGAAGGGAGTGTATCAGGAAGAACAGAGGAAGAAACTGAGTGAGGAAATGATACACTCTAGTGATCAGCTTCAGGCTGACACTCTGGGGAAGCTTGGAAGATACCACAGCTACGTCTTAAATTAAGGCAAAGGGCCAAGATATTATATCCCAGTACCAATCAGTCACTGTTTGGGGGAAGCGGGGACGGCATAGCTTCCCAGTCATTTTTTGGAGAGGCAATGCCTCTTGGCCGAAGGCAGTGCTCTGGGTAGGAAGCATCTGTGAGCCATTAGCTTTCAACATCACGGCAGCTGGTGGAGGAGCTGAACAGAGGCATACTAAGCGAGCACCAGTAACTTGCACTACACTGTCTCTCGTGGGCTCCCTTGTCATTTCAGTCACTTAATGGGACTGTCAACACGATCTAAGCCCAAACCCAGAGCAGTGTCTAACGAATCTCTTGAAAAGGCACAAGCATAGCTACCACCCACAGTTTCCATTTGGTCTTCTGCCTCCCTCCTTACAGTGTGAATCTTATCAAAGATTTTTAAAAATATGCTTCCATTTAAGTTATCTCTAAAGAAGGCAACTTTGGATGCCAGAAGGAAGTTGCCAAAAATATGGATAAACCTCTGTGTTCATTGAGAAGATTCACAGATTCTATTCAGGCTGTTCCTTTCCAGTCTCGATGGTGAATGCATGGGGGAGAGGGGAGAACCCCGCCCAACTGACCGCTGTTCTCCACACACCCCCCCTCCAGCTGCAGTCACACCCAGGGCGTGATAGTCCTGGGTGTGTTACTGTGTCCACCCTATTCCCATAGTGTCTGCGAGTTTTAACAAAAGAGCCATCCAATCAGCTGTTTTGTTACATTTTGACATGTTGTTGAGGTTTCTTTCTCTTAAGGGTTTGCTTTTTTTTCTTTTCACTCTTATCACTATGAAATCCAATCGGACTTTTCAAAGTTCTGAAGGATCTTGTGCTGGTTTTGTTTTTAGGAAGAGAGGAGACAGAGAAGGAATTAGGAAAGGTGCAAAGATGTCAAACAAAGACCTGGAACTGGAAATGTCCTTAAAGATCTAAATCGTGTGTTTTGAAAACATTTTCTGAGGAGCCCTTGCATTCCTTGGGGCATCTCCAGGTTGGTTTTCAGAGCCGTGGGGGAAGAAAGAACTCAGAACCCAAGCATACACTCACCATCGCAGAAATCACAGGAGCTCTATTTCTTATCGGTGTTATATGCTGTTTTATATTTCATAAAAGGAACTGAGCCGCTAGTTAAAATTTTCAAAAGGTTTGAAAGCCAAGATTTAGTCTGGAACAGACATTGCCAGTCACAACTCATTTTCACTCAACGCTTATTTCTGTGCAGACCACTTGCATTTTTTCTCCTGAGGACTTTTCTGTTGCAGGAGCCTGCTTAACACAGGCTGGTCGGACTTGCCAGGCAAGCCACACCTGCTGGGAGCAGCCCTCAACCAGGGATGGAGGCCATAGCTGCATGGATGCCCCAGCTCCTTTTCCTCTCCTGGGGGACATCTCTGAAGCATGCAGTCCACCCTGCCTCCAAGGGTGGCCCTGAGGGGGTAAGCCCTGGGCACCCACAGAGGTGACCAGTTTGACATTACACATCCTGTCAGCTGTTCTTCCTCCCTGCCTCACTTCCCTACAAGTGTTTCCTGGGCTCCCTTCCTAGAAAAACTACTTACTCTCAAACCTTATCTCAGAATCAGCATCCGGTGCAACCCGAAGCCATTCATAATGCAATTCTGTTCAATTCACAGATCAACATGAGGCATTCAAAAGAAAAATTGTCATACTTTTCTTCCCCATAAAAGTTTACATTTTTTTTCTCTTTGAAGATAAACTTAAAGTGAATTACTTTAATGATGGAAAATGACTTCTTACTAAGGGCATAGGTGATTCTAGGCAATGTGCTCCAAGCAATTAGACAGTGGTAGAAATCCTTTTATATGACAAGTGAGTAAATTCGGCAATCCTCGATTGATCCTTAGCTTACAGGCCAGTGGTCTTCAATAATATATATTGCTGGCAACATATCAAGTGGTTACATGAAAATTAACAATGTGTATGAATTATATCAAATATGCATGGCTTAATGCAGAGTTCAAGTATTATGACTGTACTTTATCAAATATATGACATTTAGTCAATATTATTTAGTATCTCTTCAGTTCCGCAAATGGGGAGATTAGATGAACTCTCTACCTTTCTGAATAAAACAGATAAAGTGGAGTAGAAGGGTCTAATGTTCTTTTTCAAAACATCAGCTCCCCCATGCCCCCAGCAAATGGGCACAGAGACACCTGATTGGTGGCATGGCAATAAGATCAGTCAAGGGCAAAGCAGGCACAATTCTCAGTCCATCCTAGCTTGATGCCTGTGTTGGTGGCCAGAGCTGTTCATGCCTGGGGCACATAAAACACAAACAAACAAACAAACAAAAAAAGTTCTGCTTTTGGGCCCTGGCCGGTTGGCTCAGTGGTAGAGCGTTGGCCTGGCATGCAGAAGTCCCGGGTTCGATTCCCGGCCAGGGCACACAGGAGAGGCGCCCATCTGCTTCTCCACCCCTCCCCCTCTCCTTCCTCTCTGTCTCTCTCTTCCCCTCCCGCAGCCGAGGCTCCATTGGAGCAAAGATGGCCCGGGCGCTAGGGATGGCTCCTTGGCCTCTGCCCCAGGAGCTAGAGTGGCTCTGGTCTCAGCAGAGCGACGCCCGGGCGGGGCAGAGCATCGCCCCCTGGTGGGCAGAGCTTCGCCCCTGGTGGGCGTGCCGGGTGGATCCCCGTTGGGCGCATGCGGGAGTCTGTCTGACAGTCTCTCCCAGTTTCCAGCTTCAGAAAAATACAAAAAAAAAAAAGTTCTGCTTTTGTATATTAAATTTGTCCTTTCTTTTCAATAATACATTCTCCTGGCCTCAGTACTGTTTGCCTCTTTTATAATCGTATGTGAGACTGCAAGGAAAGCCTCCTCACCAGTGGCAGGATTCAAAGAATTTAACAACTGGTTCTCCACCTTAATGATCATTTTAAGTATAAAAAATCGATATACTGAAACATAGTTTATTATTTTGTACATTTAATACTTAAATAAGAACAATAAAAGAGGTAGACAAAACTAGATTATGTTCTAAAAATGAGTTTTAAAATATTAATGAAAATATATTAAATAATACCTGACAAAAGACAATAAAACTGTTATTTAAGATATTTCCATATTGTTTCTTGATTGGAATCCTCACTTGCAACTTTCTTTGCTTTTATCTGAGCATCATCTGCTGTGTAATTTATCCTTACCAATCTTTTCACTGTAGGAGTAGGATCCCATTCCTTTACCTATGGATGAATGAATATGACAGTACTACGGGCACTTAGAATACGCTGTTGCGCAGACCACGTTAAAAAAGAGAAAGGAACGTAAATTTGTGACTTCCACATTGGGCAGCTGCCCAGGCGCCCACCTGAGAGAGAACCCTGATTACAAGTGCCATTTTAACAACCGGTTCACCAAACTCAAAAAAAAATTAGGTATCAGTTCAGCCAAACTGGAACAAACCAGCTGAATTCCAACAATGCTCTTCACTCTCTGTGATGCATGTTTCTTTCCGACCAGATCTGCTCCTGGCATCAACCTCCAGTCTCTGAAACGCATAGGAGACAGGGCCTGGGGGCCCAAGATGAGTGACAGTAAGGCCAAGGTGACTTAACTCTTTCAAGGGTATATAAACCCACCCCTTCTGGGACCTTTGAAAAATTGATCACTTTGAAGAGGGAGGCAAAGCTGTAGTTGTTGCTTTTGATCATTCTCATAAATTAAAGAGGTGATCCTTGGAGAATTTGTAGATTGTTTTCACTGATAAATTCAACTAATGGCTTTCCTATATCTGTGCTCATTCCACTATGACTTTGTCATACCCACCCACACTGACCCTGGGTTTTCCTTTGTCATTTCCTTTGACCAATAAAATTTATCTGAAGTGATTTTTTGTGCCGTTCAAAGCCTCAGCCTTAAGAACCATTGGCACTGTTTATGGGAACTCTACCTCTGTGATGAGAACAAGTGAGAGCTAGCCTCAGAGGCCACAAAGAAGAGACCCATGGTGCCCCAAACCATAGCAGATTATAGGACAAAGAAACAAACACAGAATCATAAAGAGAGCCCTAATGAAACCTACCTGAGACCTGGGGACTGTTTCATTTGATCCCAGTCCAAATTGCCAACTTATGCAATTGTGAGCTAACTGAACAGTCGTTGTCTTAAGATATTAAGTTATAGAATCATTTGTTATGCAGCAATAGCTACCTAGTACTACTTCCTTACTCTAAAAGAAACTTAAGAAAACATATTTAAAATACAATGGATTTATATTGCCTGCAGAATCAAGTCAAAACACCTTAGCTTTGCACAATAAGAAGGTGACAAAGGAAAATTTGACTTTGGGTGATGGGTATGCAACCTAATTGAAAGACAAGATAACCTGGACTTGTTGATCTTTGAATATATGTAGCCTGATTTATTGATGTCGCCCCATTAAAAAAATAAAATTATAATTAAAAAAAAATTTAAAAAAAAAGAAAGAATTTCTAGTTCAACTTCTACTTATTTGTACAATCTCATACAGAGGGTTCTTGGGTTACAACACAGTTCTGTTCCTATGACAGTGAAGTAACCCAAATTTTGATATAAGTTGAAACACACCTTAGCCTAACATAAACAGAACACTTGTGCATTTAACAGTCCAAAATGGTGTAAGTAAGTATACTGGGAGATGCCAACTCCCTCACTCATACGCTATGTTTCTGTGTATTCTTCTGTTGTGCACAAACTAATTTGCCCATGTAGTCCGTAAGTGTGATGCTAACGGCATAAGCTGAAACACTCATGTCTCAATTTTTTTTAAGTTTTTATGGGAGTGAGCGTTACAAACTCTAAACATCGTGTGTCATGACTGTTGTAACCTGAAAATCCCCTGTACTTACCTAGTAAAACCACCGTATACAAGCAATGAACATGTCCCAATGAAGTTTTCTCCCTTCTCTGAAAAAGTCTCCTCGTCTTTCCTTATGAAATAATACCAACATAACATTTATGTATAATATACTATGTACTAGGTACTGTTTTAGAAATTTTACAATGATTATTTAATTTTATCACACTTCTATGACAAAAAGGTCATCACATTTTTAAGTTTGTAGATGAGGAAACTAAGACATAAAACATTTAATTTCCTGCTTTTAGGGAATCCAGCTTAAGATAAAAGCCATATAAAGATAAGAAGCCATTCTGTTGTGGATAAAAGTAATGTTTGTTCGGGGGAAAGTGCTATAAATTAATTTTTTATAACACTATGTTTGTTTCGGACACCTGAGGTTAAAAAATATTTCTAAGCAAAATTAAACCTATAATTGATTTTATATAAGGTAGGGTAACATTAGTTGCTATAACCAATGGACTTCAAAAGGCAATGACTCAAACAAAGTACTTTATTTCTTGTTTTTTTATCAGTTAGGGTTCCAGGTTATTAGGCCACTTGATTCCACACAATCATAGAGACTTGGGCATCCTCTTGTGTTTCCCACCATGCCCTACTTCAGGTGGCATTCTTTTCTGCACGTTGGGAGCCATAGTACAGAAGCTGGCTTGCAACAAAGTGGTAACAAGCATAAAGAGAACACATCAGTTCATCTAAAGAGTCTGTTCTGACGTGATGCACTTCTTTCACATTTCACTGGTGAGAACCAAGTGATCACCCTTAATTGTAAGGGAGGGTGGATACTGCAGAGCAGCTGGTCTGCCAGGTAGCATTATATTATTGTAGAAAACCAAAACAAGAAAGAAAAGAAAAGAGGGAAATGGATTTTGGTAAAAAGTCAGCAGTCTCTGCCATAATCCTTATTATCAGTTGTGCATGGGCTCACTATCTTTTCTAACAGTCAACATAAAGAAAAAGAAGGATTCACGCGGTAACAACTTTTCTAGTTAACTGCTAAGTCTGTCTTTTGGTAACTCCAAAGCTTGTAAAACCTGTTTTAGAAAAGTTCTTGTCCTCATAAATGTGTCTACCATAGGAAATAGCGTTAGCTTGTAAACTCTCCTGATACTAATCATTAAGTTGTAAATGAAGTCACTACTTGCTGCGTTGCATTCCATCTCCTATATCAGGGCTGCTCAGTAGAATTTTTATGATGCTAGAAATGTGCCGTATTTGTGCCGTAGCCACTAGACCAATGTAACTATTGATTGCTTAAAATGAGGCTAGAATGACTAACAAACTGAAATTAATTTTTTAATGTGCTACTATAGTATATTTAATTTTTTTTGTTTTTGTGGCAGAGACAGAGAGAGTCAGAGAGAGGGACAGACAGACAGGAAGGGAGAGAGCTAAAAAACATCAGTTCTTCATTGTGATTCCTTAGTTGTCCATTGATTTTTTTCTCATATGTGCCTTGACCAGGGGGCTACAGCAGACCGAGTGACCGCTTGCTCGAGCCAGAGACCTTGGGCTCAAGATGGTGAGCCTTGCTTAAACCCGATGAGCCCGCTCTCAAGCTGGCGACCTCGAGGTCTCGAACCTAGGTCCTCCGCTTCCCAGTCCAACGCTCTATCCACTGTGCCACCGCCTGATCAGGCTAAAATATTTTAAATTGAATTTATTGGAGTGACACTGGTTAGCATAATTATACAGGTTTCCAATGTTTGTTAAATTTTAGTTCTTTTACATTTAAAAGACTTCATGAGGCTAGTGGCTACCACATTAAACAGAGCAGCTGTATGGACTATAGAAAAATTCTAGTGAAAGAGAAAGCAGTTCGATCTGTTTGTCTTTCAACAACTGCTGTTACCAAATTTGTATTGATGGTTCATCTAACAGTTTCTGATCCAACACAATGCAAAGCTTTGTTCTTCACAGTGTGTTATCCTTGCTGCTATCTTTCAGCACCAGGCAGAGTAGTTGGCACACAGCGGGCTTTTAATAAAGACTCAATATGTAGATAAGTGAATGAGTGGTATGGCATCTGTCCAGTTGAGCTAGACTACTATCTGCCAGGGTGGGAAAAACTAGGTTTATAGTTGTGAATCCGCATTATGTATTATTATTTATTAATGATAGTATTATTTATTTGTGTTACAATTGTAAACCTACTTTGGCCCCCTCCCCGTATTGTATGATTTGACCTAGCTTCTCATTCAGAACATTTTGCAATGCAAGTAACCAACAGTGAAACAGTAATTCATATAGATTACACATCGATGTGATTTCGTTTTTTAGATTGGAGCAATTATTGAACCAAATATGTCACGATTATCGTGTCTCCTGGCTAGATATTAGCAACGATATACAAAGAACTTACATTCCCAATAAATTCTTCACGTTCCAGACAGTTTGCATCTCTCTCATATATGCTACACAATATCATTCCGTTAACAGCTGTATACTACTATAATGGCAATGCAGTAAGGACCAGAAGTCATCTGCACATTTGCCATCTGGATTCAAGATGAATGTAATTTATCTATGTCTGGGTTATTCAGAGTTTAAACTCAGTCAATTGATGGACTGGATACAGAGTTATTCTTTCAGAGATGTGGGCCAAGTCATTGCAGAGCTATTAGAACAGGCACCCTGTGCTTAGCTCCACTTCTCTTAGAGCCTCCAGGGCTCCGTGTGATTTTTATGTGTTTGCTGAACGTTGTGAAATAAGTCATCCTTGCTAACACAGTCTGATTTAGGAATAAATCCCTGTTTTTTATTTTTCTTTCTACACTGTCCTGCTTAAAGAAACAACTATGGGATTGTCTAAGGAATCAACTGTATGTAGTCCTCAGTCTTACTGAGAGTGGTCAGGCATTCAGATGATGTCCTTAGCAGATTAGAGAACCCTCCCGTCTTCTAAAATTAATTGATGAAATCTAATCACACTCTTACATTTCAACTTTTCATGTCTTAAACTATTGTATCATCATCAAATCAAATTAGCCAGCTGTATTTTTTTAATTTAAATCATTTTTATTTTTCAATTATAGCTGACATACATATTATATTAGTTTTTGGTGTACAACCCAGTGATTAAACACTATATAATTTATTAAGTGATCATCCCAATAAATCTCACACCCATCTGACACCATACATAGTTATTAGTGTATTATTAACTACATTCCCTGTGCTGCATTTTATATCCCATGACTATTCTATAACAACCAATTTGTATTTCTTAATCCCTTCAACCTTTTTCAAGGCCAAAAAGCTACAACTAACTTAAGAGAGTTTAGTGATCAAAGAAAAAAGCACTTATTACAAATCGCTAATTATTTGGAAAGGCTCACACCCTACAAGAGGATTGGTTTAGGGACCTTGAAAATACATTGGAATTAGTGGCCTTACAGCTATTCTAATTCTATACTTGGCCAGTGGGTAAATTAGGTCTCCTTTTATACTGCCTAGTATTCAAATCAAATTCCAACTGCTACATTTGAGAAAAGGGTATAGTCCTCATTACATACATTTTGGCACTAGCATATAAGAATAACCCAAATACACAGAATCTTAGATGGCAGAGTAAGAAAACCTCTGAAATTGTACCCTTCTTTAAAAGCTATGAGCACTCACAAAAAAAATAGTCAGAATCATAATTTTTATAATTCAGGTAATTAACCAAAGGTTTACAAGAACATGGGGAGTATTGGTTCAAGTAATACGGCTCAGGTCAGCCAGACCAGTGAACTTTATGGCTGCCTGAACTCTTCAGCTCAGTGGTACCCTCGGAAATAACAGGACACATTCTCATCAGTGTGGAAGGAATAGAAAGGAGTTGGAACCGTCAAGGGAAATGACAAAATATTTTTAGGGAGATGGAAATGAGAACACATCCTACCAAATAAAATGTAGGAGATGAGTGTTCAGATGGAAATTTATACTTTTGATGACGAAATTAAAAAAGAATAATCTCCAATCAACACCTAACCTTTCACCTTATGAAACCAGGAAAAGAAGAACAAACTAAACCCAAAACAAAGAAAAGAAAGAAACTAATGAAGAAAGAAACTAATGTAGATTATGAATGGAAATAAGTGAAAAATAAAAAAAAAATATTTGAAAAAGCAAAGATATCAGAAATTGTTCCTTTTAAATGACCAATAAAATTGACAAACTTGAGCCAGACTGGTTTAGTCTAGTTAAATAGTTGTTTTTAAATAAAAGAGAGAAGATTGAAATAATTAAAATCAGGAATAAAAGACAGAATATTACTAGCAACCTTAAAGAAATAAATAATGTTATAAGGAAATACTATGAGCAAATGTATGCCAACAAATCGCTTACCAAATAAAATGAGCAAACATCTAGAAAGACACACAATACAAAAACTGTCAAGAAGAAATGGAAAACATACATAGATCCATAGCAAGTAACGAAGTTGCATTAGAAATTTTAAAAATACTTAACAAAGGAAAAGCCCAGGGCCAGATTGCTACAATGGTAAAATTGGCCAAACTTTTGAAGAATTCACACCAATTCATTACAAACTTTCTAAAAATAAAAGGTGAGAGGCGAATACAGTCATGCGCTGCTTAACAACAGTAACACATTATGAGAAACGGGTCATTATGTGATTTCATCATGGTGTGAATATCATAGAGTACACTAACACAGACATAAATGATGTAGCCTACTATATAATGATATAAACCTAGGCTACTTGCAGGGGTCCCCAAACTTTTTACACAGAGGGCCAGTTCACTGTCCCTCAGACTGTTGGAGGGCCGCCACATACAGTGCTCCTCTCACTGACCACCAATGAAAGAGGTGCCCCTTCTGGAAGTGCGGGGGGGGGGGGGGGGGCGGATAAATGGCCTCAGGGGGCCTTATGTGGCCGCGGGCCATAGTTTAGGGATGTCTGCTAGTATAGTATAGCTTAATGCTCCTAGGCTACAAGCCTGTGCAGCATGTTACTGTACTGAACACTCTTGGATATTATAACATAATGGTAAGTATTTATAGATGTATCTAAATATATCTAAAAATAGAAAGTTACAATAAAAATATTGTATCAAAGATTTTTTAAAAATGGTATACTCATAATAGAGAACTTACTATAATAACACTTAGCTTGAAACACAAACACATTGTATAGCTGTTCAAACATACTTTCTTTCATTGTATTCTTATTTCATAAGCTTTTTTACTTTTAAAGTTTTCATTTGTAATTCACTTTTTGTTAAAAACTAAAACTAAAACACAAACACACATTAGTCTAGGCCCACACAGAGTCAGTATGATCAATATCATTGTCTTCTATCTCCACTTCTTAATCCACTTGAAAGTATTCAGAGGCAATAACACACATGAAGCTGCCTGCCACCTTCTACAATGGCAATGCCTTCTCCTGGAATAGCTCTTGAAAGACCTGCCTGAGGCTCTTCTTGAGGAAGGGTTGCTCATTTCAGAAACATGTCCACTTGTCCACTGACAGACACTTGGGCTGTTTCCAGATCTTGGCTATTGTAAACAATGCTGTCATAAATATGGGGGTGCATTTCTTTTTTTGAATCAGTGATTTGGTGTTCTTAAGGATATATTTCTAAAAGTGGGATGGCTGGGTCAAAAGGCAGTTCCATTTTTAATTTTCTAAGGAGTCTTCATACTGTTTTCCACAGTGGCTGCATCAGTCTGCATTCCCACCAGCAGTGCAGGAGGATTCCCTTTTCTCTGCACCCTCTCCAGCACTTATTATGTGTTGTTTTGTTAATGAGCGCCATTCTTACTGGTGTGAGGTGGTATCTCATTGTGGTTTTAATTTGCATTTCTCTAATGATTAGTGATGTTAAACATTTTTTCATCTGCCTATTGGCCATCAGTACGTCCTCTTTAGAGAAGTGTCTATTCATTTCTTTTGCCCATTTTTTGATTGGATTGTTTATCCTCCTGGTGTTGAGGTACATATACACAGTGGAATAGTATGCAGCCACGAAAAAGAAGAAATGTTACCTTTTGCAACAACATGGATGGACCTGGAAACTATTATGTTAAGTGAAATAAGCCAGGCAGAGAAAGAAAAATGTCATATGACCTCACTCATTTGAAGAATACAATGAACAATGTGAACTGAGGAACAGAATAGAGGCAGAGGCAGGATCAAAGGGACCAGAGGGAAAGCGGACAGAGGGAAAGGGGATGAGAGGATGGGATCAGAGAAAGGAAAGAAACTGGTGAAATTATATATAGTATACATAACACAGCGTTATAGAGAGCAGAAAAGCAAATCCTGGAGGGATTGGGGGAGGATGTTGGGGGAGGGAGAAAGGGGGATGTAGACAGGAACACAGGGGTGGGGGGAATGTATTCGGTGGCACACTTGAATCTATGTAAACACAATAAATTAAAATCAACCATGTTTCCAAACTTTTTAAGGAGTTTGTTGAGGTCTGCAAAAGCTTCTGCTGAACCTCTCATTGTGAATTTTTGGGGGCTTTCCTTTTTCTTCTCTTGCAGTTTCTTTTCTCTTGCCTTTTCTTCCCCTATGCATTCTTGTTCCAGTTCCAAAAACCCATCAGTCAGTTCCTCAGGGACCACCTTTAGGAGCTCCTCAGTGTCATCCTCACCCACACCCAGCTTAAAGTTGTTTGCCATCTCAGCCATAGCCTGGTTGATTTTTGCCATGTCCCCGATGTTGGCAAATCCTTTGGAGTCATGTTTTCTTCTAGATGCCATTCATACACTCCTTGATGACACCACCTTAAAGCCCAAACCAGGTCCTTGAGGCAGTCATAGGTGGGGTAATCCTTCCAGAATTGTATCAGTATCTTCAGACATCTTCCTCAGTTAAAGCAGGGGCCTGGGCAAAGGCCTTCCTCTGGTCGTAGGCCTTAAAAGCTGCTGTAATGTCTTCATCCATTGGTTGGATTTAAGAGGTGATGTTTGAAGGCACAAACAACATTTCAATATTGGAGTGAAGATCACCAATAAAAAGAGAATGCTCAGGAACATTATCAAAAAGAAGTAAAATCTTGAAAGGTATGTTATCCTTCCAACGTACATCTCCATTTTGTTGTCATAGCAATTCAAGAGAGCATCTTCGAAGAGGAGTCAGGGAATCATGACTTCCCATTGCTCCTGCAGGACACTGGCTGTGTGTGCTCACTGGCATGCATGAAGGCCTGGGACTTCTCACTGTGCTACATCACAGAGGGTTTTAATTTGTAACCTGCAATATTGCCCCCAAGCAAAACATAGCCTGTCCTTAAAAGCCTTGAAAGGGGAATTTACTTGGCCTCCTTATGGATAAAATTTCTTTCAAGCCTCCATTTCCAAAAAGGGAGGTTTCATCCATATTGAAGTTTGATCTAGCAAGTAATTTTTCTCTGTAATAAGTTTTATCTAGAGTTTCTAAAACTCTTTTAGCTGCTTCCATATCAGCACTCACAGGCTCACCACTCACCTTCACATTATGTAGTGATAACAATCTTGAATTGAATAAACCACCCTGAGCTAGCAGTACATTCTAAATGGTAGTTGGGTTTAGCCTTTTCTTTCAGTATTGAAAACAAACTCTTTGTTTTGGCCATGATCATCATGGTGCTGAGAGCGACATATTTCTGTGTCTGGTCTTCAATCCAGGTCATTAGAAGCTTCTTCAGGTATAATATAAGACTTTTTAAAATTTTTCTTAGACTCATTACCTTCAATGAGGTAGAATCTTTAACAACTTCCATCATTTTGTTCTTGTTTTTCAAGACCATAGCCGGCAATAATAATCATTGCTTTTCTACCTCCATAGTTCTTAATCACTTTAATTTTATATTCAGGTCAATCATTTGATGTGCTATGGTACTGGTCATATTAGCAATGGATTCTGTACATTTAAGAGCCTTGATAAACAAAACAATGTGAGATTAAAATCAAGCACGAGAAAATGATTCAATCAAGATACACAGTAAACACGAGATGGGTGAGGCTGCTGCCAACAAAACACAGCATACGGTTATTTGTTGTTTTCTTTCCTGGTAAGGATTTTTTATTAATTTTAATAAGGTGACATTGATAAATCAGGGTACATATGTTCAGAGAAAACATCTCCAGATTATTTTGACATTTGATTATGTTGCATACCCCTCACCCAAAGTCAAATTGTCTTCCGTCACCTTCTGTCTGGTGTTCTTTGTGCCCTCCCCCTCCCCCACCCCTACCTCTCCTACTTCCCCCCCACCCCATAACCACCACACTCTTGTCCATGTCTCTGAGTCTCATTTTTATGTCCCATCTATGTAGAGATTCATATAGTTTTTAGTTTTTTCTGATTTACTTATTACACTCAGTATAGTTATCAAGGTCCATCCATGTTGTTGTAAATGATCCGATGTCATCATTTCTTATGGTTGAGTAGTATTCCAAAGTATATATGTATCAAAGCTTTCTAATCCACTCATCCACTGACAGACACTTGGGCTGTTTCCAGATCTTCACTATTGTGAACAGTGCTGTCATAGACACGAGGGTGCATTTCTCCTTTTGGAACAATGCTATGGTGTTTGTTCTTAGGGTATATTCCTAAAAGTGGGATAGCTGGGTCAAAGGCAGTTCAATTTTTAATTTTTTGAGGAATCTCCATACTGTTTTCCACAGTGGCTACACCAGTCTGCATTCCCACCAGCAGTGCAGGAGGGTTCCCCTTTCTCCACATCCTTGCCAGCATTAATTCTGTGTTGTTTTGTTGATGAGCACCATTCTGACTGATGTGAGATGGTATCTTATTGTGGTTTTAATTTGCATTTCTCTAATGATTAGTGATGTTGAGCATTTTTTCATATGCCTATTGGCCATCTGTATGTCCTTTTTGGAGAAATATCTATTCATTTCTTTTGCTCATTTTTTTATTGGATTGTTTGTCTTCCTGGTGTTGAGTTTTACAAGTTCTTTATAAATTTTGGTTATTAACCCTTTATCAGACGTATTCTTGAATATGTTCTCCCATTGTGTAGTTTGTCTTTTTATTCTGTTCTTATTGTCTTTAGCTGTGCAAAATCTTTTTAGTTTGATATAGTCCCATTTGTTTATCCTGTCTTTTATTTTACTTGCCCATGGAGATAAATCAGCAAATATATTGCTGTGAGAGATGTTGGAGAGCTTACTGCTATGTTTTTTCTAAGATGCTTATGGTTTCATGACTTATATTTAAATCTTTTACCATTTTGAGTTTATTTTTATGAATGGTGTAATTTGGTGGTCTACTTTCATTATTTTGCAGGTAGATGTCCAATTTTCCCAACACCATTTGTTAAAAGAGGCTGTCTTTACTCCATTGTATGCTCTTACCTCCTTTGTCAAATATCAGTTGTTCATACAGCATACAGATTTACAGAAATTTTTTTTATAAGTAGGAAGAGTAGGCCCTAGAAAGTTGGCTCAGTGGACAGAGCATGGCCCCAGCATATAGATGTCCTGGGTTCAATCCTTGGTCAGGGCACACATGAGAAGCAACCATCTGCTTCTCTACCCCTCTTTCTCTCCCTTTTCTCTCCCTTCCCCTCCTGTAGCCAGTGGCTCAATTGGCTCAAGGATCAGTCCTAGGCACTGAGGATAGCTTGGTTGGTCCAAGCATTGACCTTGGACACCAAGCATAGCTCAGTTCAGAGCATCGGCCCCAGACAGGGGTTGCCAGGTGGATCCCAGTCAGAGCTCATGCAGGAGTTTCTTTCTCTAGTGCCCTTCTCTCACTTAAAAAAAGAAATAATAATAATGTTGTATAGTTTTCAGCACTATCCATTTCCAGAATGTTTTCATCATCCCAAGCAAAAACTGTGTACCAATTATATAATAACTTCCTACTCTCTCCTCTCCCAAATCTTTGGAAACATCTACTGTACTTTCTGCTTCTTCTAAGTACCTTATATAAGTGGAATTATACTACATTGGCCCTTCTGTATCTGGCTTATTTCATTTAGCATAATATTTTCAAGTTTCATCTATATTGTAGCATGTATCAGAATTGCATTCCTTTTTTAAGGCTGAATTTTTAAGGCTATATTCATTTTTTATAACATTTTGTTTATCCATTCCTTGTCAATATATATTTGGATTGTTTTCACTTTTTGGCTATTGTGAATAATATTACTATAAACATTGGTATGTAAGTATCTGCTGAGTCCTTGCTTTCAATTTTTGAAAAAAAAAATATATATATATATGGATTTTCTGGATTATATGGTCATTCTATGTTTAACTTTTTGAAGAATTTGAGCAAAGGATTTAAATTGATATTTTTCTAAAGATAAACAAATGACCAATAAGGATATAAAAATATGCTCAGCTTCATTAGCATTAGGAAAATGCAAAATAATACTACAGTGGGATGCCCCTATATACAATAAGAATGGCTTTCAAAGAGAAATTTGACAACATCAAGTTCTGGGAAGGACGTAGAGGCTACTATATCTCTCATCTGTGGCTGGTGGGACTAAAAATGGGATATCTTCTTTGGGAAAAGTTTGATATTTCTTATAAAGTTAAACATGAACATGCCATAGGAGCTGGCAATCCCACTGCTAGGTATTTACCCAAGAGTAATGCAAACATGTCCACATGAAGACATGGACAAGAATGGTTGGAGTAGCTTTATTCATAATACCAAACTGAAATTAACTCGACATCCTTCACTCAGGAATGGATGCAAAACTGTGACACATCCACACAATGAAACACTACCCAGTAGTAAGAAGTAAATTACTGATCCCTGCATCTGCATGGATGAATCTCAGAATAATCAATCTAAGGAACAGAAGTCAGAATCAAAAGTCTACACACTGTATGATTCCATTTTTATGACATTCTGGAAAAGGCAAAACTAGAGGAAAAGAAAATACAGCAATAATAGGAAAAGGGTTGATCACAAACAAGTACAAGGCTCTTTGGGGTGATGGAAATAGTCTATATGGTGATTGTGATGTCAGTCATATGATTATTAAATTGTAAAAACTTCAAGAACTGTACTCCTATAAAATGTGAGTTTTAGTACATGTAAATCATACCTCACTATATGTAGTTGAAAAAAAAAGAAAAGAGACCTGTGGTGGTGCAGTGGATAAAGCGTCGACCTGGAAATGCTGAGGTCGCCGGTTCAAAACCCTGCGCTTGCCTGGTCAAGGCACATATCAGAGTTGATGCTTCCAGCTCCTCACCCCTGTCTCTCTCTCTCCTCTCTCCTCTCTCTCTCTCTCTCTCCCTCCCTCTCTCTCTCTCTCCTCTCTAAAAAAAAAAATGAATAAATAAATTAAAAAAAAGTTCACGGCACTTTAAAAAAAAAAAAAGAAAAGAAAGTATCCTCCAAGAACTTAATAGATAGGTGTTTCTATATGAGTCTGTTAACTGTTCTTATTTTTTACTATTTTTTTTTTTGCTCTGACAGAAAAAGAAAAGAAAAATGCTCTCAGATGCTATAATTGGGCTGTTCTTTAAATCTCATTTCAACAAAAATGAGCCAAAATAAATGACACGCTGGCGACTTGGCAGCACAAAGAAGAAACAAAGCAGACAAAATAAAATAACATGATTTCATTTGTTGAAATGTATGAAGTCATTTATTTATATTACAGCTGTGTAAATAGCCATCATGGGATGTCCAGGAGACTTTGCGACTTCTGTTCTTTGTGTGTCCAATTGCCTCCTTGAGAATATGCACCCGGTGGAGTTGGATGTGTACGAGAAGCTTGAAAGAACACAGACCTTTGGGGCAAGACTCCGTTGGCACCAAAACATACTGCTTGGTAGATGACCAAAGCTGAACCTGATTTCCACTTGGAACTGTAACTCAAGACACATTTAATATACAACAAAACTGGGATTGTTTTTGTCTATACACCTCTCTGAAAACGTCACTATTTCTTATCAGTGTTTCAGATTATGGGGGAGACTGAAGCTGGGAAAATGTCAACTGTTGGTGCTTCCCCACACGCTATTTTCTTGAGTGTTCATCAGCCTATAATAGAGATTTACGGGCTCCGCTTAGGGTAATAATAAACAAATTATCTTTAAATCAAAGATCAACTCTGTGAGTTTAACACATAACATCTGCTGCAAATCATATAGAGGAAGCAGGCCGAAACTGGGAGTTACACAAACCCTCCCATCTCTTCCTTACCCCGCTGGGGGCTGCCCTGCTGCTCCTCCAGCTATTTTCTTTTAAAGTGAGAGGAGAGCAGATAGACAGACTCCAGCATGCACCCCGACCAAGATCTACCTGGCAACCCCCTCTGAGGCTGATCAACCAAGCTATCCTCAGTGCCCTAGACTGACACTCAAACCTATCAAGCCACTGGCTGCTGGAGGAGGAGAGAGAGGAAGGGGAGAGAGAGAAGGGGGAGAGGGAGGAGAAGAGAAGCAGATGGTTGCTTCTCATGTTTGCTCTGACTAGGGATCGAACCTGGGAGGTCCGCACACCAGGCCTTTGCTTTATCTACTGAGCCAATCAGCCAGGGCCACTCCTCCAATTTTAATGCCAGTCGCCATCCATGGTTGAATGGGATAAAAGGTCAGAAAGAAGAAGGGATTCAGAGCAGGTAAGTTTATTATTGTTACAGAGCTAGAATCCATCATATTTGTACACTGAATTAATTACCTTTTACTTTAGACTTTACTAACAACTTGGGATATAATGAAAGGGAAGGATTTGGGGATAAGTGCTATGTAATAGGTGAGGTGTATGTTCAGTAAGTGTTTCGGATTCCCACAACCTTTCAATAAAAAATCTCTTGCTTGAACTACCCTCCTCTGACCTTAGATCTGGCAACATCCTTGCATGAAAGGTATCTCAGACATCTGCAGTTCAGATCTGTTGCATTCATCATAATCAACTCTTAAAATGATTGATTTTTGAAAGAAATTAAAATATTGCTGACATAAAGTTGTGTTATTCCTATTCATACATGGGTCATTTAATTATTTTCTATCATTTATTTATTCATTCATTCAGGAAAATATATAGTCCATGTGACCTGTGACCAATAGAAAATAACCACAAATATTCAGTTTAATCATTTGTTTAACAGATACTAGCCGGCATCTCCCCTTGCTGGGTGTGAACGATGGTAGCCAGTCAACAAGATAGGCAAACTCTATGTCCTTCATAGACCTTAATATCCTAGGGCAAAAAAGGAAGCAAGAGCAAATAAATATACGAAAGAGATCATTAGACAGTGTGGTGAGTAAATGAAAGACATACGTGATGAGGTAAAAAAAAAAAAAAGTAACTGAAGAGTCCTAAGAGGGGTTGAGGTCGGAGGCTGCCTTCATCTTCTTTGGTGCTGATGTCTGCAATGTATTGGCATCATGTGGCTTTACAGCTAACATGGAACTGAGAGGTCATTGAGTCTATATATTGTGAGCCTTCATTTTACATAAAAAATCAGCAGGTTCTTTTTCTGAAAAACAAAACCAAAATAGAAAACCAGACTCGTATAGACCACATGAACATGTTTGGGAGGGTACCAATATCTAGAGCCACTGAAAATTTTAAGTAGAAGTAAGGGTGATCAGAATCTCATACTATGGATTGCTGTGACACCTCACTCCCCCCCACACACACCCCCAAACCTGGTTTAAATCTCTCCGCCAAGTCAATAATCAGTTTTGGAGTCGTGCACACCATTGCTTTAGCGAAGTCTTCAGGATACATGCTTTCAACTTTGTATAACCACTTCTATTCTAGAATTCTCCATTTTATTTTAGTGGGGGCCAAAGAAACAATGTCATGAATGACTGCATTTACTGACATTGGCGTAGTTTCTCACAAAACACAAAGCATGTTCATGGACAGTACTGTATTTGATTCTTATAATACTGCTCGGTAGATGTTATTTCTACTTGACCTGTCCAAGTTCATGCAACTTTTTCTAAATGGCAAAGCTGTAGTTTAATTCCAGGTACAGTGACCAACTACTGGTTTGCTCAGGACTGAGGAGGTTCCCAGAGACTGAGACTTTCAGGTGCTAAAACCAGGATGATTCCAATCAAATCATGCCATTGGTTAAACCTAATCCCAGGTCCACTTAATACTAATACTATATCTAGTGAGCTTGCTACAAAATGACAGCTAGAGTAGGACTCTGGCATCTGTTCTTTCTGCAGCACTAAGACAAGTCATCCCATTAACCTGTGTCCTAACTATCAATAATGAGTCAGCACCTTTCAGCGGCTGTATGTATCATATTATAGTGCTATACCATTGGATGGCCATGCTCTGAAATACAAACCTAAGAGAACAATGCACTCTTAAAAATAGCGCAGGCTCCAAGGCCTCCCCTGTGGCCCATTCCTCAGCAACTTCTAGGCTCTCTTCTCCCTAAAGGGAACTTTGGTTGTTGAAGAGGAAGGGAGTTGTTGAAAATGTTTTGCATATATCTCATCAAGGTATTTGGCAATGTAACACTCATACTGGGTCAATCATTGCTATAGGTGTTTTAAGATAGACAGTGAGCTATTTTCTGAAAACTTTAGAGTCACTTCCCTCCCAGGACATGGCAGGGAAGGGGAAAAGAGAAAGTTGAACAGTTTCTCGCTATCACTTGAACTTGAGAGAAATGCAACCATGACAAATACCAAACTGTAAGAAAGATCAGTAACTTCTTTTGCAACCACTTTACTGGACATATGCAAAGATGTTAGGATAACAACTAAAGAAGATATTCTAGAAAAATAATACCTAATTGGCTTTTTAAGTTTTTCAGTTGTATATGATTTTTTTAAATATTCAAAAAAATTTAGTTCTCTTTATAAGAGCAAGAAACACATATTGAGAGTTTACATTATGTCAGATTCTCCTCTGAGAATTCATTACTCTATTGATTAACTGTATTAAATTGTCACAATAGCAACATAGTGAAGGTACTTTACTTATTGCCCTCATTTCCAGATGGAGAAGCAGGACACAGAATTGTTAGAAAATTAGAATATAAACATATTCAATATGTAAAGAAGCCAAAATTTGAACCAGATTCTCTGACTCCAGAGTCTCCATCCTTAAGCGTCATACTGCACTGCCTCTCTTTAATGCTAGGAGACAATATCTGTCCATAAAGACTGGTACCCAAACCTTCAGATGTTCACAAGTACATACAAACTATGAACAGAATAATACCTTGCCCATAAGGGAAGATCTGAAGAATAGCTCTTTGACAAGTAAGCACTGGTGGTTTGCCTTCCTCAGTATTTAGTGATGGT
Source organism: Saccopteryx bilineata (assembly GCF_036850765.1). Classification (NCBI taxonomy): domain Eukaryota; kingdom Metazoa; phylum Chordata; class Mammalia; order Chiroptera; family Emballonuridae; genus Saccopteryx; species Saccopteryx bilineata. Next base: position 176,889,101 of record NC_089495.1, read on the forward strand.
TGGGACTCAATCAAAAAGGAATCCATCCAAATGTGATTGTTGGCATTTAATTTCAATTTTCTCTCTCAGTTTTTCCTTAGACCATATACACATGATTTCCAGGTTAAATGGTAACAAAGTAACTGAGTCTGCCACACATTCTGTCTACCTTTATAAATATATCCAAGGATATCAACAAGTTAAAGACTAAGTTGACAATAACAATGCAATCTAAAGTTAAAAGACAATAAGATACCAAATGGGAGAGGAATTTATATTTATACTAACTAGAGTGACAAAAGGTTGAGTTAGGAGCTTTATTCTTAGACTAGACAATACTTAGCTTGTACTCAGAATAAATTCAAAACAGAAGAGAGAAAAAGTCTGATCTCTCCTTGTACTACATCTTGGGTGAGCTCTCCCGCCAGAAGAATGGGCAGCCATGTTCCAAAAGCTTAACAAACAATCATTTTCGGAACCATCTAAAAAAATCCTCCTTCTACCTTTGGTTCTGTCAGGTTCTCTCTCTCCTTCTCAATTCTATTTATTTATTTTTGCATCATAAGGAGTCCACAGCTGCCAGCATGCACTGGGGCAGAAAGTGAACACAGGGTGAAGTGGGAGGCTTAGAGATAATTGTGACCCCAAATGTTTTATTATATAAGGATGAACAATGTAAGACAAGGTAGAAAACAAGAAAACATTCAGGATAAACCAGGTTAGGCATGGAGGTAGGGAAAAAAAATAAGTTGGGAGACATAGAATATTGTCAGAATCAATCTTTGTCTATATTTTATAGGAAGCAGAGGATAGGCCGTAAACATAATCACAATTTAATTAGTGAACATTTAAACTCTTCTTTCAAGATAATTAATCTGAAAACATTAGTATAAGCTTTTTGTAAAAAGAAATGCATATAGGATATAAAATGTTTCAGAAAATTATATATCTGAAAAGAAATTTCTACAATCCAAAATATAAATTTAGAGTGTGCATATATATCTCTTCATTTATTTTCAAAGAAGAGAAATATGGCCCTAGCCAGTTGGCTCAGTGGTAGAGTATGGCCTCGAGATGTGGATATCCTGGGTTCAACTCTTGGTCAGGACACACAAAAGAAGTGACCATCTGCTTCTCCACTCTTCCTCCTCCCCTTCTCTCTTTCTCTCCTTCCATAGCCATGGCTCAATTAATTCTAGTGCATCAACCCTGGGCACTGAGTATGGCTCTGTGGAGCCTCCACCTCAGGTGCTAAAAATAGGTCTGTTGCGAGCATGGCTGCAGATAGAGCATTGGCCCCAGATGGGGGTTGCTGAGTAGATACAGGTTGGAGTGCATGCAGGAGTCTGTCTCTCTATCTCCCCTCCTCTCATTTGGAAAAGAAGAAGGAAAGGAATAAAAAGAAGAGAAATATGTATAGATTAAGTGAGAAATTTGACCATATCCAACACTATATCCAACACCATATTCAAGACCATAACAAATATTTCAAACAAATGAAATATAGTAGGAAGGCAATTTCAACAGACTCCAAAGAACAGGAAAATATAAACTACTTTTTCTTAACATTCAATAAAACTAGGAATTATTTTTAAAAAGTAAGAAAAAATACAATTAGTTGAAAATTAATAAGGCTGTGCTTTGGTTTTCATCAATAATCCATCTGAAAACAATTGGCGAAATCTAAAACCAACGAGAACCAAGGCAATTATTTTCATATGAATTAATGTAAATCCAATTAATTCATTCTAGACACTCCAAAATACATACGAAAAACATATTTTATAAAGAATAAATGTAGAGTTTAATACTAAAAACAATATGGAATTAATATAAAATAAACATAAAAGACTAATGTAAAGAATAAATGAACATTTAACATGGCATTTACCTTTCTGAAGACTCTTCTTGGCATAGGAAGATGGTGAGGAGGGGAGAGAGAGGTGCAGATATTATTATTTGGAAGGAGAATCTGTAAGGACCTTAGGTAGCAAGACACTATTTAGGGTCACTTCCCTTCTTGGTCTTGTGGCACTAGGGCCAGCTTCAGAGTCAGTGGACCCATGTCACACAAGAAAGCTGTCCAAAAAGGTCTGTTTCAGCTGCCTCTATAAGATTTGCCTAAAATGGGGCAAGACATTACTGTATCATTAAACGAGTTGCAGACACAGCCTGCAACAGCTTTGTCTGGGTGATATTTCTCCACAAACCCCTGTACCTTTCTCCGTATGGAGAAGATGTCCTTGATCTCTGCAGAAGGCACATTCTCCCCTGTCTCCTCCTCATTGGAAGCAACTTCTTCAACTGCCGTCAGCTGCACTTCTGGGTGAAGTTCTTACAGCTCTTCAGTGGTGAGTTCTTCACTGTGGTCATCCACTAGCTCTTCCACATCCTCACCACTCACCTCCAAACCCATGGACTTCTCCAAATTAACAATGGACTGCACCACATGTGTAGGGTCATCAGCAGAAGGCTCAAACCCTTCAAAATCTGTCACATGCACACATCCTGGCCATAATTTCTTCCAGGCAGAGTTCATCGTCCTGGATGTCACTCCCTGCCAAGCCTTATCTATGAGGCTAACGCAGTTGAGAATGTTCAAATGTTTTTTCCAGAACTCTCTTAAGGATAATTCTGTATCTGATGCCACCTCAAAGCACCTTTGAAACATTGTTTTGGTGTATAGTTTCTGGAATTTGAAATGACATTCTGGTCCATAGGCTGGACAAGTGGTGTGATATTAGGGGGCAAGGACTTCACTGTGATAAAACTGAACACCTCCAACAATGTGTATTCTAAACCTGATGGATGTGTAGGAGCATTGTCCATTACCAGGAGGCACTTAAGGGGCAACTGATTATCCTGGAAGTATTTTTTCACACTAGGGCCAAACACTTCATTCATCCACTCAATAAATCAACCTTATGACCAATGCTTTCTTGTTTGCCTTCCACATCACACACAATTTACTTTCAATCACATTGTTCCTGCTAAACATTCTAGGAATTTCTGAATGGTACACCAGTAAGGGCTTCACTTTACAATCACCACTGACATTACCACACAACAAAAGAGTTAGCCTATCTTTCATAGGCTTACGTCCTGGCCTTTTCCTCCTGTGTAATGAACATCCTCTTTGGCATTTTCTTTCAAAAGAAACCAGTTTCATTAGAGTTGAAGACTTGTTGGGGGATGAATCCTTCACCTCTATGTAATCTTTGAATTTGAACAAAAATTTTTCAGCCCTAGACTTGTCTGAATTCACACCTTCATTGTGCCTAGTAACACTGTGTATGCCAGTGTGCCTCTTGAATTTTTGAACCAGCCTCTGCTGGCCTTAAAATCAGTAAATACACTAGCACTCATCCCAGGCATTTTCTTAATGAGATCAGCCTACAATAGTCTGGTCTTTTCACATATGATAGCCTCCAAAACAGAATCACCATCTAACAACTGTTTTTGATTGATCCAAATGAATAACAACTATTCAACATCTTCCATTGTTTGTGATCTCTGCTTCATTAGCACATTCACACCTTTCGCTACATTAGATTCCTTTACTGTTTCCTTTTTTGCCACAGTGAAACTTATCATGGATGGCGACTTCCTGTACATGTGGCTGATGTCAGCAATCCTGAAGCCGCTTTCGTATATTTCAATGGTTTCCTTCTTCAACTCTATCATGTTCCTGGCCTTCTTCTTCAAAGGGCAGCTGACTCTGGAAACTTTCTTTGGTCCCATGATAGAGCTAAAAGGAAAGGGTTAACTTATTAGCAAGGGAAACACTTAACAGGGACAATGAGATTTGAGCACATGTGATTTTATCTTACATGCTTTATGTACATTTTGAAACTGAAAAACACAAAATAAACACATTACACCGAATACTGTATATGCAGTAATTGCTTACATGTAATTGTAGTATTAGTACTTGAAATCAATTTTTTAAAAAAAGCACAGAAACATTGTAAAGCAATAGAATTGTTTGGCTAGACACGCGGGTTGATGCTCACACAATGAGAAACAACACCACACTGAGCAGTAGAAGGCATGGGTCACCCTTTGTTTTCACAAAATTAGCAGCAAGGTCACATAGGCACACTGACGAAATCTGAGGCAACCGATGAAAACTGAGACAAACTTTTCATGGGAAAAAAATGATGAAAACTGAAACCAATGATAACCAAAGTCAACAAAAACCAAGGTATTGGCCCTGGCCAGTTGGCTCAGTGGTAGAACGTCGGCCTGGTGTGCAGGAGTCCCGGGTTCGATTCCTGGCCAGGGCAAACAGGAGAAGCGCCCATCTGCTTCTCCACCCCTCCCCCTCTCCTTCCTCTCTGTCTCTCTCTTCCCCTCCCGCAGCTAAGGCTCCATTGGAGCAAAGATGGCCCGGGTGCTGATGATGGCTCTATGGCCTCTGCCTCAGGTGCTAAAATGGCTCTGGATGCAACAGAGCAATGGCCCAGATGGGTGGAGCATCGCCCCCTGGTGGGCATGCCGGGTGGATCCCGGTCGGGAGCATGCGGGAGTCTGTCTGACTGCCTCCCCATTTCCAACTTCAGAAAAATACAAAATAACAAAAAAAAACCCCCAAAAAAACAAAACAAAAAAACCGCAAGGTATTACTGTATATGTTTCTAAGTTACTGGCTCATAGAGAAAATAAGTATTTCAAGTAGACAATATTTAGATTATAGCAAATGTAAAAATATTTTCTATGCAAATATATGGAATACTATAAACTTGCACTTAGTTATACAGTCAACCCCTTTGTTGGTTTTGATGTTAAAAGAGAAAGAGTAAAATAAGTGAAATGATTAATAAAAAATATGATGAAAACCAGAAGCATGAAAAATAATAGAACTAAAAAGAGCTATGAATTTAAAAGGAGAGGAGAATTAACAGATACATTCTGGAGCAATCTTATTTGTGTGTAGATGTTGGATTACAACCTGGCCCCATACACAGAGGGCAGGGAGAGACTGAAAACAGCCACTCCAGATTGGCAAGTGGCAGGTAAAAAAGCAAAGGAACTGTCTTCCAGGCTTGTTGTGTTATGCTACCACAAGAGAGATGGTCTCCGCATTTGCTGGCCCAAATCTTAGGATTTATACAGAGGCCTTAACGGGGTTCAGCCGCATGTACTGTCCAAATGGTCTCAAAAACACCTTATTCTCCCAAGGTTGCATTCTTGAAAATGGCATCAGCTGTGGGAGCAGAAGACAGAGGTACATTCCAAGGACAGGAGCCTATGATGAGTCAACTGTCTTTCATGTCTTCTCAATGACTTCAAACAATGGAAAATGAATAGAAGCCTCACAAATCTGTGATACAGTAGAAATATCTTGAAATTCACACATTTCTAAGTATAACTTTTTGCTCAATCAGTTACAAAACTGTGTGACATCAGACAAGTTATTTAACCTCCCTGATCCTCATAATCTTTCTGTCAAAATAACAATAATTATAGTACCTCTTTTTAGGAAGATAAATTATGTGAAATCCTCATAACACTCCATGCCTGATATATTATTATAGAACTCAATATATAGTAGTCATTCTATTTACTATAATCCTTAAGAAGTACAAGAAAAAAAGAGTCATCCCTCACCACATCGCGGTTCACTTTTTGCCGTCTCACTGTATCGCGAATTTTTAAATTGTAGATATCTAATTTTGTATTGTGGATTTTTCACTATATTGCGGGATTTTTTTTGATATATAGGTATTTTTATATATTTATTACTTTAATTATTTTTGCTGTAAAATAAGCATTTTTAGTCTAAAATTAAAAACAATATAAAAATATCAATTAAAACATATTAGTATTCACTGGTGAGTACCCATATAGAATTATTTTTTTTTGTGACAGAGACAGAGAGAGGGACAAATAAGGACAGACAGACAGGAAGGGAGAAAGATGAGAAGCATCAGTTCCTCATTGCAGCACCTTAGTTGTTTATTGATTGCTTTCTCATATGTGCCTTGACTGGGGGGCTACGCAGACGAGGTAACCACTTGCTCAAGCCAGCAACCTTGGGCTCAAGCTAGTGAACATTGCTCAAACCAGATGAGCCTGTGCTCAATTTGGCAACTTCCGGATTTCGAACCTGGGTCCTCTGTGTCCCAGTCTGATACTGTATTCACTACTCCACCATCAGGTCAGGCATAGAATTTTATATTTGTTAAAATGATGTAGGTTTAAAAGTGTAGAAAGTGTTTAAGAGCATAGGAAATGTTTATAAGAGTGTGGGAAGTTTAATAACAGTGTGGGAAAGGTTTATAAGAGTGTGAGGAGGGTTTATAAAGCCTTGAAATATAATATATATAAATAATAAAATAAATATAAGGTCACTACTTCATGGATTTTCACCTATAGTGGGAGGTCTGGAACCTAACCCCTACAATAGACAAGGGACCAATGTACAAGTGAATCAATTTTGACACTGTAACAATAGATAAAGTAATATAAAAACCTGTGTGATAACACTGTGTAATGTGAATGCTAATAAAAAGAAATTTCTCCAAAATTCAACAATTTTCTGGCAAGAAATATAAATAGCCAGAATTGACCAGAAAACTGGTCAAATACATTTCTACTTTAAGGAACAGATAATTATTTTTTATGGAATCTATGTTGGTATAAAAAAATAAAATGTGATGTAGACATTTTCTTTTTGATGAACGAGTTTAAGTATCTTTTATATCAAAACCTGACATAGACAACACTATGAGTCAACAAATTTCAAAAGTATGTTGTCTACTTTTACTAGAACCATGAAATATTAATAAGTTTTAGCTTCAATGTTTTTGAGACTTCTTCATTAACTCCCACAAAACATCCCCACACCAGTGATTTTCAACTTTTTTCATCTCATGTTACAAATAAACTAATAACTAAAATTCTGCAGCACACCAAAAAAATGTTTTTTGCTGATCTGACAAAAAAATAGGTATATTTCTGATTCATTTATACTGGATGACTATTGTTTGTTGGCTGTTGTCATTATTTTATTTGACACTTTAAGGAAAAAGAAATTGTGTCCCTAAATAGTCAGGTGTTGCATGTTACACACACAGACTCATCACCATCATCATCATCATCATCATACCAAATTTGGCTAGGAAATTCTGTGCTCCTATAGCATTCTGGTCTCCTTTATTATAACATTTAGCAAAATGTGTCATAATTGACTATTTACTTATCTATATCCCCTGCCCAAATGATTCCACATTATTTGGAGCAAAGACCTCATCTATCTTGTTGTTATTGTAGTCTTAGCTCTGCTAATACCTGTTTGAATAAAACTGTTACAAAAAATAAAACTATTTTCCCACAATTTTGGAGTACTCCAAGTTATAAAAATATCATTTGGAATTCTTTCCTACAAAATAGCTTATTTTGAGTCTTTGACGGTGTACATTTTTTATACTTACTTAACCACAAAAAACATTGTTTTCAAAAAATGTTCTCTTAATATTTTTGCCATATAATACCAATTTAGGAAATATTCATTAACTAATTTCACCCACAAATGTCTATGCAAAATATCCAAATAAAATATTAGCCAATTAAATTCAATATTAAATTGTTTAAATTCTTCTGTTTGATAGTTTATCCCAAGGTTACAAGAATGATTTGTTATTAAAAAATCTATTGGACCTGGCGGGTCGGCTCAGTGGTAGAGCATCAGCCCAGTGTGCGGATGTCCCAGGTTCAATTCCCCATCAGGGAACACAAGAGAAGCAACCATCTGCTTCTTCATCCTCCCACTCTCCCTTCTCTCCTCTCTCTCTCTCTCTCTCTCTCTCTCTCTCGCATGTGCGAGCACACTTTTCTTCCTGTAGCCATGGCTTGATTAGTTTGAGCACATCAACCCTGGGTTCTAAGGATGGTTCCATGGAGCCTCTGCCTCAGGTATTAGAAATAGCTTGGTTGCAAGCAGGGCCCACGATGGACAGAGCATCAGCGCAAGATGAGTGTTGCAGGGTGTATCTCATTCTAGGCACATTCTGGAGTCTGGCTCTCTATCTCCCCTCCACTCACTTGGAATAAGAAGGGGAAAAAAAGTCTATTGATAAAATATGTCAATAGGTCACACACACACACACACACACACGATCAGATTAACATATACTGGAAAAAAATTCAGTGAAATTTAGCTCTCCTTCAAGGTGTAAACTTTTGTGAATTACAGGTAGAAAAAGATTTCCCTCATCTAATAAGGGAAAACACTAATCTAATAACCAGCAGTCATAGGCTTCTTAAATTTCCCCTTCCTCGAATTAAAGCAAATTGCTTAATTCAGATCATGTGACATTGAAGAACTTACCCTGCAGTTTCATGTAAGGTGGTTCTGAAGCACAGAGGACTCAACTTCATACACCAGAATGTATGGTTAAAAATCATAAACAAAATTAAAATGCAAATAATCTAGAAAATATTTTTATCCCTGGTCAAGGAGCTCAGCTGGTTAGAGAATTGTCCTAATACGCCAGGGTTGCAGGTTTGATCCTTGGTCAGGGCACCCACAAAAATTAACCAATGAATGCATAAATAAGTGGGACAACAAATCTCTCTCTCTCTTTACTCTCTCTCTCTCTCAAAATCAATTTAAAAAATTAAGAAAGAAGATTTGCAAACACGTGGAAAGAGACAGAGTATCTTTAATATATTAAAAGTCCCCCTCGCTGGATAGCTCGGTTGGTTAGAGCATCATTCTGAAGTGCGGAGGTTGCTGGTTTGATCCCGGTCAGGGCACATACAGGAACAGATCAATGTTCCTCCTCTCTCTCTCTCTCTCTCTCTCTCTCTCTCTCTCTCTCTCTCCCTCTCTACTTAAAATTAATAAAATAAACATTTAAAAACATATATACTGCTCACAAAAATTAGGGGATATTTCAAAATGAATATGAAGTGATAAAATATCCCCTAATTTTTGTGAGCAGTATATATTAAAAGTACCTATATATCAATAAGAAAACCAAAATACCTACAGAAAAGTAAAAGCAAAAACAAATACAAAAGATAAAAATAATGTATTTTTTAATATTCTACATATTCTACATTATTTATTTTATATATCTACTGTTTTAATTCTGCTTTAGCATAATTTCTTAATTCTATGGTCACAATGATATTTACAAACCTTATTGTCTCTCACTGATAATCCTAATTCTAGTCTTTGCTCACCTAAGTCAATGTTATTTTTCAGAAGATTACTGGTAATTTTCTGAAAATGAAATGCTGATTGTCTTCTCAAATATCATGAATGACTAAGGACTCCCAAATATTAACCAACTGATAATAAATACAGTTTTATTCCAGGCAATTCTGACTTTAAAGAAAATTACCTTTGGGTATATGTGGGCCCATAAAAGTTTGTGGACCCCTACAGAAACAACCACCAGGCCCAAGAACTCATTCATTCATTAAATTTTTGTCAGGCCTCCAATTAGTACAGGGACTGCACCAGGCTTTGGGTGCCAACGGAAGAATAAGACTAAGGATCTCATAGACCGGTGAAGACCAGCAAGAAAATACTGCTCGCAGTACCGTGAGCTAAGGATCCTGTTGGCCCCATTCATGGAATCATACAGAAACATAAAGAGATGCACCTGATTCCCTTTAACCTTCCTGGAGAACGCTGCAGCCACACTGCATCTTCAAGGCTGAGCAGGAGTCACTCAGAGAAAGGGAAAATGGGCAGAGCACACCTGTTAGAACTGATAATATCAATATAAACAAAGGGGGGGGGCAAGTAGTATTTCATGTAATGAGTGTCGCTAGATCACAAATGTAAGCTAGGGAGTGGTAAGGTATAAGATAGCGAAAGGTAAGTAAACACAGGCTGTTGGGATTCTTTCTAAGCTGCTTGGCCCTGGCTGGTTGTCTCAGTGATAGAGTGTCAGCCTGGCATGTGGACATTCCAGGTTCAATCCTCAGTCAGGGCATTCGTGAGAAGTCACCATCTGCTTCTGTTCTCCTCCCTCTCCCCCTTCTGTCTCTCTCACTTCCCCTCTCACAGCCAGTGGCTCAGCTGGTTCGAGCATCTGCTTCAGATGGGGGTTGCTGGGTGGATCCCTGTCAGGGCACATACAGGAGTCTTTCTATCTCCCCTCCTCTCACTTAAAAGTAAATAAATAAATAAATAAAAGTTGCTTGGAACTCAGTGCATAATAAACGATAAGCTCTTGGAGAGTAAGGAATTCTATGTCTTCTTCCTATCTATCTAGCACCTCTCTTCATCGGAATTGACAGCTATAAAATGTGCACACACTGACTACTATGCAACAGTCAGCCTCTTCTACTAAGTGGTCTTCGCATTTCCAAATCAGCCGGACACTGCATCTGCCACAGAACTTAGTGGCAAGCTGAAATTTCATTTTTTAGGGCAAGATTCCCAATAGCTCAGAACGTAGAAATTTATTTCTCTGGGGCTTGTTTCTCACTCCTCTACTCACTTAGATCAAACTTCACTGATGCATTTTGCTAGGATATGAAACAGATATTTCCAGAGGGAGAGTATGGTTTGAACTCAAGGTTTAATTCAATTCCAAACCAGAGCGCCATTGTGTGCATTATTTATCAATAGCATTTAAAGGCCCACAGCAAGCCAGCCCTGACTTGATGTTATAAATAAACTATGTCCGCATTCATTCCTGTCCTCCAGGTTTTCACACTCTAATGAAGAAAGGGGACGGCAGGTCTACAGTTTTCATTTTCATCAAGATAATCATGACTAAGCAAAACTTAGCTAGTCTGCCAACCATGGCAGTCAGCCATTTAAACCTGGGAGGTAAGGAGTTCTGTGAGGAGCCCTAAACCTTCTTTGCATAGGGTTTCATTATCTTTTTTTTTTCCTTTTCTTTTTCAAAGCTTTTATCTTCTAATAGTATAGAAATTCTTTTATTCAGTTCTGCTTCAACTCTAACTGTGAAAGAGAGGGTCTTTGGGTAAGGACGTCTTTGACGAGTGAAAGGAGCCCTCTCGCTGTGCTCACACATGATGGAGAGCCATTGAATCTCCAGAATTAAAAGGAATTTCGCGGGAAGTGTGCTGACTTCCATTTGCCTTCCTTATGAGACCATTTTACTTTTGGTGGAAATGAAAGGACCAGGAAAGAAAACCATTTGACCCTCAGAGTTACCCATGGTCTGGAGAAATTGTCGAGAGAGAAGGGAGAGAGAGAGAGAGAGTAAGGAAGTTGCATTATAGAAGCAACTAAATGCAACGCTGTGGTCTGAACATGACTGAAGGGAGTTGAAGAAAGAACATGAAAACATTCCATCCGTAGTAGGTATGTACGAGTTCGGCAGAGGGCGTGCTATAAAGTGAAGAAAGAATAAAGAGGGTAGGTGTTGAAAAGGAAATCCCGGGTTTGCAATAAGGAGGAAGGACTAGGAACAGGGGGTTTGGAGCTGGACTAGGGCCCAGTCCACTCCCCACTCAGAGAGCAAGGGGATGAGACAGGCAGGAAGTGGCAGCTAGATGGTTGTGGGAGCCCAAAGAGTAAATAGTCACTGGACATAAATGAGCAGCTCAACGCTGAGATAAAGCCATAAAAAAAAAAAAAAAGAGGTCTTTTGAGGCAGAGGGAAGAAGAAGGAGTGAGAATAACTAAGAAAATAAATGCCTGATGGAAAATCAAAGCCTCAGAAGGACCCTAAATGTCAGTCAGGCATTGATTTGCCTCTGAGAGACTAGAGGGACAATGACCAGACCATATGGAAAAACAGAGCTCTAACCCACAATGCTCAGCACCCAGCCTGGGACTCCAAACCACAGCCTCTGCAGCAATTGGCCTAAAACTGCCAACACTTGATCAGTAACTGACAGCTTCCCCAATTTTTGCTTCCACTTCCAACTTAGAACCAGCTGGACATAGACTGCCTGCTTTTTTAGGGCACACCTAATGCTTTCTTGTTTGATCCCCACCCCACCCCCCAATCTAGAGCTTTTCAACTCTCCTGCCTGCCTTTGAATCTCTGCCAAGTGTTAGTGATGAGGCTGACTCCCTTAGGCCAACAAGCTCTGAATATATAGCCTTTGCTTCGTCTCATTTGGATGGTCTTCATCTATATCCATGTCTATGCACCCAACACTGTTCTGGGTGCTGGAAATATCAGTGAACAAGGCGGCAAAACACCTCTGCCCTTAAGGGACTAACAGATTGTAGGGAGACACAGAAAATTAGCAAGAAGAGAAATCTTTTTTTTTTTTTTTTTTTTTTGGATTTTTCTGGAGTTGGAAATGGAGAGGCAGTCAGACAGACTCCCACATGTGCCCGACCGGAATCCACCCGGCATGCCCACCGGGGGCGATGCTCTGCCCATCTGGGGCATTGCTCTGTCGCAACCAGAGCCATTCTAGCGCCTGAGGCAGAGGCCACAGAGCCATCCCCAGTGCCCAGGCAAACTTTGCTCCACTGGAGCCTTGGCTGCGGGTGGGGAAGAGAGAGACAGAGAGGAAGGAGAGGGGGAGGGGTGGAGAAACAGATTTCCTTCATACGAAGGAAATAATATAGAACTATGTAATTGAAGTGATGGCAGAGGTGGAGAAAGAGGTGCTATTATACTGAATAGCAGAAAGAGACCCCCTTGAGAAGGTGGCATTTCAGGTCAAAACTAAAGAGGAACAGAAGAGCTGGGCTTGTGAATTGCTGGAGCAAGGCTCCAGGCTGAAGGAACAGAGTGACTTCGCAGGACAGAGTACCCTTGGTTTTTGTCTGGAAAACACAGACAAGCCCAGGGTGGCAGGGTGCGTTGTGTGAGGGTAAGATCAGGGTGAGCCGGGGGGAGGCAGGAGGGGTCATATCACACAGGCCTGAGGCTGGAGGTGATTTCTAATGTGGGGGAACGGCACCGGCAGGTTTCAGGCAGCAACACTTGAGGTCCTAAGACAAGTGCAAACATAGAAGCAGAGCCAGCTTTAAACGCTCCTTTCAGTCCATTTCTTCTATCAAGTCAGAACAGTTCATCCTAAAGGTGTCCAGTGTTTCTGGTGAGAGCAGAGATGCCGCTGGGATAATCGTGCTTTGCGGTAATTAAGCACCTTTGCTCTTCCATCCTGAAGATGTAACAAGCATCCTGCTCTTTGTTGAGGTCCCACGCACAGCTGGTAATGGACAGTCCATCAATATCCTCTTCCTGCCACACCAGGACTGTTTTATGAGAATGCTGAAAAGCTTTAATAAACCCTCTTAGATAATTTCTTTATGAGGCAGGAAATTAGTAGAGCTGAGCGTGAAATAGGTTAGGGCCTGTCAACTTAGGGGGCACCATTGTTTTTATGACTGCTGGTGGTCCCTGGGTAGAGAACTTTAATTAGCTGGAATATTGATAGCATATGTGGTTGCATCGATCGTCTCTCTAAATAGCAGCCATCCCTCTGCTCAGACGGGACTTGGCTCAGCGCTGCCATCCTCAAACCTGCTCCATCACTGGAAACACGAATCTTTGAAGGCTGAGCTCACTCATTCCGCCCCGTTGTTAAAGGGTAACCTAACACACTAAGTTCCAAGCCCCCAAAGAGTACAGCAGAGTCCTAAAAGGATGATGCCTGTAGCTTTAGCCAGTCTAGTTCAGGTATCAGTGCAGTCTTGCTCCTCAGTTTCTGCAGCCATTCCAGATGAAGATAAGCGTTGTGTGTAGGGATGTGGCAAAAAGGTATATCCTGGTCCACACTGCCATCCTCGTGGCCGGTCGTATCAGGACGGACTCCCACTATAGCGTCAGTCAATCACTTGAGATAGCATCCCAGGGTTTGCCCAGTGCGTCACTATGTGTCAGTTGCAAATTTCAATGAATGAGCAAGTGAAAAGAGACTGAGAATGCAAGCCGGGCCGGCTGATGCCGGTGGACACAGATAGCACTTCAACAAACCTGTTTCCTCGTTGTGCAGGACCACCTTGCTGGTCTGCCTTGCCTTTAGGTGTGGCCAGATGATGGAGAGTTGGCCGATGCAATGTGAGGGGCAGTGAAGCTTGTGGCTTCCAGGCCTGGTTTGTAAACGCCACACCACCTCCACTACACGTGTTGCCCGAGCTCTCTCTGTCTGTCCTTGGCGTCTTGCCCATGGACAGCGTAGTCTTAGCATCTATATTAGAATCAGAAAATCACAAGATGAGAGGGGTTTGGGTCCCTGAAGCAGCTGAATGGGGACCATTTCTTATAGACTTATAGCAACCTGAAATAAATCTCTATTATTTTAAATTGCTGAGGTATCAGGCTATCTAGCATGAGCCTAACTAATGCAGTGTCTCTCCAGGTAACAAAACCATACCTAGAAAGAATTCATACATAACAGGGGCCCCTGGCCAGTTGGTTCAGTGGGTAGAGCATTTGTCCGGCATGTGGACATCCCAGGTTCGATCCCCAGTAAAGTCACACATAAGCGACCATCTGCTTCTCTTCCCCTCCCTCTGACTCTTCTTTCTCTCTTCCCCTTTCGCAGCCAGTGGCTCTATTGGCTCAGGTATCAGCCCTGGGCTAAAGATAGCTCTGCTGGTCTGAGTTTCAGCCTCAGGCACTGTAGATAGCTCAACTGATTTGAGCATTGGCCCCAGAGAGGAGGGAGTTGTTGGGTGGATCCCAGTTGAGGTGCATGTGGGAGTCTGTCTCTCTATCTCCCCTCCTGTTACTTAAAAATAAAAAAAAGAAAGAAAGAAAGAAAGAAAGAAAGAAAGAAAGAAAGAAGAAAGAAAGAAAGAGAGAAAGAAAGAGAGAAAGAAAGAAAGAAAAGAAAGATGAAGATAAAGTGTATTTGGGATATATTTATCACCTTAGTACCAAGCGGAAAACCAGTAATATTTTTAACAGCTTTGCTGAGGTTTAAGTTACATATCATATAATACACTCATTGTAAGTATACAGTTCAATGATTTTAGTATATTTATACAATTATGGAAACATTCTATCAACCCCCAAATTCCCTGGTTCCTATGTCTAATCAACTCAAGCCTCCAGCCCCAGGCAAGTACCAATTAACTTTTCATATTTCTGGCTTTTACAACTTAGTATAATGTTTCTCAAGTTCACCCATGCTATCATATGTGTCAGTAGTTTGCTCTTCTTAATTGCTGCATAATATGCCATTGTACAATTATACTAAATTGTGTTTATCCATTCACCAGTCAATAGACATTGAATTGTCTTCAGCTTGGTATATATTTTTTTATCAAATTTATTGGGGTGACATTGGCTAAGAAAATTATATAGGTTTCAAGTGTACAATTCTATAATTCATTATATATTTCATTAAGTGTTTACCTCCCAAAGTCGAATCTTCCATCATCATATATTTGACCCCCTTTACCTTCTTTTACCTTCCCCTACCCACCTTTCTTGCTGGTAACCGCCAGACTGTTGTCTGTGTCTATGAGTTTTATTTAGTGGTTGACTCTTGTATATTATTTTTGATGCTGCTATGTTTTGTTTGGATATGTTTTAATTCTTCTCAGGTAGATGCCTAGGAGCTAAATTGGTAAGTTGTATTAGCCACAATTTTATAGTCAACAAAAGCTTTCTCTGACTCTCTCAGAAAGTGTCTTTTCCTTGGTATTCCTAAATCAGTGTTCATATCTGAAATAATGCATTTATCATATTGAATTCATTGAATTTTTGTTTTTATGCACATCTCTGTGTGTGTCTCTCTCTGCTAACTATACTATGAACTCCCTAAAAGTAAAGAAACATACTTTATTATGAAGTGTTAATGCTTAGAATAGTGATGAGTACTTACTAGGTGTTTAGTAAAATAATAAGTAGCCAGATAGATAGCTTGAGGCAGATGAGCTACTGTACAGTCAGAGCACTGGGCTGTGTTAAGTCAAGGTGGCTAAGGCTGGGAACTCTGTTTTTGAGAGTCCTCTCTCTGTTGAGTCCTGGTTAGAGTTAGTCAAAGGAAGAACTTGCATGAGAGCTGGAGAGAGGAAGTGAAAGGGAAGTTGTTAGTTTCCCAAGGTCAAGGTGGAGAGACAGGGGATGGAGCCCGTGCTTCCAGCAGGTCCAGCTGGCCCTCATCCCCTCCCCCCTTGTCCTGCTCCTCTTCCTTCCAGGTACTTGGCTGTGGACTCACAGAGATGAGATCCACACTGAAGCAAGAGCTTCCAGTAAATCCTTCTGGGGTTGCTCCTCTTAGGATCCCACTTGGATGGCCTGGACATTGGCTACAGAACGTTGCTATACGTTTCTGTTGTCATTCACACCAGAGGTGCAGTCAGGCCAGTTAATGGCTAGTTCTCCAATTCCCCTTCCAGGTCTGCGGTTCCTCAGTTTCTGCCACATTTGCATCAGGTCTGATTCCCTGATAATAAAGTCTTCATTTTATATTACTCATAGTAGCACTGTTCTCCCGGCTGAACCCTGACCGATCCAGTTTTTCAAGCACGGACCATATGTAAACCCTCATTCTTCCGAGAGCCCAGCACTGTTGGCCTGGAGCCTCTAAAAGTTGTTCTGCCTGCTCTAAGCAGGTGGGCCCTCTCTGTCCTATTTGACATTTATTGCAAAAGGTCTCTCTATGCACACAGCATAACCCATGTGATCTGGGGAGAGTTTTGTTTCTAACATTAAAATGTCACTGAAGATTATTTTTTTTAATGATATTAGGTATTTTTTTTCTCTTTCTTCTGTTGGAATTGAATTTTTTCTTGATAACATTTTAATTGCTATTAGAATTCCTAGATAACTGACATCCCTTAAATTTCCCGTGTAGGTGTTAATTACTGTCTTGAATCTTGGGTAAGATACTTTCTTTCAACACTTACACCTCAATTGTTGGGGGTTTTTTTTAGAATAGAAATATCTTAATGAATAAAATTAATATTTCCTATCCTCTACCTTTTTCCAACAGAAGGGCTGAAGCATTCAGTCTTCCTGCCTGGTAGTGGATTATCTTCTGATGTCTTGTCAACGGCAACGAGAACACATTGCAGATCAGAGGCAGAAAGACTGTCACCACTAATGGTCTTTATGACGAGTTATTATATTGGGACAGTGCCTCACCAAGGAGGCAGTTGTCTGGTCATAATCTCTCATGACAAAAGCAAAACTGTCAGAGAAATCAGATTACTAGTGGTGGTGCCAGTATTTAGGAGCTCTAATCAGTCTAATTTCTGAAAACTTAACTATGGAAGGAGGACACCTCTTTGTTGAATTCTGTTTAAATGGAGGGAGACAGACTTATTTTGTTCTGTAGGAGATCACTTGCGCTCTTCTCTGCATTATATATTTCTAGGGCCAGTACAAGAAGCATCTTCCTGGGGAAAGGAAACTATTTTCAGGAGCTTAGCAAAAGACATTAACTTCTTGCCAAGATGGTAACTGCAGAGGAAATGGTCAACTTAACGTGAGAAAAGACACAACCCACTCTCTGCTCCCTGATATACAAGTGGAAGGACCTGCTCCCTATAGACCAGTTCATTGGAAAATGAAGGCAATGTCTCCACCAATTCATTTTCTTTTTAACGGAAAAGAAAATCCACTCTGTGTTTGAGAGCCAGGTTCAAAAATAGAGCCTAGATGTTAGGTGATGGTGGAGAGGGAAGGAAGGCTAATAATATGAGCACAGTCGTGGCTGTGACTAGTGGATCATCCTGACCCTGCTACTCCTAAGAATATTCTCATCGCTGCTGCATGGGGCACCAACGCCATTCTCAGTGGGAGACACAGCAGCAAACTGATGTGAGGTATTGGCTGTCTGACTTCCCATTGCCTGAGTTTGAATGCAGTTATTGGGCTTAGAAGAAGAATGACTCTGGGAGAGTCACCTACATGTCTAATACCTCAATTTTCTCTTCTGTAAAATGACCATAATAACAGCATCTATAGGACAGAGCTAAAAAAAATATGTTGAGTTAATATATGTAAAGTACTGTATTTTCCCATGCATAAGACGCAACATTTTTTGAAAAATTTAGGGTCTAAAAACTGGGTGCATCTTTTACAGTGGTTGTAGATTTTTTTACTTGCATTTCCCGCTTTTTTGTGCTTGTTTTTGAGCTCATTCTTGAAGACAGTGATGTCATCAGACACAGATGAGGACAAGCTAATGGATGGGAGTTCTGACAGTGATGAGGAGTTGTATAAATTTTATGATGAATAAAACTTGAGTTCAATAACTTTATGTAATATGTTATTTTTTTTTCAAATTTTGGGCCCCAAAATTAAGCTGTGTATTATACATGGGAGCATCATATACATGGGAAAATTTGGCATTTTAACAAGTTGTTGGACCAAGAGCTACAATGTCATTACCCAAACCTCAAACATACATGAATGTCATTATAGAGATTCTGTCACAGCCCTCGCTACCTTCCATAGTCACAACTCCACCTTGGTACAGAGGGCCACCAACACACACACACACACACACACACACACACACACACACCACAGACACATGCACACATACTGTGTTCCAATCATGGCAACTTAGTTCATTAAAAATATTTTTCTTGTCTACAAACCACACTGTCACTGGTCCCCAATGAGAACTTCTGGCCTGTTTCCTATCTCTAAGCGGCTCTTTCCAAAGTGCCTTTGGATCCCCTTATGAATTCACCATCCACCACCAGAGACAGATGGGATAGCAGTCCCAGGAGCTTAACTCTACTGCTGAGGAGCTGCAGACATCAACCAGCTTCTCCGGTCTCACCAGAGATATGGGATGTATATAGACCTATCATCCAAAATGCAACCTATGTCTTCCACTCCATTGAATTCACTAACAGGTGAGTTGTACTGCGCCAGAACCCCAGTGTTGTGAGCTCTCCGAGACCTGCAAGCAGTTCATTAACAATGACAACAATTCGTCATTTTTTCTCACGATCAAGGGTTGACTTCTACTTTCAAAGCTGATGATGGAGAAACTGTGCCACTTATATTCCAACCTGAGTTTCATTCCTAAATCAGTTGGCCTTTTCTTTTCTCTTTCAAACTTCTCCATGCTTCTTCCTGTTTCCTTGAGAAACTAGTGCATATGTGACTCAAAATCGCCCTGAGTCTGAGCACCAATCAATCCAACTGGATTCCATTTTTACAACCTCAAAGATAGCTGCAGGTTTATATGTCCTTCAGTTCATGAGATATTTTAGCCTCTGGAAAGCCTTTGTCTCATTACTCACTTAACTGGAAAGATTGCTAATTAGCAATAAGAATGTCAATGAGTAGGCCTTGGTCGGTTGGCTCAGTGGTAGAGCATCGGCCTGGTGTGCAGGAGTCCCAGGTTCGATTCCCGGCCAGGGCACACAGGAGAAGTGCCCATCTGCTTCTCCACCCCTCCCCCTCTCCTTCCTCTCTGTCTCTCTCTTCCCCTCCTGCAGCCAAGGCTCCATTGGAGCAAAGATGGCCCGGGTGCTGGGGATGGCTCCTTGGCCTCTGCCCCAGGCGCTAGAGTGGCTCTGGTGGCAACAGAGGGACGCCCCAGAGGGGCAGAGAATCACTCCCTGGTGGGCAGAGCGTCCCCCCTAGTGGGCGTGCCGGGTGGATCCCGGTCGGGCGCATGCGAGAGTCTGTCTGACTGTCTCTCCCCCTTTCCAGCTTCAGAAAAATACAAAAAAAAAAAAAAAGAATGTCAATGAGTCAATGTATTCATTTATTTCTTCCCTGTGTGGTTCCCTACAACATCTTAAAATAATTAAGAAAAGAAAACAACGTACGAGGTGAGACAAAGAAAACCAAAGGCTGAAGAGCACCCCCACAATATTGTAAACTCTGCACAGAAGTTTAAACTGCATCATAGGTTCAGTTCCGAGCTTCCCGGCGGCAAAATCAAGAAGAAAACACATTCAGTGATAAGACACGTGGCATCATTTGTGAGCTGTGGCCACAAGATTTTCTTTGGGATACGCATAAGCCATCCCATTGCTAATGTCTACTAAACATGATGAGACCTTGACAAATTTGGGTGCAAGGACATTCCAGTTCCTTTGAACCCAAAGCTACAAAGCTCTATCCCAGCTGTGCCTCTCCCGCTGCCAGCCAGCGGGGGCTGCATAAGGAGCATCTGCATCTCAGAGCAGACCTGCTGGAGCTGCCTTTTCAAATGAAAATACAGACCCTGATAAACCCCTGATGAACCCCAAGAGGCTACATTTTCTCTGTCTGTTTTAATTTGTATTAAGCAATATGCCATTAATCTTCATTGATCCTCACATTCTGCTTGTCCTTGCTGTTTTCTAAGGAGCAGAATTCAATTTTCTAGGCAGGCAAGCTGGTTGGCCTTCGGCTGGTTTAGAGTTCTGTGTAGTCATCACGGTCACATTCACTAAACGGATTCATCATGAAAGTGGGAGGAGGAATTATGATGATGGGCATCAGAGACAGGGTTCCCTCTGGTTTTCTTCTTCTGTTTTCTAAAAGTCAAATCATTAGGCAATGTGACATGTATTATCAACGAATACGTTCGAGCATCTAGAAATAGGGTTTATATCTGAAATTAAGCAAAACTTTAATTAAGTTAGTCTTTCAAATTTAATAATTTGTATAGTCATTCTTTGCAGAGTGGTCCCAAAACAATTATACCTTGTATATAACCACACTGAGCGTTTCTTGGAGTAAACTAGAATAAAGGAAAGTAGTAATTTAAGAAAGAAAAGTTGTGTTGATGTCCCTTTAAGTGTTCTTAAACCTGAAGAGGACCTGACACACATTTTTCAAAAGGACCCTGATAAGTAAGTATTCCAGAAGATAGAGGTCACAATCTCTTCTTTGCAAAGGAATATTTCATACACAAGCTAATACAAGTTATTCAGATCTCAAAGAAAATTCCACTTAGGGAGATTTAATCAAATATTTTATCAACCTTGGAACCAAAATGTCAATTGCTTATAAATCACTTTTTGTACCCAGCATATGTACATTTGAATACATAAAATTTAAAACCGGTAATATTATAGGCAATATGCATGTTAGCTGATGTGGATATGAAGAAAATAAGTGAAATGTATATCAGTGCTAATTAGTGAGCAGCACTAATGTATGTTATTTATAGTACTTCTAGCTCTCTAAAGTAGAGGTATAACTTCTATTCCCTGCAATCTGACAGTTAGGTAGGGCCCCGTCAAGATGTGAGCAAAAGTACTGTGTGTTATTTGCAGGCAGAAGCGGTATGAGCCCACACATAGTTGCCATACTGTTTTCCTTCTGCCAAGACAACCAGGAAGTTTCAAATTGGCAGTTACTCTTGTTAGTCGAGGTCCTTGAATGAGGATGACATACAAAAGAGCGCCTAGCCAGCCCAACAAGTACATGAAGTTTAAAGCTACATACCATCAGAGGGGGTTTTGTGTTATTGCAGCATAACAACCAGCCCTGATGGACGGACTGTATTATGTGCAGCTAGATTAGGATAGACTAGATTACACTGTAAGAACAAATCCTTTAAGATGACAAGCACTTAAAACAATTAAGATTGTCTTTTCAGGCCCTGGCCGGTTGGCTCAGTGGTAGAGCATTGGCCTGGCATGCAGAAGTCCCGGGTTCGACTCCCGGCCAGGGCACACAGGAGAAGCGCCCATCTGCTTCTCCACCCCTCCCCCTCTCCTTCCTCTCTCTCTCTCTCTCTCTTCCCCTCCCGCAGCCAAGGATCCACTGGAGCAAAGATGGCCCGGGCGCTGGGGATGGCTCCTCGGCCTCTGCCCCAGGCGCTGGAGTGGCTCTGGTCGCAAAAGAGAGACACCCGGAGGGGCAGAGCATCGCCCCCTGGTGGGCGTGCCGGGTAGATCCCGGTCGGGCACATGCGGGAGTCTGTCTGACCGTCTCTCCCCGTTTCCGGCTTCAGAAAAATACAGGGAAAAAAAAAAAAAAGATTGTCTTTTCACTCATGCACATGCCCATAGTTGTTTGTCTGAGGAGTCTGCTGCACATAGTCACTCAGGGATTCAGGTGGCAACTCTCCATTTTCACTGGCCGTGCAGGAACAGGGAGTGTGGTAAGACGTTCACTGGCTCTTCAAATGTCTGCTGGAAGTTATTCTAATCACTTCATTTGCATTTCATTGGCCAAATGCAAGTCACATGGCCACCCTATGTTCGTTCAGCTGGGGTGGGAGAGTATAACCCTATCACATGTCAAAATGAAAAAAGTATTTAAATGTTCACGATATGCTTAATGATCACAATACAAGCAAGATACCCATTTTCAGATAAAATTACCAGTTGAAAAAGTTTAGTAGTAATTGAGTTAAACTCACAGTTTAAAAAATGAGAGAAAAATATTCCTAAACCCTGGCAGCCTGGATTCCAGGTCCTTAAAAAACTGTGCAATTACACTAATACTTTACTATTAAAATTAAACTGAGCATCTGGAAGTGTTACAGAGTAATAACATAGAATATCAGTAGCATGGAGTAGTATTAACAAATAATAATAGCTATAACAATAGCCAATTACCAACTAGTGATAATGGCTAAAAAAGAGGCCGAATAGCCTAGCAGTCAAATGATGAATTCTAGCTAGTGGTTATGTGACCTTGGGTAAGTAACTTACCCTCAGCATTTAGTCACTGCATCTGTAATACAGTGATAATATTAGCATCTCCCTTGTGGAGTTGCTCTGAAAATCAGACGAGTTTCATATAAGGCACTGAACAGAGGTCCTGCCCCATAGGAGACCACAGATAAATGTTTCCCTGGTGCTTTCTGTGAATCAGACCCTGGCTAAGGGCTTTGCTTGGATTGCATGATATGTCCCAAATGCTACCATTGCCATGGAGGTGTTTCCCCACACCTGGAACTTGTGTTCTGAAATGTGCCATCCCTCCTCTAGCTCCTTCTCACCACCATCTTTTCTCACACTAATCTTCCCCTCTCCCTAACTGTGTGCTTCTACTGAGACTTCAGCCTCACATCTGTCTGTGCCTTGTACCCACACCCTAAATTCTTCTGGAATTCTTACCAGATGCCTCTAATGCACAAGTATCAGAAACTCTTCCCTCTAATTATGAACATGCTAATTTCATCCTTTAATATTCCTATCAATAAACTTTTGTTATGCCCCTGATAGAGATAGATACATATGTTCCCACTATAGATTTGGGGGTCTGAATGAAGAATAAAATACAGCCTAGGCCCTTGATAGATGTAAAACTGGATTCGGGAAGTAGAGCTGGACAGTGTTGTTCTCATACGTTCAGGTCTGGCCTCCTGAGAAGACTCATATGTGTGCTCACTCACGGCAGTTTATTGGGTCAAAGTAAGGACACAAAGAATATCCATTTACTGTTATTTGGAAAATCTCATTTCTGTTTCCGGAAAACACAGTTATATAAAGTGAGTTGAAAATAAATTTCAGTGTTGGCCTTTTGTTACTTATCCTCTACAACTTCCTGGGAGCTGGGGCAGCCATGTGACTCCTCTCTGCCCCTAGTGTCTGGCCCTGGGAAAGGGGACAGGCTGATGCAGATGGAAATGTTTATGGAGCAGAGCTTGCATGAGTAAGGACAGCACTGAGCTCTGAAGCTTGTGGAGTTCTTTATTTGAAGGCTTTTCTGCATCTGTACAGAACACCATGGTTTTATATTAATTAAGTACATGGTCCTTTGGCCAAAACATCGAAGTAGGCAACATTCCAGACCTCCATCAACTCTCTGGTAAAAATTGGGAAGATGGCTCTCATTACTTTTTGTCCTGTTTAACCTCTGACAATTCCAGAACTTCTCCATTGGATTGGTCCTTCTTTTTCAGATGCTGGTTTCGTGGAAAGAAAAATTCTAATAAGAATCATACCTGCTGAATTCATCTTACCCTCAACTACCAAAGAGTCCACAACGGGAAAAGGACTTGCTAAGGAGAGGTCATTTGGAATCAAAGCAGAGAGACACCAGGCTAGGAAACATGAGGACAATGGGATTTGAAATTGAGGAGGATGAGACCTGGAGGCGGGGGTGGGGGGGTTGGGGGGGTTGGGGGCGACCCTGGTTAACAAAGCAAGTGGCCCATCCTCTGCCAATGGCAAGGAGTGGTGCACAGTCAAGCTTATGAATGAGACAAACAGTGCAAAGTC
The DNA here is from genome assembly GCF_036850765.1 of Saccopteryx bilineata. Lineage (NCBI taxonomy): Eukaryota > Metazoa > Chordata > Mammalia > Chiroptera > Emballonuridae > Saccopteryx > Saccopteryx bilineata. The sequence goes on from NC_089495.1 coordinate 176,913,084, forward strand.
TGAGGAAACACCCACGCCCTGAAGCAACAGATCTCTAAAGCAGGATTTGTTTTATTAGTTACATCAATGCTGTCCCATTGGTTATACCCTCTGTCACCCAGGGGACCATTACTTACTCTCATAAATTTGGGTTAAAGAAGCAACATTAAGTAAAATATAAATTAAGTAACTATGAGATATAAATAGATGATCTCATAGTTAATATTGTATTTAATATACATGTACACATATATACCCATAAATATATATCATATATATTTTACTTGAAGTATTTAATGATTATATCCCATATGTAAATGTTTCCGTTTTTATTTTAAAATTATCTTATTTACTAAAAAACACATTGACTCTAAGTTAACTATCAAAGATATATCACGATTAGTTTTGGTCATGAATATATAGAAAACTAGTTTGAACTATAATTTCATGTCATAGTGTTCAATGTACACATGAAATACTAATTTTTAAGACCTGGAATTTGGAATTCCAGTACTATAAATAAAAAATTTGATGGTTTGTTTTTATAATTTTTTTGTTGTTTCAAAACGAGTCAATGCAGGGGAAGGTTTCTGACTCATACTTAGAGGTATTCTTTTCCAGAAGACACTGGGGAAGTATGGCTAATCATTATTTCAATGAATAATAGGCCAGGCTGGAGATAATTGTCACTGTTTATGTGTTTCCTTTATAGCACTAGCTCCTGCAGCATCTTGGAATGTTACCATGCTATATGAAGAATAGATAATATGATTGTAGCTAACAGATCTGTGAAAACATAATCGAATTTTTATGTGTCTCGTTTTCCAAATCAACATTTCTTTGTCTTCCCATCTAATCGTCAGTCCCACTTGGGTGTGAATTAAAAGATACATTACTAAAAATAAAAGCACCCAAACCTGATGATGACCAACCCATCACGGTGGCTCAAGGTGTTCCCCTGAGAAGGCTCCAGGCAGGCACCAGGCCCTGGCATGCTTATCTGCTCTCCACCAACTCTAGATTGTGCCCACTTGATATGCATTCTGAATCTCTCAGCTTTATTTTAAAAGAAGAGTTAATAATTATCATGTTTATTCCATTTTTGAAAAAAAAAACAATTAAAAAAGACATCAGTCCCTTTGAGCCCCCTGGAAACCAGAGAGATGGGAAATAGTGACCCACCCCACGACATACGCAGCTGGATGGCTAACTAGTATCTTTCTCCCTTACCTAGATGGCCCTAATTTTATTTAGTGCAGCTGTATCAATTAGCTTCTGATGCATTATGATCCGTCCCAAACTTAGTGGCTTAAAACAACCACCATTCATCATTCTGACATAGCAATCTGGGCTTGGTTCAGCTGCTGATTCTTTAGGTCTCTGCATAATGTAGGAGCGATGTGTCCAGCTTAATAACAAACAAACAAAAAACAACCACCAAAAGAAAAAAAAACTGTTTATTTCCCAGCTTTCCTTACACTGAGGGGTGGTCAGATAACACAGTTTTTGGTCAGGGAAGGTCACAAGTAAGGGCTTCTGAGAAAGTTACTTAAGCTGGAGGGACTTGGCTGGCCGACATAGTTTGCCTTGAATCTTCCATGTCTTTATGGCAGGAGTATGAAAGCAATGGCAGAAGTGGACAGCCAGGCTGAAATGCTGAGCCAACAGAGCTGAGCATGGAAGCCATATTCTAAAATGGCTGCGTGGGAAGGAGAAAGGAAACAAACAGCCTATTTCTTGATCACATTGGACATGAGAAAAACGTGAAAATTAGACGTGAATCTTCCCACTTGTTCAATTCACTGTAGGTCGTTTCTGTCACTTAGTGCTAAATGTCCATTCTCACTGATACCCCAATGAAACAACAACCAAAAAAGGTACATCATGGAGGGAAACTCAACAAATTTATAATGGTGTGGACCATACAAAACAAAAAAGAGAGAGAAACAAAAAAGCATGTTTCTGGGTGGATTTCCTGAGTCCCCACAGGTGAATGAGAGAAGGGGAGGATTAAATAGAACAGGCTACAGAGCTGGGGGAGACCAGCGTACCTTCTCAGAGTGAGAAGGATGGCTACCTACTCCAGAGAACAGCCTCACAACCCTGGAGAGACATCTTTTCAAACATTATGTAACTTAAGCAATATTTGGTGCCATGGGGACACAGATAATTACATACACAAACAGAAATAAAAGTGAGAAAGCTCAAAAATTATGATTTTTTTTGGAATGTAAAGATTGCTTTCATCTACAGTGGTCCTCCCTAATTCATGGTGGATATGTTCTAACACCCCCAGTGGGATGCTTGAAGCCAACGATAGCACCAAATCCTATATATACAGTACTATGTGTTTTCCTATGCAGGTGGGGCAAAAATAGGTTTACAGTTGTTCACATGGAAAATACTACAATAATAAATAAATAATACAAGAACAAACTTTGTTACACATACTCACAACTGTAAACCTACTGTTGCCTCATGCTGTCTAAACATGTCTATGATAAAGTTTAATCTATAAATTAGGCACAGTGAGACCAGCATAACTAATAACAAACAGAACAATTATAGCAATGTACTGCAATAAAAGTTATGTGAATGTGATACCAACCATTCTTCTTGTGGAGAGGAGAGATGATAAATGCCACACCCATTCCAGAGTCTGTGTGTCGCCGCTCTTTTTTTTTTTTTTTTCAGTAACTGGCTTAGTGTCACTTGCTTCAGAGGCTCCCTTGTTAAAGTCTCAAGGTGGGCCTGACCATGTCTGGCGCGGCACTGTGCCATCAGTCAGAAAATGCTCTGTTCATGTACACACAAATGTAATGGTAATGTCTTTTCCATCTAATGAAGTATTTATCACACACTAGGGCTGTTAACTTTTGCAGATAAAGGTGTGACTGCAAAACTAGCACAGATTTCTTTTTTTCTTCAATAAATAGATGATTCGTTCTTATCGTAGATCTAAGCAAGCTCAGCATATGATATACGTCTATTTAAGTCCAGAACCTTTACACTTTTACTTAAAGGAAGAACTTTATAGCTTCTCTTTAGAGTATTCTAATTGCCAGTCTCAGTATCCTTGCACTTTGGGGCCATTGTTAAATAAAAATAAAGATTACTTGAACACAAACATTGTGATATCAGACAGATGGCAACTAAGGGACTAATGGGCAAGGAGCATATAGAGCATGGCTATGCTAGATGAAGAAGTGATTCTTGTCCTGAGCGCGATGAAGTGGAACCTGTGAGATTTTATCATGATATTCAGAACGGTGCGCAATTTAAAACTTAGAAACTGTATATCTCTGAAAGTTTTCACTTACTATTTTTGGACCCTGGTTAATCTCAGATAACTCAAACTGTGGAAGGCCAAGGGGAGAGTGATACCACTCTACTATCCTTGTGGGAAAATGAATGATATTGGAAAACTAAGAGCGTCGATGTGTTAAGCTCTTTGGAAATCCATTAATTCATTCAACAAACATTAATCAAGCTCCTTGACAACTGATTAATAATGATTCTTTCTAAATGTAATGCTTCCTTATTTTGCAAGATACAAAACGGTGTCAGATAAAGTGACTCTGAAGGGGACTCTGCCTCCTTTTCTTTTCCCTCTCCCCCTTCTCTCTTATTTTTCTTTTCTTTCCATTCCCTTCCCTTCCTTTCAAGAAAATAAGTTGGAGAGAACAATTTCATTAACACTTTCTTCTTTCTTTTAGGTCTGTGATTCTCAAAGCATGGGAGAAATAATATGTGTAATACAAGGAAGCCTATATGGTAAATATATTATACGTGGCATTAAATGACACTGAAATATATGGTGAGAAATTTTTTCTGTCTTCTATTTCACTTTCTTCATTTCTTTGGCTTTAATTAAAAATATTTTAATAAAAATATATAAAAGTGCTATAAAAACAATAGTTCAAAAAGTAGTCCTGGACCTCTTCTTTCTTACCTTCTCAATTCTTCTCTCCAAAGAGAAATACTTTTACCTATTTCTGTTGTTTTGAATAGCATTTACCTTCATACATGAAAATAAAATGCTTATACTATTTTTTTTGATTATTCAAATTTAGTTTATTCTTTGACACTCTTTGTAGCTAATAACATTTCTTATGCAAATGTAAAAATATGTTTACAGATTCTCCAATACTCTTTTCTTGGCTTAATTCTCCTCTTAAGTGTAGGCTGGGATGTATAAGTTGCTTTTGACAAAAGAAATAAATCAGAAGTGACAGTGGTTGACTTTGGAGATCAGGTCATAAAAATGTGTTTTAGTTTCTATTATATTCTCCTCTATCTCTACTCCTCTCTACCCCATCTCTCTCTCTCTCTCTCTCTCTCTCTCTCTCTCTCTCTCTCTCTCTGTCCATCTCTCTCTCAGGTCACTTGCACTAGGAGAAACTTGCTACCATGTTGTGAGAAGAAGCCCACATCATGGGTGAGGAACTGAGACACCTGTTCAACATTCATTGTGAAACTGAAGTTTCCTTCCCACTGCCACGCGAGTGAGCTTAGAAGCCATCCTCCAGCCCCAGCCAAGTCTTTACAACTGCAGACCCAGCCAACATCTGCATAATAATTTCATGAGAAACCCAGAGCCAGAGCCATTCAGCTAAACCAATTCTAAATTCTTGACCCACAGGAAGTGTGAAGAGAATAATAAATGATTATTGTTTTAAGCACAAAGTTTTGGGAAAATTTGTTATACTGCAATAGACAACTATAAAATACGTTAAAGCCATTTTCCCCATACTCTTAATATAGTTACCTGACCTTTACAATTAATCAATGGCATTTGTTTATTTCATTCTAACTAAGTAAATGTCAGTCACTCAGACAATTGTTGTATTATAATTACATGTCCTTCCTTTTACAAGTTTTTGTTATTTCCTGGAATTAATAATTGCCCTTATTCTACCAGACATAGTTATCTATGTAGCTATGCTCATTACACTTTTAAAAATTGTATCAGATTTATCATATACCTCTAGAGGTTTTTTTAAAAAGCGTAATAGTTCATCCAGCAATTACTTATTTCTCTCCAACAGTGACATTTATTCCACAGCTACCATCCAAGTGTCTTTCCCTAGGCCAGTCATTCTGGGACTGTCTACTTCATTCTGGGGCTTTTGTTCACTACCTCTGTCATGACCCCTTCATCTTAGATGCTGTGTCTCTTGTCTCTATATCATTTCATCTTTTATAGGAGAATGTTATGCAATGACTTGCAAGTATATTTGCAAGGGTGAAAATTATATAGCTCTAGATGTATAAAAAGATTTCACTTGTCTAAAATTATAAATTAGGACAAGATATTTGATGTGTAGATTTTTTTTTAATATGTCAAACTTGTTTCTTCCAGATTTTTTTCCTGTGTTTTTCATAGGTTAGTTTTTCTCAGGCAGAAGGCATGCCTGATGCACAAAGAAGTGAATACACAATATACACTGACTATATTATAATTAGTAACTTTTTAATTTCAGAAGAAATGTGGATCTTAGCAGGTTGTAAGTAGTTATTAGTTTGGTTATTTCCACTTTCTGATGCCCACAGTACTTCTTTATATATTTATTTCAGCCTTTGTTAACTTGCGAGTTCATGTTAAACTGAGGGCTCATTACTAATCCTCAGTTAACGCTATTTTATCATGTCTAATTTACAAGTGAAATGGATAGTTTGGGGATAGTTAGCATTGCATTTTTATTTGCTCATGATGTCTGAGTTAGAGATTCTGGGTTGGGGAAAATGGAGCCAAGTTTTACATACTTTTTTTTTTTTTTTTGTATTTTTCTGAAGTTGGAAACGGGGAGGCAGTCAGACAGACTCCCACATGCGCCCGACCGGGATCCACTTGGCACGCCCACCAGGAATCCACCCGGCACACCCACCAGGGGGCGATGCTCTGCCCATCTGGGGCATCGCTCTGTTGCAACCAGAGCCATTCTAGCGCCTGAGGCAGAGGCCACAGAGCCATCCTCAGCGCCCGGGCAAACTTTGCTCTAATGGAGCCTTGGCTGTGGGAGGAGAAGAGAGAGACAGAGGAAGGAGAGGGGGAGGGGTGGAGAAGCAGATGGGCACTTCTCCTGTGTGCCCTGGCCAGGAATCAAACCCAGGACTCCTGCACGCCAGGCCGACACTCTACCACTGAGCCAACCGGCCAGGGCCTGTTTTACATACTTTTGACTTAGAAAAAGCCAACCCAACTAGTTGCCCCTCAGTGTCTTTCTCTCTAAAATGATGGATTATTTTAGATGACTTGGAAAATGAAGGACTTCTTCAAATCTAATATGGAGTAAAGTACCAAGTTTCTTTTCTTTAATCTTAAAGATTATCATTACAAAAATAAATATTGAGGATGAGTACTTAGGATTTCTAGCTTTCTGCCCTTGAATCATCACAATTCTTATACTAGAAGCAAATTATTTACTTTCTTTATTTTTAAAATGTTTTGGCTTCCTTATTTATACAACAAGAGTGGTGACTGTTTGCTACCACAGTATATAACAGTGTGTGGAAATGAAGTGCTGAAAAATATAAAGTATCATGTCAATGTACGAAACTATTATTATTACTATTAGTTATTTCTCTTCTCTACTCTATTTAAGAACTCAGAACCACCAAGCCCTGTTTATGATATTGTTATGAACTGAAATGTCTCCTCAAATTTCATATGTCGAAGTCCTACACCCTTGTGACAGTGCTGAAGATAGAGCTTTTAAGGACTTGACTGAGGCTAAATGATGTCAGAAGGGTGGAGTCCTGATCCCACAGAATTTGTGCCCTTATTAAGGAGGAAAGAATACCACAAATATATCTTTCTCCACCATGTGAGGACACAGCAAGAATGCCGTCATCAGCAAGCAAAGAAGAGAATTCTCTCAAGAGCCCAAATCCTGCCTGAACCTTGATCTTGGACTATTCAACCTCCAGAACTGTGAAAAATAGATTTCTGTTGTTTAAACCACCCAGTCTATACTATTTTGTTATAGCAGCCCAAGATGACAAAGACAGGAAACTAAAAAACAACTTCAACTATTTTTTTCTTAGTTTTTTTATTTTTAGCATTCCTTCTTTTCTCGTATTTTGTACATCGATATTGACATTCTACTGCAGCTATGTGAAGTAGTAACCCCACAGTCTCCACATCAGTGCATTCTTGAATAAGTATTAGATTGTCTTATTTGTATGAGTCCCTTAAAAATTGTTGGGGACTGAATAAATAAACAGGGTATTTTTGCAATCCGGACAGAGGTGCTGGGCCCAAACCCCACCTCATTTGCCTAGTTAACAAAGAGCTACACCTGATTCTCATTTGTCTCACCCATGTTCTCCGGAGGAGGCTGGAAGCTAGTTTCTTATTAGTGTAAAGTAGATTTGGATGGTATGGTGGGGATTGTCTTTGAGTTGCCTTGGAAACTTAATTGAATTGCTGGTGGACCACATTTTTTTCTATGAATAAAAATGGATGTGTTTCTGGGAGCAGGCACCTTACAGCTAAGGAACAGTAGAGACTGTTTGCCCTGGTATCTTCCTGAACTCATCTGTGTGTATGTATGTATGTGTATATATATATATATCTTTAAGTCCCTATCATTTATTTCAATTCCATACCTTTTCTTGTTTGAAGACCCAATAATAGACTCGTCGTGGCTGAACCGCAACAATTAGCGCCCATATGTGTGGCCATTGAAAAAGGGAAAGAGGAGAGATAATGAAACTCCCCAGAAGTGTGCACACAAAGTAAGTATACAGCTTCTAGAAAGTGAAGCTTTTAAGTAGAGTTTGAGGGGAGAGTATAATAATAAAGTCACACGAAGTATAAAGCTTTTAGAGAGTCAAGCTTTTAAGTAGAGTTTGGTGAGAAAGTATAATAAGAAATAATTCGGGAGAAAAATAAACATGGGAGTTGTAGGATCAAAAGTGAGGGATCTTTTTCTTTTTGTACAAATGTTTTTTTTTGTTTTTTTGAGAAGAAGCTGTTTGAACGGAATGAGGTAGAAACAGAGGAATGTAAATATGAGAAAAACTTGTAGTCTGAGAATAACTCAGGAGATGAGAATATCACAGCTTTGGCCATTTTAAACTTTGTGCCTCCACAGCTCTCTGCTCCCAAAGTCTTTACCTCAGACCCTTAGAGATCTCCACTCCAACAAGCTTTGGATCAGGCTCAAGATACAAGGGAAAAAAATGGAGGCATTCAGCAATATTAGGCAAAGTCCTGATGAGCAATATCAAGAATTTGTTTCATGGCTGATTCCAGCAGTTGAAAGAATAGTGATAGAAAAAGATTATATCAGAATATGCACTGATGTTGGGATTTCATACATGCAAGTTCTTGCTTTTGCCACATCCCTTAAGGTGAGGATTTCAAGAATTTTTGATAAAAGGCAGGACAAATGAAAGAAAGAAGCTCAGGGAAATACTTCTGCCTGTGAATCTTGTTTCCAATGCGATGGCTGGGTTGGGCCCAGACTGGCAGAGGCTGCAGCCAAGGGGAAGGTAAATCAGGGAGGTGAATGGGAAGCCTTCCCCATCCTGGTAAACTAGGTCTGCCGCTCGGCTGGGATTGAGATGGAGGCTTTCAGTGGCCCATGACTCAGCATGATTAGTTTAGGTTGCCAGTTGCAGCAGCTATTAGAATTTGAGCTTTAAATAAAGAGACATAAGAGTTTGGGAAAATTACAGCCTTTTCCCATTATTCTCTAATTTTCTCCAAACTATCATTGTATTTCTTTCCTGTTCCATATCTGGAAAGAGGGTGAAGGGGGAGCCTGTTTGGATATGCCTAAACAAAAATCTCACACGGCCGACTTGAGATTTTTCAAGAGAGATTTCTGTTTAGTATTCATCCTTACCACATTCCTATTAAAATAGCCCTATGTAAGATCAAGCAGGCCACATTCTAATCTCTAAAATCCTGGGTTTCACTCTTGATTTATATAATTGTATGTGAAGTCTTTGTTTAATGTCTAAATGTGTCTGTCTTCAAGGCCTGAATTAAGTTTATGCATGGAAAAATTGGAAATGCCGGTTCTAATATTGTAAAAATAAAATATTATTTCTACAAATTTAAAAAATTTAAATGGAACAAGTAAAGTGCACTCATTAAAATTTGGATAAAATGAAATGTAGATCTTAAAGACTTCCTAATTTGGCCAAACTGCTCCAAGCTAAAGTTGCTACAGCTGCAAAGCTTGAAGCAGGGTGGATTTGCCTAACAAAGGTGTAAATTTTTTTTTTCTCTTTGAATTGCCTGTTGATTGATTGGGTAGAAGTGTTTTGATGGCTGTGGGAATGTTGCTTGAAAGTGCATTTGCTGTATTTTGTTGGAGGTTGGCATTGAAATGAGTGTTTCTTGCAGTTTTTGAGGTCAAGGTGTTGTGGTATGTACTCAACAAATGCTTAAGGGTCAATTGTAAAAAAAAAGGGGGGGGAGAGAGTCATGTCCTGGAACTCCTGCAAATCTATTTACTTTGAAGAATTTCTTTTGAATGCTGATGTACAGGAGATGCCAAACCTCTTTCTTTTGCAAACTTTTACCCTCTTTTATTTGATCCAGCTAGTAACTGTTTGTCTTTTTCTAAATAGTTCCAGATATACAGAAAAAGTTTATAGAGGTGGATGTGGACCCTCAAAACCCTCAGCAAAATCTTCTAAGCATGGCTTTTAAGGTCTGTAATGACCAAGAGGAAAAGAAAAGGCAGACAAAGCCCAAAATAGATCAGGAAAAATACCAGCTCTTGCCATATACCCTTAAAGGCTCCAACACCCCAAAGAGGCCTCATAAGACTCATCAGAGCCCTGCTTCAAGAGTGGAAAGGAAGGTCATTGAGCTAAAGCCTGCCAGCTTCCCTGCCCTTACCAGGGCCATACCTTTGCTATGAGAAAAAGGGACACTGGAAGGTAAGCTGCCCCCTCACTCTAAGGGAGGGTTCAGTCTCTTCCAGCCCTGCTCCAGCTACCTGTGACCTGACCTTGCCCAGCCTGTTGGGACTTGCCACTGAAGGCTAAAGGTGCCCAGGGCTATTGATCCCATCTCACGTCACCATGGACAGGCTTAGGGTATTTCTTCCAAGTGGCAGGTAAACTGATCTCATTTCTTGTGGACATGAGGGCCACTTACTATGCCTTGCCGGAATATTTGGATTTTTATTCATCCCTTGAAGATCTCTGTTGTGGGTGTTGATAGTCTTTATTTTCTGCTGCTTTGTTTAATATATAGTGTTTCCTTTATTCCTCCTGCCTTAATGCCCCATGCCTATTTTAGGCCGGGACCTGCTCCTAATTTAGATGGATTACTTCTGCCACCCAGCACAGTATATCCCAAGGTTATCTTCACCACACTATGGTTGCAGAGCTCCAGGGAAAGGCAATGTGGGTTCATCTCTAAAACAGAAGCTCCATCTCCATACGTGCTGCAGATGGCTTTACCATTCTCTCTCAATCATTACCAGCTAGAAGCAGTGGTCATTGGGACTTGGATTCTAGCTGCAAAATGGGAAATGTGACCACAACTCCAGTGCCTTGTAGACTTTTCCTGAATGTGTGTGACTCCTGCTCCTTGGGACAGTTCTCAAAATGAAGTGGGTTTGGGTTACATTTACAAATAATATGAAGCAATGATGGTGTCAACATAGACTTAGTGAAATTACATTAATATGTTAAGGACATTTAAGACTGTAAAAATTTTATTATAGATCCTGTTGTATTAGTTAAGACTTTGCTTGATAATCTAATAAACTTTAATTACTTAATTGATTTAGGATACTTGTTATAGTATCTGTTAGCATTGGTTATTTCAATTTTGTTATTTATTTTATATTTTCCAGTGTGCCTCCAAATCGGAACATGGGAATTCAGATGAATATGAATCACAGCACACAAATTGAAGTTTTAAAAAATAAAAATAAAAAGGGGGATATGTTGGAGACTGAATAAATAAACAGGGTATTTTTGCAATCTGGACAGAGGTGCTAGGCCCAAACCCCACCTCATTTGCCTAGTTAACAAAGAGCTACACCTGATTCTCATTTGTCTCACCCATGTTCTCTGGAGGAGGCTGGAAGCTAGTTTCTTATTAGTGTAAAGTAGATTTGGATGGTATGGTGGGGGTTGTCTTTGAGTTGCCTTGGAAACTTAATTGAATTGCTGATGGACCACATTTTTTTCTATGAATAAAAGTGGATGTGTTTCTGGGAGCAGGCATGTTACGGCTAAGGAACAGTAAAAACTGTTTGATGTGGCGTCCTCCCGAACCCATATATATATATATATATATATATATATATATATATATATAGAGAGAGAGAGAGAGAGAGAGAGAGAGATGTCTATCAATGATATAGATATAGATATAGATAGATATATCTTTAAGTCCCTATTTATCATTTATTTCAATTCCATACCTTTTTCCATTTGGGACCCTGGTATATACTTGTTGTGGCTGGACTTCAACAAAAAATAATAGTAAGCATTCCATAAACTGAAAAAAATACTCCTGAGGTTTTATGCCATGACTGTTGTGTTACGTAGTTGTTACCATGAGAATGCAACAAAAGAAAGCACCTCCAAAATCCATGTCTTAAAGGAATAGTTCTTTTCATTTTTCCAGATATTCATGGAGAATCTTTGAATTGTAGACAACTGTGCTTCAGGCTGTGGACTCAGGATGGCTTGACTTTTCCTTGTGGGTCCATGAAGAAGCTAATGCAGCTCTGATTAATGTGTTTTTCATTTTCCTTGTACCAGTAGACTTCTTCTCATGGCAATGACCAAGGTCCTAGAGGCACTCAGATACCCTCAAGTCCTCATATGATTAGGCATTGACATTCCACTGGCTGAATAAGATACATAGGACAGCCTAAAGTCAAGGGTCTGGGGGGGTCTCCCCTGTTTACAAAGCCATGGCAAGTTGTGGGTGGAGGAAAGAGTGCAGAGTCAAGGATAACCATGTAGTCCACCATCAAATCTCAGAAGTCACCTAGGTTTTGTTTGTTCTTATTTCTCTTGTTTTTCACTTGTATAATTTGTTTATTCCAAGAGTCTGTGGGCTTTCTCACGACTTTCTGGTCTTTTTCACTCTCCCTCCACTAACTTTTAGAGCTAGATGACAGGTGTGGGTTCCTTTGGGCCTCATATATGGCGGTCAATTGTGATTCTACGTAAGAGATTTGGAAGAATTTGAGAAAAGCAGGCACATGTCTTATTACATACTTGTACTTTGTTGTTGTAGTTTGAATTGCATTCTCCAAATATATATATTAAAGTTATAACCCCTGATACCCATGACTATATTTGGGATTGTGATCTTTGAAAATATAATCAAGTTAAAATGAGGTCAGACTGGATTAAGGTGGGCCCAATCCAATAACTGGATCATTGTGAGAGGGGGATGTGGAGACAGGCATTCAAAGAGAGGAGCAGGCCATGTGAAGAAAGAGTCAGGGACTCTGCATCATTTACAAGCCAAGGAACACCACGAGGTACCGCCGACTGCCAGAACCTAGGAGAGAGGCATTCTTAGCCAGGTCTCCGTCAGAACCTCCAAAAGGAAACCACCAACCCTGTTGATACCTTGATATTGGTATCAAAGTATCAACCTTGATACCCTAGAAGTTTGAGATAACTCATTTTTGGTGTTTTAAAGTACTCAATTTGTTTACTGTGTTAGAATAAACCTAAGGAAACTAACACATGATAGTTAGGTATAATTTAGTACTGTCCTTGTTCACGTACAAACATGTATAATTATTGTACTTTGTTTGCAGTAATTGTATTACATTATTCTACTTCCAGACCCATCACTGACTACCAGCTATATGAATTGCTTTTTTTATGTGTGTGTGTGTGTGTGTGTGTGTGTGTGTGTGTGTGTGTGTGTTGTAGTCTGTTTTCTTTCAAGACTAGGCTTGGTACCCAAGTGCAAGTGGGAGCCCAAATACCACATCCCTCCAAGACCTAGATGCTGCTCCCGTCCCATCACTTCTTTCCTTTCTCTGCCATATGCCATTTCCAGCACTGACTACCCAGCTGCCTGTGCTTCCATTGAAACCTTCACAAATCTCCTTCTCTAAACTTTTGGGGTTGAAGGCTGGTCTACCATCACCTGAGCTCATTTCTCATGGGGCACATAGCATGCAAACCTTAGAAGATTCTTGGGTATATGCTGAAAAGAAGTATTAAGTCCTGCCTTATAGCATTTTTTTAGAGCAAGAGAGAGAGAGAAAGGAAGAGAGAGAGGAGCATCAGTTCACTGCTCCACTTAGTTGTGCATTGACAGCTTCTCACACGTTACTTGACCGGGGAATCAAACCAACAATCTCTGGCTCAAACAAGTGATCTTGTGATCATGTTGGCAGACCAATGCTCGAGCTGGCAACCTTAGGATTTTACCAGTGAGCTTGGGTTTTGAACCAATGACCCTGGCATTCCAGGTCAACGCTCTATCTACTGCACCACCACCAGTTAGGTTAGCATGTTCTTAAATGCTGCCAAGAACCAGGAATCCACAGTGTATCAATCATTTTGAAAAGAAAAATTGTGGGATAATTTTGTAACAAATTTTTAAGAAGAACCTGAGAAATCTGTAGACTTACATGAGACCAAGGAGGTATTAACACTGAGGAACTGACTATAGGAACCAAAAATCATTTTTCCCTTTTATATAAAGGAAGAAAATTTTATATAGGTTATCTTACCTTTCATAAGAAAAAAGAGACTTCAAATTTATTAGAGTATTTATTGCAGAGATAAAGTGGTTAAAGACAGGGTAGACTAATCCAAGAAGGAAATCAGAAAAATCCCTGGTTAATTAAAAATATTAACAGAATTCTAAAACTAGAAATTTTACATAAAAATAAACTCATTTTTAATATATAAAACTTCTATTTTAAAATTGCTATTTAAAAGGAAATTTTTAGAAAATAAATTAACTCTACCCTAGAGCAAGTTGTAAAGAAAAGATAATATAGTTAACTTTATTTGAAATAGAAAATGGAAAACATAACACTAAATGGCAATAATTAAATAGTGAATAGTGCAATGTAACATGAATGTAAAACATACTCAGAATTTGGAAGGAGTGGTTGAAGAGGAACCATGGAAAATAAGGAAGTTGTAGATACATAGGCTTTATGATCATGGTAAATGAGCATAGTGCTTTCTGTCTGATTCTAGTATCAATCACTACTAGCCTAGGCTAGTTATGGCTCAGTGTCTAACAACTCAAATGTCTCAATGGCTTATACAACAGAGCTTTTCTGTTTTTCTGCAGCATTGTGGGACAAATTTTAATTCTTTGCTCTAGGATCCAAGCTGAAAGATGACCTCTCAGCTGGAAACAGGCCCATAACAGAGGCAGAACATCAATGATAAACCCATGACACAGCACTTAGACTTTCCACTTGGTGCTGGTGAACATCACCCAGTGATTTTACCTCAATCTGAGATGAAACAAATCTCTGGAAGGAGTAGCAAATAATTGGTAACAACAATGTAACTTTCTATGAAGAGAAAGGAGAAGTAAGAAGTACTTAAAACTCCAAGAGGAAAATAAATTCTTACCCGCAAATTACTTTTTCATTCTAACTAGGTCAACATACATTAGAAAACAAAAATCACAAGTAAAATAATTATTTTTAAGAAAAAAAATATATGATAAAAAATTAGACCAAGTGCAATAATTATAACAATACTTGTAAAAAAATTTAAATAGACCTTTAACATGCCTCAAAATTATCTAAACATCAATAACAGGCAATTTATAAGAGATATACTTAAAGCAAAAAGCAAAGTAATGCTAAAAATAAAGACACAGGCAAATGTGGATCAATCCATCTCAAATAAAAACAAGAAGCGGTTATCATAACAGACCACAATGCCAGTGGAGAACATTTGTTCTCAGAGTGATCTTATTAAAACATCATGCAAAGACTATACTTTCAGGGATCATTTCTATAGTTTGTTAAAACATCATGCAGATGGGATCACTTCTGTACTCAAAACCCTGGACCTCACAAATAAAAGTATGACTATTTTCTCTGACCTGCAGGAGCCTAAATCTCCTGACCCATCTTTACCTGACTTCATCTGTTTGACCTCATCTCCTATGACTTATCCTCGCCTTCACTTCTAGCCTCACTGGAATCCTTTGCACTGGCTGTTCCATCAGCCAGGAAGGTTCATGTTCAAGTTATCTCCTTCAGATCCTCATGAAAAACCCATCCTCACGCTGAGATCTTTCCTGGGGGCCATGCTGGCCAAAATTTCAGTATCCGGTCTTGAGGTTGCATAACCCCCTTAATGATCTTCTCTTCCTCCTTTCCTCTTCAGCACTTTTTAGCATACTATATATATTTTATTTATAGCAGGTGTGTGCATTGTCCGACTTCCTCACCAAAATATAAGCTTCAGAAACTATGGTTATTCATATGTTTTATCAATACTGTATACCCTAAAAGTGTTGCTAAATTTTTTCTGTTATGGGCCAAACAGAAAATATTGTGGGCCACATGGTGTCTGTTATAACTACTTAATTCTGCCAGTGAGATACAATAATAGTTGTGGACAATACATAAGTGAAAAATAAGCATGGCTATGTTTTAATAAATATTTATGAACAATGAGATTTAAATTTCATATAATTTTCAAGTGTCATGAATATCATTCTTCTGATTTCTTTTTCAAGTATATAAAATTAAAAATTAAAAAATATAAAAACTATATTCAGCTCACAAGCCATACAGAAACTGGCAGCAAGTCAGATTTGGCCCATGGGGTACAGATTGCAGACCACTGCTCTCAAAGGATGCTTGGCATACACTGGGAATCAAATAAATATTCATTGAATGAATGAATGCAAAGATTGAGTCAATATTTATAATGCATATTTAAGAACAAAGATGAGTAACAAATGACATTAGTAAGGATGGATTATAATGAAATAACTTGTGGCCTGACCAGGTGGTGGCGCAGTGGATAGAGCGTCGGACTAGGATGTGGAGGACCCAGGTTTGAGACCCCGAGGTCACCAGCTTTAACACGGGCTCATCTGGTTTGAGCAAAGCTCACCAGCTTGGACCCAAGGTTGCTGGCTTGAGCAAGGAGTTACTCTGTCTGCTGAAGGCCCACAGTCAAGGCACATATGAGAAAACAATCAATGAACAACTAAGGTGTTGCAATGCACAACAAAAACCTGATGATTGATGTTTCTCATCTCTCTTCGTTCTTGTCTGTCCCTATCTATCCCTCTCTCTGACTCTGTCTCTGTAAAAAAATAAAATGAAATAAAATAACTTATTAAATCATATCAATAATAATAGACTTTGATTTTATCATTATTAATTTTACAAGTAAAAATATAGACCATATCAATACAAGAAATTGTACAACAGAGGTTGTAGACATGCTGATTTTGTCTGCCACAACTGGCAAGCACAACTTCTTTGCAAGTACTCAAGGAATTCCTACATATTTGGTTTTTAAAAAGGGATGCATATTATTTTTTATACTTCACAATGAGATAGGGTCTATGTCCACTCAATTTGAATCTGGGTGGCCTTGTGACTACTTTAACTAACAGAGTAAGCAAGAGTGATACTATATGATTTGTGACCATAGGCGATTAAAGCCACACAGCTTCCACCTGAACGTCCTGGAATGCTCACTTTCTAAATGCTTACCTGTGGAGGGTACATCTCAGGGTCCAGCTGACATGTTCCAAAGAAGCCCAAGACATCTGGAGAGGTTGCGCAACATCAGTGCGCAAGTTGACAATCGAAGCTGAGCCCAAATTCAAGTCAGCACAGCCCAGCTTCAAGTCATCTTTGCCTAAGTTCCAGAAGCCCCCCAACAATGACAATCCCCGGGCATTCAAGTCATCGCACCATAGTCTTCCTGGCGGAGGCCGCAGACAGCATGAGCCATAGACTGTGCTCTATCTGAATTGCTAACCAAGGAAATCCATGAGCATAAAAAAAGATACTAGTTGAATGGCCCCTCATTTTGGATGGTTTTTTACTTAGCATTAATTTCTAGAAAATACTTAATCATAATAGCAAGATTAAAAAAAAATTCAGTATAATTCAATAAAATCAAAGAAGAATTTCTGATTACTTAGAAATAGAAGTAGAAACGTTTGGCTCAGTGGCAGAGCGTTGGCCCAGCATGTGGACGTCCTGGGTTCAATTCCTGGTCAGGGTAGACAGGAGACGTGACCATCTGCTTCTCCACCCCTCCCCCTCCTGCTTTTCTCTCTTTCTCTCTCTCTCTTCCGTGCCCACAGCCATTGCTCAAATGGTTTGAGCAAGCTTGTCCCAGGCTCTGAGGATGGCTCCATGGCCTTGCTTCAGGTGCTAAAATAGCTCGGTTGCTTAGCAATGGAGCAGCAGCCCCAGATGGGCAGAGCATCGCCATGTAGGAGGCTTGCCAGGTGAATCCCAGTCAGGACACATGCAAGAGTCTGTCTCTCTGCCTCCCTGACTCCCTACCTCTCAGTTAATAAAAAAATGTTTTTAAAAAAGAAATAGAAATTAAAACATAAATATTATACAACATCTAAACTTTAACAATCAGGTCCTGAAAAATAATTCAGTGAAGAATACAAGACTAGGGCCTGACCAGGCAGTGGCACAGGGGATAGAGCGTCAAACTGGAATGCGGAGGACCCAGGTTTGAGAACCTGAGGTCGCCAGCTTGAGCACTGGCTCATATGGTTTGAGCAAAGCTCACCATCTTGGACCGAAGGTCGCTGGCTCGAGCAAGGGGTTACTTGGTCCGCTGAAGACCCATGGTCAAGGCACATATGAGAAAGCAATCAATGAACAACTAAGGTGTCGCAACGAAAAACTAATGACTGATGCTTCTCATCTTTCTCCGTTCCTGTCTGTCTGTCTCTATCTATCCCTCTCTCTGTCTCTGTTTAAAAAAAATAAAAAATAAATTAAAAAAAGAATACAAGACTAGGCTCTATAGTTGCCTTAAATACAAGTAGGTTGAAGTTTTAGAGAGTACTAATAAGTGAGATCATGTAATACAGAGACTCTGACTCACAACCACACTTTTTTTTTTTTTTTTGTATTTTTCTGAAGCTGGAAACGGGAAGAGACAGTCAGACTCCCGCATGCGCCCGACCGGAATCCACCCGGCCTGCCCACCAGGGGCGATGCTCTGTCCACCAGGGGGCGATGCTCTGCCCCTCCGGGGTGTCGCTCTGCCACGACCAGAGCCACTCCAGCGCCTGGGGCAGAGGCCAAGGAGTCATCCCCAGCGCCCGGGCCATCTTTGCTCCAATGGAGCCTTGGCTGCGGGAGGGGAAGAGAGAGACAGAGAGGAAGGAGGGGGGTGGGGGTGGAGAAGCAAATGGGCGCTTCTTCTATGTGCCCTGGCCGGGAATCGAACCCGGGTCCCCCACACGCCAGGCCGACGCTCTACCGCTGAGCCAACCGGCCAGGGCCACAACCACACATTTTATTTGATTATGTCCATGACAAACCAGTTGTGAAATTTTGCAACTTATACCAGTGTTTCCACTATTTCTTTCTTTACATCACTACACACCAGATTAATCTTTTCTCAGATCTTCTCCTTCATTATCTGAATTACTTCTCTCTTGATTTTAAGCCTCTTCTTCTGAATAACTTTCCCTCTGCTTCCAGTGGCTTTTATTTTAAGCACGAAAACACAGGTTGTGTCATGTCATTCCTCTCTTCAAAAAACTTGAATGGGATCCTTTGTGTATAAAATAAAATCTTTAGCCTGGCAATCAAGATCTTCTAGAGCTACCTCCAAAACTCATATAAAATCTCATTCTCTATTAAAATTCTTCTGCTCACATAAAAAACCTTCTGTTCACCTAATATTATTCACTATGCTAATCATGTGGATATTATTTAGATGCAACCTTCATTTGCATCACCCTAGGATTCAAGGGTCCCCAAACTTTTTACACAGGGGGCCAGTTCACTGTCCCTCAGACTGTTGGAGGGCCATCACATACAGTGCTCCTCTCACTGACCACCAATGAAAGAGGTGCCCCTTCCGGAAGTGCGAAGGGGGACCAGATAAATGGCCTCAGGGGGCCGCATGCGGCCTGCAGGCCGTAGTTTGGGGACGCCTGCCTAGATAAAAGTGTTTATAATAGTCAAAAAGATGGTGAAGGCCCTGGCCGGTTGGCTCAGCGGTAGAGCGTCGGCCTGGCGTGTGGGGGACCCGGGTTCGATTCCCGGCCAGGGCACATAGAAGAAGCGCCCATTTGCTTCTCCACCCCCACCCCCCTCCTTCCTCTCTGTCTCTCTCTTCCCCTCCCGCAGCCAAGGTTCCACTGGAGCAAAGATGGCCCGGGCGCTGGGGATGGCTCCTTGGCCTCTGCCCCAGGCGCTGGAGTGGCTCTGGTCGCGGCAGAGCGACGCCCCGGAGGGGCAGAGTATCGCCCCCTGATGGGCAGAGTGTCACCCCTGGTGGGCGTGCAGGGTGGATCCCGGTCGGGCGCATGCGGGAGTCTGTCTGACTATCTCTCCCTGTTTCCAGCTTCGAGAAAAAGAAAGAAAGAAAGAAAAAAAAAGATGGTGAAGAATTTAGAAATTTGACATTTTAGAAAAAATTATTTGGAGGCAATGCATGGAATGCAAATTAAATGATCTTATTCTTTAAAAAGGACTTTATTGGCTTACATATATTGAAAGTTGAGGTGTATCTGGCTTAAGGTCTGGTGTGGTCTGAGTGTTCTGTGCTGGCCTTAGTCAGTTTCCATTTCTTCATGTCTCAGCACAGCCTTCCTCTGGGTGGGCTTCACTGTCAGGAAGTCTCCCTGCAGGTGTTCATGACTAGCAGCTCTAGGATTGTGTTTCACTATCTTCCCTTGGCCACCCAGTAGTGGTCAGCTTCTTTTTTCTTAATAGTTGCAACAGAAGCCCTTAAGTTAATTTATATTGGCCTGGCAAGTCCATCGCTACACCTAGGGTGGAGGAATACACTGCTTAGCCACACTAAGGAAAATGGATCTCATGGTAGGATCAACACAGTCCAAACGTGCAGTGTGAAACTGGGACAAGGAGAGTTAGCCCCGCGTGGTCTCACCAGGAAGAGGCATGAACACAAGGCACGCAGGGACAGCACTCAGCTGCCGCAGGGCTTATCAAAACCTGTGGACAACACATTCTGTGCAATGCAGAGAAGCTGCTGCCTAAAGAAGCACGCAGAAAAGCTATCGTAGAACACATATTCCTAAGAAAATAGGGATAGACTTGGTGTTTGTAGCGCTAGAGGCTGTGCATAGGGCTAATGGGTGCAAGTAACAGATTTTGGTTCATTAAAAGGAAGGTGTTTTCTTTAAAAAATGAACAAATAAACAAAAAAATGAGACAAGCTAGCCAGAAGTTAGAGAGTAAAATTTTACTGGAGCAAAATTTAGGAGAATGAATGTCAGAAGAAAACATTTAGCTCTATCATGAGGCAGACACTCTAAGGTTGTAAAGAGGGTGCAACTGAGACATGTACACCTGACTGTGTGTGTTTTGAATGTGTAGGAGACATTAATTTTCTCCAAGAAACTTACCTCTACTTTCCCGCACACCAATTATTAGGATTTTAGGTGAGTTGGAAACATCAGTCAATCATTGTATAGGCCAGTCACTAATATAGGCAAATCAATAGTATAGGCCACTATACAATTATTAAAGAAGTGATTCAGTGAATGTCTTGGGTCTGAGCACTCACTACACACTTAATTTTACATAGAGAGTCCATTGAATAGTTTGATGCATAGAAGGCTCCATTCATCTTCTGTAATGGGAAATAAGACTCCATCTCCACCCCAGATAACGCTTTGAAGACCAAATAAGGCTACTTTAGCTAATGCAGGATTAAAATGGTCATTATTACTATTATTAATAACTCTGTGTCTTTTGCTGATAATTTGGGTAAGAAACTAGTTATTTATCACTTGACTTTGAGATGTTTACAATGTAGGAAGGGAATAGTTAACAAACATAAAATAGGAATTAACCTAAATACATAATAAAAATTTTTGAACCCAATCTGGTAACTGATTATATTTTTAAATCAATCTTGTTTTACTCTAAAAATAAGTAATTTGATTTCAATTCTTGCTCCCTATGGCCCAGTTTCTACTGTCTTCCCATAAACTATTTTTACTAAGTATTTATCAATTCATCTGATGAGTTTCTCATGCAAAACAAGATAAAAGTTCCTCAGATTTCTTCTCATAGCGTCTGTTTGAGAAATGACTGTGTGAAACTTAGAGCAAAAAAATATATGTCACTAGAATATTAAAACAACACAGATGACTAAATATCACACCTTGCCTGTTTCTTTGGCAGGCGGAGTGAAGAACCAAGATGAAACATTAGCATGTGTTTTTCACATGAATATGTTGGGGGGGGGGGAATTTCAACAAAACCCATTCTTTCTTGTGGGTTTACCTATATCTGATCATTTTTAAATCCTCAAAATGTATCTTGATGTTTTTCCTAAATGATAGCTTTGACAAACCAGATATAGAATATTTAATAAATCAGACTTAGAACAGCATAACAATAGTCTGACCAAGAAAAGAATACCAAATACCTTCCTTTCTTAATACTCAGGAAGTTTGTACCGAGTTAACAGAGTTGAATTGAATATATCTAGCTTTTAAAGAAAACACAGTCTCAAAATGAAGGATTCTTTTAATGTCTCTTAAATCTAAAATTTCTTTGAATCCATTTTATTTGGTAAAAGGATTTTACAGTTTAGGCAAATTATCCTCATGAGGTCAAGTAAGTCATGTGATATAATTTAAAAAAATAGTGTCATTGAGATATGGTTCACATTCCATACAATTTACACACTTAAAATATACAATTCAGTGAATTTAAGTATATTTACAGAGTTATGCAACCATCAATGCGATCTAATGTTAGAGCACTGTTTATCACCCCAAAAAGAAACCTTAAACTCATTAGTTGTCTTTCCCTAGTCCCTCCTCCCAGAGAGTCCCTGGCCAACACTAACTTTTCTGACTCTCTGGATTTGCTTTTTCTGGACATTGCACAGAAGTGAACTCACACAATACGTGGCTTTCTATGACTGGCTTCTTTCACTTTATGTGTTTTTAAAGTTCATCCATGTCATATCCCATATCAATATTTCATTCCTTTTAATGGCCAAATAAAATTATAGTATATGGATATAACAAATTTTATTTATTTATTCATCAGTTGATAAACATTTGGATTGTTTCTTCTTTTTTGGCTATAATGAATAATGCTACTATAAATATTTGTATACATGTTTTTTATGTAGATATATATTTTCATTTCTCTTGAGCATATATCTAGAATGAAATTGCTGGGTCATATAGCAACTTTTTGTTTAATCATTTGAAAGCTACCAGACTGTTTTCCAAAACAGCTGTGCCATTTACATTGCTAGCAACAATGCATGACACTTCCAATTTCTCCATATAGTAGTAGCACTTATCATTATCTGACTTTGATTATAGTCATCCTAGTGCATGTGACCTGTTATTTCACTGTTGTTTTAATTTACATTTCCCTGATGGCTAATGCGTTGAGTGTCTTTTCATGTGTTCATTGATTATTCATATCTTCATTGGAGAAATGTCTGTTGAGATCCTTTGCCTATGTTTTAATTGGGTTGTTTTTTTGTTATTGAATTTTAAGAATTGTTTATGTATTATGGATACTACAACTTTATCAGATATATGGTTTGCAAATATTTTTCCTAAAGTGTCAGTCCTCCTTTCACTTTCTTGATGGCATCCTTTGAAGCATAGGTGTTTAATTTTGGTGAAGTCTAATATATCTCTTTTTTTCTTTTGACATTTATGTTATTGGTACCATATCTGAGAAGACTTTGCCTAATCTAAGGCCACAAAAATTTATTTCTTCATTTTCTTTTAAGAGTTTAATACTTTTAACTCTCACATTTAGCTCTAATCCCTTTTGAATTAACTTCTTGCATATGGTGTAAAGAAGGGATGCAAACTCATTCTTCTGCATGTGGATGTCACTTACTCAAACTCCATTTATTGA
Organism: Saccopteryx bilineata; assembly: GCF_036850765.1. Lineage (NCBI taxonomy): Eukaryota > Metazoa > Chordata > Mammalia > Chiroptera > Emballonuridae > Saccopteryx > Saccopteryx bilineata. The sequence continues at coordinate 176,936,114 of NC_089495.1, forward strand.
AAAGATTATTCTTCCTTTATTGAATGGTCTTGGCACCTTGATGTAATTCTTGACACTTGAACTGGTTCTGAACAGTCTAAATAACCTAATATAAATGTTTTAAACTGTAATGAATCTAGAATCTAAACTTTTAAATGTTTCCCTTAGAGTTTATGTGAATTTGATGCTCCTTGGAAAAACAAAAATAAATGCCTTAATTATAAAAGTAAAGGGGCTTTTGGATTCTTTCCTAAGAAAACGTACTATTCAATATCCTTGAAAAATGTGAAAGTTCTTGGAAATACTCATTTCCTGAATATTGCTTGGCAAGTCTTTGTCTGTTAGTTAGAGAACTGAATGACCTAACTAATGCTGCTGTGAATTTTATGGTTAACAAAACCTAATCTTTAACCCCATTTAAAACCTTAATTTCAGTTCAACTACCCTGTCCCCTTTTATTCTACTGTATTTCAAACCAAGTTTGATGTACAAACCATTGCAAAGCATTACCTGGACAGATTTATGTGAACATAAAGATGTAAAAGTATTTTTAGCAATAATATTTTCATCACAAGATATGGAACAATAAAGACAAAGTCACATAAAATTTTGTGTACTGACAAACTCATCATCCCTTTAAAGATTTATTAAATGTACACTATGCATGAAAAGATATACTAAATTTGCTCTTCTAGGCATATCTCAAGGAATTATCCATTACAATCTTGTTAGTATTCACAAATGTCCTCTGGCATGGTAGTAGTCAAAATGCCCTTATTTATAGGAAATGTATCAGTTAGTTTTACATAACAAACATTCCAAAACATAAAACGACAACCACTTACTTAGTTCACAATTCTGTGGGCCCGCTGGACAGTTCATCTGGTCTAGGATGGTTCAACTGGTCTTGGCCAGGCTCACCCAGGAGTCCATGGCCAGAGGGTAGGTTAGTCAGCACCTGGATAATTTTACATAGCCTCACGCACATCCTGGAGGTTGGTCAGCCCTTGGGAGCCACGTGTTTCTCATCACTCAGTAGCCAGACTTCTTCACGTAGAAGTCCCAGAATCCAAGATTAGCAAGAGAGAAGAAGTCCCAATTGATAAACACTTTTCAAGATGCTTATTGAGTATTTACTACTATTACATTAGCCAAAGCAAGTCACAGAGTCAGCCAGATTCCAGGCAGTAGAAAAAACTCACCTCTAGATGGAAAGTGCTGCAATGTGGCTCATTTCACAATCTACCTCAGAAAGTAAAACAAGGATCATATATTTCATAGTGGTACCAAAATAAAATGGGACTTCTAATCACAAGTTCTATATCTGCACTACTATTTAAACTGTCTGCTACTTCTGGATAATTTCTTTAACAATTATTTTTGTCTTAATTAAGACTTTAATTGGGTATTATTTTAATAGATGTGATGCAAGTACAGAGAAAGAAAACAGAAAATAAAAAAGAAAGAATTGCCCTGATATCTCTCATCCTTTCACTCTTCCACCTCCCCTCATAAACAACAATTTTTGTGTAGTTCTCCCTTAAGGCCTTTGGGGGTAATACTAAGTAAAATATTTGTACCTTTATATCCAGACTTATAAACAATAAGCAATGGCAGTTCAGGCTCTATTCTGATGCAAGAAATACTTAGTTTATTTTCTGTATACTTCTATCTATTTTCTTTTTTTCCCTTCTGTTTATTGACTACAGTTAAATTTTTTTTAACTTTTATAATAAGATATCTATTTTACAAACATCAGCTTTTAAAAAAATTTATTAAATTATTGATGTGACATTGGTTAATAAGACTATATAGGGCCCTGGCTGGTTGGCTCAGTGGATAGAGTGACAGTCTGGCATATGTACATTCCCAGTTTGATTCCCAGTTGGGGCACACAAGAGAAGCAACCATCTGCTCTTTTCCCCCTCCCTCTCTCCCTTCTCTTCCTCTTCCCCTTTTGCAGCTAGTGGCTTGAGGGCTGTCCCTGGGTGCTGAGGATCATTCTGTTGGTCCCAGTGCATCAGCCTCAGGCACTAAAAGTAGCTCAGTTGATTCTGGCATTGGCCAGATGGGGGTTGCCAGGTGGATCCCGGTTGGAGTGCATGTAGGTATCTGTCTCACCATTTCCTTTCCTCTCACTTAAAAAAATACTATGTAGGTTTCAAGTATACCTCTCTATAATACATAATCAGTATATTGCATTGTATGCTTACCACACAAAGTCTCATCACCGGAAGCTTTAAGCAATAGATCTCAATTTCTCACAGCCCTCACGTCTACCACTTGTCAGAATCTGCCAAGTATTGCATTGTTTTGACAGTGTTGTGTAGTATTTATGTTCTGACCTCAATTTATAATAAAGTTTTACATCCATAGTCTGGTTCTGAAAAATCACGAACCAATATGTAATATTTAAAATATGATGATGATGCAGAAATCAGTAGTGTGATTGAACTCACAAAGAGGTAATTCTCCATCTCTTAACCTGAGTCACTTGAGGAGAACAAATATTTCAACAAACATTAAGGTCAAATATATTCAATTACATTTCATCACTTGTTTGATATAATGACACATTTCAGTTGGCTTCAATTTGTAACACGATTTTCTTATCCTACTTTATAAATCTCTTAGAGAATTTTATTGCATTTCCTTTTTTTTTCATGTTGTCAGAAAGAAAGTATTTCTATTTTATCACATTCCTTAAAACAGCCACTTCCCTTATCATGCTACTTGTCAGATGATATAATATGCTTGCAGGCCATAAGCACAGCTGTCTTCTTCTTATTTCTTTTTATCGTTCTCCTGGGTTAGTTCTATTGTTTCCTAAGGCCTTCAAATTTCTCCCGGATTCTTTTAGAAATGGTGGTATACAAAAGGTGAATTTAATGAGTCCTTACATAAATGAATATATCTTTTATTTCCTAGAATTCTGGTCTCCTGTTTTTTATTCCCCTTAGAATTTTGAAGGCATAATTACACCATCTTTTAAGATACAGTGTTGCTGATGTGAGAATTTTTATGCCGATCCAATTCTTAATCTTTAGTATGCAATGCAGTTGTGTTTAACATTTTTTAGTTTAGTATAATATGCCTATAGAACAGTGGACCAATTATATAGCTTGATGAATTATTTCAAAATGATCATTAAGGATAATTATAGCACTAGTCATAAAATTTTAAAAAAATATATGTTTTGTCTCAGAAGCCCCCTTTATGCCCCATTTTAATTAAAACCACCTTCTTCCCAAAAGGCATCCTCATCCCTATTTCTAGTAACTTAATAGATTTTCTTGTTTTTGAAATTTATGTGAACAGAAACAAAACATTGTATATTACGTCATGACTGGCTCCTGTCAATCAACATTCGGTTTGTGAGATCTATCCATATTGTTGGAAGTGATCTACTTATTTTAACTTCTGAAGAGTATTTCATTGTATGACTACGAAAACTTAACATTTCTAATGTTTATACATATATAGGTTTTTCCCCCAGTGTTTGGCTATTATAAAGGTATTTAGAACACTTTTGTTTGGTACACATATGTTCACATTTCTAATATGTCCTATTTTACTCTATCAAGGGTCATAAAGTGTGACTCTATGAAGTTTTAGAGGATATTATCAAACAATTTTTCCAAAGCAGCCATACCAATGTCACTCTTACCAGCAACATGTCAGTGAGTTGGTATTGTCAGTCTATTGAGTATTGCTATTCTGACTGATGTGCAGTCGTATTTTGTTTTCCAAATTTTTTTTAAATTTTTTATTTATTGATTTCTAGAGAGAGAGAAGAAAGAGGAGAGAGAGAAAGAGAGAAAAACATCGATGTGTTGCTCCACTTATTTATGCTGTCACTAGTTGATTCTTCTATGTGTACGATAGGGGATCAAACACACCATCTCGGCATGTCAGGATAACACTCTAAGAAACAGAGCTACCCGGTCAGGGCCTCATTTTTCAAATTTTGAGTATATTTTGATGTCTGTTTTGGTCATTTGCTGTATGGCAGGTCAAGTCTTTTGCCAATTTTCCCATTGGGCTGATGGTATTTCTTTTTTTTAAATTTTTTAAAAATTAATTTTAATGGGGTGACATTAATAAATCAGGGTACATATGTTCAGAGAAAACATCTCCATGTTATTTTGACATTTAATTATGTTGCATACTCATCACCCAAAGTCAAATTGTCTTCTGTCACTTTCTATCTAATTTTTTTTGTGCCCCTCTCCTCCCCTCTCTCTCTCCCTTTCCTCCCTCCCCCCCCCATAACCACCACACTCTTGTCCATGTCTCTTAGTCTCGTTTTTATGTCCCACCTATGTATGGAATCATAGTTCTTAGTTTTTCTGATTTACTTATTTCACTTCATATAATATTATCAAGATCCATCCCTGTTGTTGTAAATAATCCGATGTCATCATTTCTTATGGCTGAGTAGTATTCCATAGTATATATGTACCAAAGCTTTTTAATCCACTCATTCACTGATGGACATTTGGGCTGTTTCCAGATCTTTGCTATTGTGAACAATGCTACAATCAACATGGGGCTGCATATGTCTTTACGTACCAATGTTTTTGAATTTTGGGGGTATATACCCAGTAGAGGGATTGCTGGGTCATATGGTAGTTCTATTTTTAGTTTTTTTGAGAAACAACCATACTTCCTTCCATAATGGTTGTATTACTTTACATTCCCACCAACAGTGTATGAGGGTTCCTTTTTCTCCACAGTCTCTCCAACACTTGCTATTACCTGTCTTGTTGATAATAGCTAATCTAATAGGTGTGAGGTGGTATCTCATTGTAGTTTTTTTTTTTTAATTAATTTTAATGGGGTGACATTGATAAATCAGGGTATATATGTTCAGAGAAAATATCTCTAGTTTATTTTGACATTTCATTATGCTGCATTCCCATCACCCAAAATTCAGTTGTCTCCCATCACCTTCTAACTGGTTTTCTTTGTGCCCCTACCCTCCCCCAACCCCCTCCCTCTCCTCTCCCCATCCCGAAACCCCACACTCTTGTTCATGTCTCTGAGTCTCATTTTTATGTCCCAGCTATGTATGGAATCATATAGTTCTTAGTTTTTTCTGATTTACTTATTTTGCTCAGTATAATGTTATCAAGGTCCATCCATGTTGTTGTAAATGATCAGATGTCATCATTTCTTATGGCTGAGTAGTATTCCATAGTATATATAAATATGTACCAAAGCTTTTTAATCCACTCGTTCACTGACGGACACTTGAGCTGTTTCCAGATCTTCGCTATTGTGAACAATGCTTTCATAAACATGGGGGTGCATTTCTTCTTTTCAAACAGTGCTATGGTGTTCTTGGGGTATATTCCTAAAAGTGGTATAGCTGGGTATAGCAGTTCGTTTTTAATTTTTTGAGGAATCTCCATACTGTTTTCCACAGTGGCTGCACCAGTCTGTATTCCCACCAGCAGTGCACGAGGGTTCCCTTTTCTCCACATCCTCACCAGTACGTATTCTGTGTTGTTTTGTTGATGAGTGCCATTCTGACTGGTGTGAGATGATATTTCATTGTGGTTTTAATTTGCATTTCTCTAATGATTAGTGATGTTGAACATTTTTTCATCTGCCTATTGGCCATCTGTATGTCCTCTTTGGAGAAGTGTCTATTCATTTCTTTTGCCCATTTTTTGACTGGATTTTTTGTCTTCCTGATATTGAGTTTTACAAGTTCTTTATAAATTTTGGTTATTAATCCCTTATCAGAAGTATTGTCAAATATATTCTCCCATTGTGTAGTTTGTCTTTTTATTCTGTTCTTATTGTCTTTAGCTGTGCAGAAGCTTTTTAGTTTGATATAGTCCCATTTATTTATCCTGTCTTTCATTTCATTTGCCATGGAGATAAATCGGCAAATATATTGCTGCGAGAGATGTCGGAGAGCTTACTGCCTATGTTTTCTTCTAAGATGCTTATGGTTTTACAGGTTACATTTAAGTCTTTTATCCATTTTGAGTTTATTTTTGTGAATGGTGTAAGTTGGTGGTCTAGTTTCATTTTTTTGCAGGTAGCTGTCCAATTTTCCCAACACCATTTGTTGAAGAGGCTGTCTTTACTCCAATGTATGCTCTTACCTCCTTTGTCAAATATCAGTTGTCCATAGAACTGTGGGTTTATTTCTGGGTTCTCAGTTCTGTTCCATTGATCTATGTGCCTGTTCTTATGTGAGTACCAGGCTGTTTTGAGTACAATGGCTTATAGTATAACTTGATATCAGGAAATGTGATACTTCTCATTTTACTCTTCCTTTTTAAGATTGCTGAGGCTATTCGTGTTCTCTTTTGGTTCCATATAAATTTTTGAAATATGTGTTCTATGTCTTTGAAGGAAGTCATTGGTATTTTAATTGGTATTGCATTGAATTTATAAATTGCTTTGGGTAATATAGACATTTTAATGATGTTTATTCTTCCTAACCATGAGCATGGTATATGCTTCCACTTGTTTGTATCTTCCCTGATTTATTTTATCATTGTTTTATAATTTTCCAAGTACAAGTGTTTAATCTCCCTGGTTAAATTATTTCCTAGGTACTTTACTTTTTGGTTGCAATGGTGAAGGGAATTTCTTCCTTAATTTCTCTTTCTGACAGTTCATTGTTAGTGTATAAAAATGCCTCTGATTTCTGAGTATTAATTTTATATCCTGCCACCTTGCTGAATTCATTTATCAGGTCCAGTATTTTTTTGACTGAAATTAGGCTGTTGTCTGTGTTCATGAGTTTTGTTTTTCTGTTTAGCTTTGTTTTTTAATTTTATTTTATCAGTATTTTTAACAGATAAGACTAAAAGATTTAGTCAGATAGGATTCTTAAGTTTAAATATTAAGAATTTAAACTTTGAATATTGTTAATTAGTTATTAATATTGTATATATTATATTAATAACATGCAACTAAGAAAGTAAAAGTGATAGAGTTTGTTCAAGATTATTTTTACAATAACTGAGAATACAATACACATGTAGGTAGAGTAAAGGGAGAATAAAAACAGGAAAGAAAGAGAGAAGGTATAAAATTTAGGAAAATATCCATGCAGCTGCATAGGTAGTTTTCTGGTTTTAATGAAAAACAATCATAAATATGCTGGAAGATTTTCCATTGCCAATGTTATGAATCCTCACATAAATCATATGTTAACAAACATTTTAAGGGTTCATGTTTGCTAAAAAATACTATTTTATTTTCATTTCACTCATATTTTGTGCAAGCTTTATCATCAATGAATGTCCTAATTTATCAATAAATTATTCATTCTATTAACCTGACACCTTTGTGCTTGTACCATTTTAAATGCATGTATTATTGGTCTTGAAAATAAAAAACATACATCATCGCCCTGGACGGCTGGCTCAGCGGTAGAGCGTCGGCCTAGCGTGAGGAGGACCCGGGTTCGATTCCCGGCCAGGGCACATAGGAGAAGCGCTCATTTGCTTCTCCATCCCTCCGCCGTGCTTTCCTCTCTGTCTCTCTCTTCCCCTCCTGCAGCTGAGGCTCCATTGGAGCAAAGATGGCCCGGGCGCTGGGGATGGCTCTGTGGCCTCTGCCCCAGGCGCTAGAGTGGCTCTGGTCGCAACATGGCGACGCCCAGGATGGGCAGAGCATCGCCCCCTGGTGGGCAGAGCGTCGCCCCCTGGTGGGCGTGCCGGGTGGATCCCGGTCGGGTGCATGCGGGAGTCTGTCTTACTGTCTCTCCCTGTTTCCAGCTTCAGAAAAATGCAAAACAAAAACAAACAAACAAAAAAACCACACATCATCAACTTCCTTTTCCCTGCCTTCTACCCCAGCATCAACCTCATATGAGGAGGCAACCCTGGGCCCAGGATTGATGACTTAGTTTTGCAATTGGCAATTCCCACCTATAGAGGAAATCAGTCTGGTAGTCTATTTCATAGGGCATCAAGAATCCCATGTTATGCTACTTTTTAATTTCCAAAACATATTTATTTCCTCAATCTAAAAAAATTATGTATCACTTTCAAGATGTAATAGTTCCTCTCCATTCGTCTCGGCCAGTTCCCTTCTCCCATTCTCTGCCCTGCTTTCTACCCCAGGAGGTCTTGCCTGCCTGGACAGCATCTCCAAGACCACCATGCCAGCTGGCTTCCACTTGAGTGGGGCCACTGAAAAGCAGTGGAGGAGATCCGAGGATGAAAGGTGAGAAAAGTTCAAGGGTTTCTCCCTGGTCCCTTCCTGCTTCCATACCTGCTCTCCAACAAAGGCTGTGTCCCTCCCATCCACAGCTTCCTCAACTCCTCCAGCTCACCATAGACTCCAGAGAAGCCAGTTCTTCCTGCAGGTGGTAATCGCCTCTCTGCTGCCAGTCTCCAAGTGCATCTCCATTCCTGACTGTTCCCTTAGCCCCGCCCACATCTCTGTGATTGGTCTTTCCACCAGGGTCTCTTCAGCTGACTATTGGGCTTAGCTCTATTGGGGGGGGGGGGGGGCTCACAGATGAACTAGAATTCAGAAATTCAATACTGTAGGCAGGGCTCCTCTTAGATGGCATCTCTAGGGAGAGTCACATGGGCTAAGTAAACCTCTGCTAACCCAGTGGTCCCCAACCTGGGCTGCGAACCAGTACCAGTCCGTGGGCCATTTGGGACCTGTCTACAGAGAAAGAATAAATAACTTACATTATTTCCGTTTTATTTATATTTAAGTCTGAACGATGTTTTATTTTTAAAAAATGATCATATTCCCTCTGTTACATCCGTCTAAGACTCACTCTTGATGCTTGTCTCGGTCACGTGATTCATTTATCTGTCCCACCCTAAAGGCCGGTCCGTGAAAATATTTTCTGACATTAAACCGGTCCGTGGCCCAAAAAAGGTTGGGGACCACTGTGCTAACCCATAGATGTTTTGATAAGAAGAAGATGTATTTCTTTTTAAAATGACTGTGTTTAAAGGTCACTTTATGTATTGCCCTTTGAAATACATGACAGGTTTAATCCAGTGGTTCTCTCACTCACCTGGAGAGTTGTTTAAATACCAATGGTGGGAGACAATATTTTAAGATGGCCCTAGACTTTCTGCACCCCCATCCCCAGTTTACTCACGCTATATAATCCCAGGGACTATGAGTTTGATGGCTCTCATTTCTGTGATTATGTTATATAGAAATAGCTGCACCGCTTTAAGAAAGAAAGATCTGTTAGCTAGCAGCGATGCCAATTCTTTTGCAACACAAATGTATCAAATCAATGTGTTATACACCTTAAACTCACACAATGTTGTAGGCCAATTATATCTCAAGTAAACAAAATTAAAAAGCCCTTGAAAAGCAAAATGGTTTTGTCCAGAAGAGAAATCACAGAGATCTGAAGCATGAAGAGGGTTCGACAGCAAGGAGGTGCTGTTGCTGAGGTGGACGGTCCCAGTGACAAGGACTGCAGTCTGGCTTCCGGAAGCTGAGAATGATCTCTGGCCAAAAGCTAGAAAGACATCAGTGACCTCAGTCTTATAACCACAAGGAGATGAATTCTACCACAACGAGGAAGCTTGGAAGAGAATTGAAAGCCCTGGAGAGGACCACAGGCATGGTCAGGAGTTGGATCTGAGCTTGACCAGAACCTGAGCAGAGAACTGAGCCATTCTGCACCTAACTTCTGACCTCCAGAAACCGAGATAATAAATGCATGTTGTTTTAAGCTGCTAATTAAGCTGGTAGAGCAGGTAATACGTTAGGAGTAATAGAAAACTAATACATGGATGCCTCAACCTCCAAAATTCTGGGGTTTGGGTTGGTCCAGGTTGGAGTCTAGGGACATTGATATTTTTCAACAGCTCCTATCCTAGGTGATGCTAATATTTATTTAGGAATAAGAACCATTGATTTCTGCCCCCTTAACTGAATTGGAATCATCTGGAAAGTAAACCCTTAGAGGAGTTTCCTTCATTCCAGTTCAGCCATTCAACAACTAGTGACTGATAGCCAGGTGCTTAGCCCTGGGGACTGACTATGGAAAACAAAATCAGACACAATCACTTCCCTCATGGAGCTCACAGTCAAGGGTAAGAGATAACACATTTTTAAAACCTTGTATGTTTTCTTGCACGTAAGGTGAGGTTCATTTTGACGAAAATCGTCTGGCAGAAAATAAACACCTGCCTAATACCCAGATGCCTACACTGCCTCTTGTATTGCAGTGGGCCCTCTCAGGGCTTCAGTTTGAGCCACCAAGTCCTACTGGGGAAGATACATTTGCCTGAAATGAATTTGGTCAGCACTACTTTGGTGTGCTTGTAAAGGCCAGCTGATTAATTCAGGGGGGAAATGAAAGACAGACTCAGTCATTTCTCTTGGCGTTAAGGCATCAGGACTGCAAGTGTTGGGTGTCATAGTAAACCAGTCTTTTAAAAATTGCTCTTAAAAGAGTTTGGAGAAGAAAAATAATAAACAAATAATGTTACAGAGAAATGTAAAGTAACTACTATGGTAAGAGTTTCCAGAGAGGGAGGTACAAGCATAGTAGGGGGTTGACTTAGGGTTGGAACAAGGTAACATCAGGTAATGTATCTCTGAGCCAGGATTATTAAGCAAGGAAGCCAAAGAGAAGTTGGTATAAAGTGAGGTTGAGACTTGGTTTGGGACACATGTTTAAACAGTGGTTCACAGGCTTGGTTACCATTGGAATCTCCTGGGAAACTTTAGAAAGTACTGATGCCTGGATTCCACCCCAGAAATGCTGACTTAATGAATCTGGGGTGAGCTTTGGGCTTCTCTGAGTCATCCACACGCACATTCAAGCAGAAGAAAAGGCATGTGCAGAGGCCCTGTGGCACGGGGTACTTGACAGATTCTAGGAGCTGAAAGAAGGCTTGGCTGAAGGAAGCTACGACCTCCCAAGGTTTTCAATAGCTACAGACACATTACAGATACATTGGGCTACAAATATGCCCTCTCTGAGATATTATCATCCAAACTATTTTCAATCATTTTACTTTATGTTGAAAAGTACTCTCTAGGAATTCAATATATGTGAAGAGAGATTTCAGCAAATTTCAAAGGATCACTCTAGATTAAATATAAGAAGCTTATAACTCATTTTTACAACCCCCTACTCCCCTCCTACCCTGAGCCTTCACCCAGACAGAAATGTGCTTCTCAATTCTAACATAATGAAGGGGAAGGGCAAGAGAGTGCCCCTGAAAGACAAGAAGAGGGCATCATCTAACCCAGGGGTCCCCAAACTTTTTACACAGGGGGCCAGTTCACTGTCCCTCAGACCATTGGAGGACCAGACTATAAAAAAAACTATGAACAAATCCCTATGCACACTGCACATATCTTATTTTAAAGTAAAAAAACAAAATGGAAACTAATACAATATTTAAAATAAAGAACAAGTAAATTTAAATCAACAAACTGACCAGTATTTCAATGGGAACTATGCTCCTCTCACTGACCACCAATGAAAGAGGTGCCCCTTCTGGAAGTGCGGTGGGGGCTGGATAAATGGCCTCAGGGGGCCACATGCGGCCCACGGGCCATAGTTTGGGGACCCCTGATCTAACCACATGTGCATTTTCTTTTCGGTTTGTCCAACTGCACGGTTGATGTTACTACATTCCAGACAGCATATAGAGTTCCCTATGACTGACAGGGGTGCACATCATTCTCTTCACGGCATTTTGCTATCAACTGCATAATCTGTACATAGCATAGGAAATAAAATTGATTGATTGGGATAATGATGGAAAGTCTCTTTTGGCATGAGAAGAGTTGATTGCTCTCAAATTGCCAAATCAGACAAATTTATGCAATCTACCTCAGTCGCTCTCCTCTCTTACTTAGCTTCAGCCAAATTGGCCTAAGTGCTGTTTCTCTAAAGCCCCAGCATCCCCCTGCCTCAGGGACTTTGCACTCTCTGTTCCTTCTCCCTGAGATCTCTTTCTCCCATATCCCTACTATTTGCATCCTCACTTTTCTGAGTCACCTTTTCAAAAGTCTCCTTAACCAGCCAATTAGCAGCTCTGATTTTTTTTTTCTTATTTTTCTGGAGTGAGAAGCAGGGAGGGAGAGAAACAGACTCCTGCGCCTGACCAGGATCCACCTGGCATGCCCACTAGGGGACAATGCTCTGCCCATCTAGGGCATTACTTCATTGCAACTGGAGCCATTCTAGCACCTGATGTGGAGGCCATGGAGCCATCCTTAGTGCCCAGGGAAACTTTGCTCCAATGGAGCCTTGGCTGCGGGAGGGGAAGAGAGAGACAGAAAGGAAGGAGAAGGGGAGGGGTGGAGAAGCAGATGGGCGCTTCTTCTGTGTGCCCTGGCTGAGAATCAAACCCAGGACTTCCACACACCGGGCCGATGCTCCACTGTTGAGCCAACCAGCCAGAGCCAGCAGCTCTAATTTTATTTACAGCATTTATCACCCTGTGATCTATTATAAAATTGCTCATTTTTAATTAATTTTAATTAATTGTGTTTACGTGGATTCAAGTGTCACATTGAACATAACACCCTCACCCCCCTTTTTTGTGTCCCTTTTTATACTGCTGTTGCCCCCCTCCCTTCTAGAACTTGCTGTCCTATTATCTATATCTCTGTGTTTGTCTGTCTCCTCAACCCTAACCCAGCTTGTAAATCCCAGGAGATCAGCAACTGTATCTGATTTGATTGCTAATTTATTCTTAAGCCCAAGAATATGGCTGACACCTAGTTAGTGCTCAATATACACTTATGTTAATATATAAATACTAGTAGTAACCCAAGAAAAAAAAAGAGACTTTTAACGAAGAATATACTCTTCTGAAGAACTTTAGGCTCTAAGATAAAAATGGACACATGAATGAAAACTCTAAAATATTTTACAGCTATTCTCTGGATAGTTGGTGATTAAATTTTAGAGAATTTCAACCTTCCTTGAAAATTGCTCTTTTATAGATGTGACCACTAGAATAAAAGTTAAATTAATTTTATGTAGTATATTCCATTAAATTCCATGGGCATTTTATTTCATCAAGGCAAATGAAAATCTGAATCGAAGCTGAACAGTTCCTCATCCTTCTGGGAGAAATCTCTATGGAAGAGACAGTGATGTATATGTTATACAGCAAAAAAGAATTACATAACTTCTTGAAATCAGAAAGTAATATACAAGGTATAAAGATGTTCAAAATATGGGAACTAAGAAGTGTGAATAAATATATTTTTCAGTTCCATTTCCAGTTCTTCAGTTTCCCACTTTGATACTGTACTAAGCTGACTGCTGTAAGAACAAATATATTTCAGTGCGGTAAGAACTAAAATCTCTGCTTTAGATGCACCATTTCTCATCATAGTCTATGGAAACTCCCTCTAAGCAGTTCTTGAGGCTGAAGTAATTACATCACCGCCATTTTGTGGATACAGTCATGGCTTAGATACATTTGAGTACTAATTATTTGTAAAGAGATTGTGGCAGCATCTTTCAAAGTTGGTGTCTGTGCATTGGAATCAATTGAAGGGCTTTTTAAAATACAGATTTCTGGGCTCCATGTCCACATGTCTTGATTTAGAAGGTCTTGGGCAGGGTCTGAGAATCCACATTTCCCTCAAGCTATAGCTTGATGCTCCTGGTTCATGAACCATCTTTGTGATCACACTGGTTAGTTGGGTTCTGCAGAGCTATTCTTCTCTATCCCTAGTCCATTTCAAAACCACTCCATAGGCAGAGCCACCAAAACACCATTGAGTTACATATATGCATATAATTGCTCATGAAGAATATTTATTGTCATTTGTGTGTGTGTAACAATACCTCCACAGAGATATTTTCTTAAACTCATATCATCTGTAAGTAAACCCTCTCTTGATTTGATTAATACACACTGGCCTGCTTTGACAATTTGCTTGAATACTGAATGAAGACTCCTTTCTTTGGTCCGGTTCACTGGGATACTTGCTGACATTACCGACCCTGCTCTCACGTATTCCAAGAAAATGTTAGTTTGTTTGTATTGGTCTATTTAGTGACTCACACATACGCACTTCTTTCTTAGGTAGTTAAAAAAAGTTCTTTTTCTATGCTTTTCTAGCTAGAACTCACTGGGTGTTTCATGTGTCCAGACTATTTCTCATTAAAATGTTTTAATATTATGAATTATTTCAAAATTGAGAAAAGGTTATCAGACATGTATTTTGACTACCACATTCCTAAAGACACAATTCAGCCACAGCTGAATTCAGGACTCCCTCATCTCCCTCCCTCTCTGACTTACTCTCTTCATCTCTCCCTGCTTCCCAGAGGTAACCAGGGATATTTTACTGCATGGGTTTCTATAAACAAAGAATCACTTGTATGTGTGTCTCAGTTATTTTAATTCTCATAAATAATATATCCTTCCTCAATATGTTTTCTTTTACTTAATATTTGGTTTTCAGGAATATTATCTACCCTATTTTATTCCATTATAATATCTGTTGTATGATTCTATTAAATTTTTAACTGAATTCTTGGTGGACATGTAAGATGTTTCCAATTTCTTTTAACAATTACAAATAGTACACAATCAATACACCTGTACAGGTGCCCTTGTACATATGGGCTAGAGATTTTTATGACTGAAAACATTGGGTCATAGGATATGTGAATCTTCCATGCTACTTAATGAGTCAGATAGATTGGATGAATGGTCTCAATGAATGGCTTCCCTTTATCCACTGTTCTTTTCTGATCACAGTGTCACCCTGAGCATGGCCAGGTGATTTGCTTTAGCCAATTGGACAGTAGCAAATATAATGCAAATATAGGCTTGAAAGTGATTGTGCATTTTTGTTTACATCCTTGAGTGACTAAACTTGCTCATTCTTGCTTCTCTGAGATTTGCAGGAAATAAGCCTAGCTTCAGGAAGAATAGACTTTTAGACTTATCTAGCTGACCTACAGTAGACCATATGTGCATGGTGAGTGAACCAATCAGAAGCAATAAATGGTTCTAGTTTTAAGACATTGAGTTTTGAGGTGGTTTGTTACAGTATTATTGTAGTAAGAGATAACCATTACCCTTGATATCGCTAAATGTTTTCCCAAAGGGAGTGAATGCTAATAGTTCAAGGTTTCTTGGGGTTTTTTGTTTGTTTGTTTGTTTGTTTTTTTGCGGGGGAGGGGGTGATAAAAATGTTCTGAAATACGATAGTGATGATGGCTACACAACATTGCGAATGATATTCTAAAAACAACCAAATTGTGCACTTAAAATGGTGAATTTTACATTGTAATTCTTATCTCAATTAAAAAAAAACTTTTTAAAAAATTTTTTAAAAATAGGGGGAAACAGTACAAAATAGAGTTAAACATATACAACTTGGAATTCAACAAGCCGGGTTTCAAATGGGGGTGTCACCCAGCTGAGCCATGCCGCTGGACAAGCTCTTCACCTGTGCTCACTCAGTTTCTTCATCCAGCAAAATGGCAGCCTCACAATGTGGCTGTGAAGAGTGAGTGCAGTCATGTGTGTAAGAAGCTTTGTACACTGACTGATACATGATATTAAATTGGCATGCAATAAATTATTATTATACTGAAATATATATATATATTTCCACAAAGCAGTTGAACCAACCCATCAACAATAGTTTTTCCACATCTACCTAACACTTGATAGTATCAAATGTAAATGCCTTTGCCAATAACATGTTTGTGTAACTCAACCATACTACAGTTTTAGCTTCATTTTTGTAATTGTTGGTGAGTATGAGCATATTTTCACATGCTTTTGGGGCATTCATTCCTTTACATTTTGTACTTTCTTTTGTTTCAGCATGAATTAACATGAGTTGAAACTGGTTGAAGACCTTTAAAAACTAGGCTTTCTGGCCATGACTGGTTAGCTCAGTGAATAGAGCATCAGCCTGGCATATGGACATCCCAGGTTTGATTCCCAATCAGGGCACACAGGAAAAGCAACCATCTGCTTCTCTCCCCTGTCCCCTTCCCCTCTTCCTTCTCTACCTCTTCTTCTCCCTCAGCCAGTGGCTCAATAGGTTCAAACATTGACCCCAGGCACTGAGGATAGCTCAGCTGATTCAAGCATCATCCCCAGACAGGGCTGTCAGATGGACAACAGTTGGGTCGCATGCGGGAATCTCTCTCTCTATCTCCCTCCCTCTCACTTAAAAAAATTAGACTTTCTGATAAAAACATGAGAATGCGATCAATGGGAATCATTTTCCCAAAGATCCATTGGATCATCAATTATTGTGACTAGTAGTAGTAAGAATCAAATGTGTGTCTCTGTGTGTGTGACAAAGATGTAATTATGATATCTAATTTAACTTGTGTGTAACCTTGTAGGATTTTCTATACACAATGCCAACAGTAACATTCTTAGTATTTATCTAAAGCAGTAAATCAAAGCTGATTCCACTTATTTTAATATCCTTATTTTGCAATTGCAAGAATTGAGGTAACATACCCATATAGGATACAAATAAGCCAAATTTTTGGACTCTAGGACCTGAGGCCTTTTCACTGAGTGTGAAGGGTTACCTTCATCTGCTTCTTAATACACCAACTTGTAGTAGTTTCATAAAAAAGCATTATCTAGATACACAATGGCCATCCAGTTAGATATAACACTTTTTGTTTTTCTTTTACTTCATTAAAGAAAATATTTTTAACTTATATATACATTATCGCTTTTATGGATATATAATTTTTAAAAAGTAGTATTTTCCAGATAACCCAAGGGCTCTTTTCTCAATAAAAATTACACTGTTATTTCTTCAGAGACGCTGAAAGTATTTAGACATTTTGTTCCCTCAATGGAACCATAAAGCAGTATTTATTCTTTTCTTGCTATAGCACCTATCTTGTACAGCCTTGCATTTATTCCGTGGTCAAAAAGGGGCAATAAAACTAGGAATAGCATTCGAGTAGCAGAATTAAAAGGAGAGGCCCTGGCCGGTTGGCTCAGCGGTAGAGCGTCGGCCTAGCGTGCGGAGGACCCGGGTTCGATTCCCGGCCAGGGCACACAGGAGAAGCGCCCATTTGCTTCTCCACCCCTCCGCCGCGCTTTCCTCTCTGTCTCTCTCTTCCCCTCCCGCAGCCAAGGCTCCATTGGAGCAAAGATGGCCCGGGAGCTGGGGATGGCTCTGTGGCCTCTACCTCAGGCGCTAGAGTGGCTCTGGTTGCAACATGGCGACGCCCAGGATGGGCAGAGCATCGCCCCCTGGTGGGCAGAGCTTCGCCCCTGGTGGGCGTGCCGGGTGGATCCCGGTCGGGCGCATGCGGGAGTCTGTCTGACTGTCTCTCCCTGTTTCCAGCTTCAGAAAAATGAAAAAAAAAATAAATAAATAAATAAATAAATAAAGAATTAAAAGGAGAAGGAAAGGAAAATAACAGCACTTGTAAGCTCATTTTCCAATGTTTTTCCCCTTTATAACAATAGTTGTCGTGTCTGTTTTTGATCATCCACATTTTCTGAGGAAGGGCTTTTGTGTGTCTTCCTCTTCTTGGTAGAATGACATGTATGTCTTTTATGGCATTTGTCTGTTGTTCTGAAGTCTTCACATTTCTGACCTCATTGCTGGTTAAGGGTTTGGGAAGTGTGATGTGCAGTGAGATGGAGAGGTTGTGCATGTCAGTCAGGAAAACACATTTCTCCGGATGCTGAAGAAACTGGGAGATGCCAGGAGGTATCACATCACTGGTGGGATTCAACCGGTTCGCACCAGTTCGGCAGAACCAATATCTAATTTTTTGTTGAGTTCCACAAACCGGTTGTTAAAATGGCACTTGTAATCAGGGTTCTCTTTAAGGTGGGCACCTGGACAGCCATCCTCCAATGTGGAAATCACAAATTTACATTCCTTACTCTTTTTTTAACATTCATCTGTGCAACAGCGTATTCTGAGCACCTGTAGTAATGTTCATTCTGTGCATAGGGGAAAAAAATTGCAAGTGAGGATGTCAATCAAGAAGCAATATGGAAATATCTTAAATAACAGTTTTATTGTTTTTTGTCAGGTATTATTTAATATTTTCTCATTAATATTTTCAAACTCTTTCTTATAACATTATCTAGTTTTGTGTACCTCTTTTATTGTTCTTATTTAAGTATTAAGTGCATGAAATAATAAACTACCTTCTGATATATCTTTTGTTATACTTAAAACAGTCATTAGGGCAGAGAACCAGTTGCAAACTATTTGAATCCCACCACTGTATAGCATGAAACGGGTCATGCTAAGAAGCTCAGAACAAATAGCAAACTCTTACATTTTGTGGTGGATATTTTTCTAAGAGCTTTGCATAGAGTATCTTATGTAATTCTTACCAAAATAAATAATCAAAATGGGCCCTGTCTGGTTGGCTCAGTGGTAGAGCGTTACCTCTGCGTGTGGATGTTCCAGGTTCGAGTTCCGGTCAGAGCACACAGGAGAAGCACCCTTCTCCTTCTTCAACCCCCCCTCTTGCTTCTCTCTCTCTCTCTCTCTCTCTCTCTCTTTCTTCTTCTTCTTCTTCTTCTTCTTCTTCTTCTTCTTCTTCTTCTTCTTCTTCTTCTTCTTCCTCTTCTTCTTCTTCCCCTCCTCTCCTCCTCCTCTCCTGTAGCCATGTCTCGATTGGAGCAAGTTGGCCCCAGATGCTGATAATGGCTCCATGGCCTCTGAGCATCACCTCATAGTGGGCTGCAGGGTGGATCCAGTTGGGGTGCATGGGAGAGTCTGTCTCTGCCTCTCCTCCTTTCAATAAGTAAATAATAATAATAATAATAAAATAAATACTCAAAATAGAAACTGCTATTATCTCCATTTTACAAACAGGGAAATGGAGACACAGAGGAATTAAGAAAATTGCCAAGTTCACAATGAACAGGACCCCAGTGGCCCCCAGTCACTGTTTCTCTCTTCAGAGCACTTTATAACCCTCTACTCCATGCATAGAGTTGACTAGATGCCCATAAGAACTCCAGGTCCTCCATCTACGAGGTTCTCTTGGGTGTTTCCAAGGATGCTACAAAGTGAGCACATGGCTCTAATTGGCCATCAGATGATTTCTTTTGTAGCTTTGCATAGCTTTGAACCACCAGACCAGTGTCAACTTGCTAAATTTGGGTGGCTCTCGCTCACATCACACAAAGGACAACATCAGGGCTCCTGGCTACCAACAGCCAACAGCTACCCCTGAACTTGATTCATGCTCACTAGTTACACTCTGAACACAGAATTTCTAGGGATCTATACCACCTGAAAGCAATGAGTGGGGCAGAGCCATCCTGTACCTGGTGAGCTCCCTGGAGCTAGTCCCAGAGTAGTCACACCACCCCTTGTATGAGGAAATCCTCTGGAGTTGGCCATGCTATCTTCCACAAAGTTTTGGTGATCATGGTTCTCCAATGCCAATGGACCTTTTGATCCCTGTGATGGAAGGATGCTTTCCTGAATCAGTCTTAACCCATGTTCACAAGGGACAGATGCCACTCTACTTCCTCCACCTGTGGGCCCCTTGCATACACTTGCTGCTGGCATTGAGCGGAAATTAGAAGATTACATTCTAGAAATACAGTGATTATGTCCTAAACAGTTCAAGATAAGAAATGGTTGGAAGATGTACTCTCTTTTCACTCTATAAAATTCCAAATGGTAAACTTAACATGACCAGAGAACAATGACCAGGCATATTTCCCTGCCTTCTCTGGGTAAGACATACAATTGTGGTTGCCTTCAGTGAAGCACAACAGCTTTTGAGAGAACCATTGAAAACACAAATTGTGATGCACTAGTGTGAGTGATGAAGTAACCACTAGGAACTACAGAGTCAAAAGTGTCTCTGTTGTTTCAAAATGTTACACACAAACAGATCCTGAAGAGCCATGGTGCTCTTAAAGTAGTTACTCCTTTCTTTCTTTTCAATTACAAAATACACCCAGAATGGCACATCTAAAAATAAAGGATATGCAGAAATGATTTATGTAAACAGAGAGAGATGGAGTGTGCAAAATCTTTCCAAGCACTGGTTGGACAACAAGTACATAAGTACTTCTTCTCCACCTTTTATTCTAAATCTTCATCAGTATGTCGCTGTATCTGTCATATGTGCCCATGGATCTTGTAATGTAGTTTAAAGTCAAATTGTCTGTATAGATAGAGGCCCCACAAAAAAACAAAAATTTCTGGGAGTCCCAAAAACCCTCAGCACAGATCTGAACCATCATTTTATTGGCAAAAACAAACATACAAACAAACAAATAAACAAAACAAGCACGTTCTTGATGTTGTTTTTGTGGCCCAACATATGGTCAATTCTTGAGAATGATCCATGTACACTGGAGAAAAATGTATACTCAGTCACTTTGGGATGAAATGTCCTGTAGATGTCTATCATATCCAGGTGCTCTAGTGTCTTGTTTAAGGCCACTATGTCTTTGTTGATTCTCTGTTTGGATGGCCGATCTAGAGCCATCAGCGGTGTATTGAGGTCTCCAAGTATGATTGTATTTTTGTCAGTTTTTGTTTTAAGATCAATAAGTAGCTGTCTTATATATTTTGGTGCTCCTTGGTTTGGTGCATATATATTAAGAATTGTTATGTCTTCTTGATTCAGTGTCCCCTTAGCCATTATGAAATGGCCATTTTTATCTCTGAGTACTTTTCCTGTCTTGTAGTCAGCATTATCTGATATGAGTATTGCTACACCTGCTTTTTTTTGGATGTTATTTGCTTGGAGTATTGTTTTCCAGCCTTTCACTTTGAATTTGTTTTTATCCTTGTTACTTAGATGAGTTTCCTGTAGGCAGCATACAGTTGGATTTTCTTTTTTAATCCATTCTGCTACTCTGTGCCTTTTTATTGGTGAGTTTAATTCGTTTACATTTAGTGTAATTATTGATACTTGTGAGTTCCCTATTGCCATTTTATATCTTGCTTTCTGTTAGATTTGTGTCTTGTTTGATCCTTCTCTTTCATTTTTCTATCTTTTGTTTTTATTTGGTTGTATTCCATACATCTTTCCTCTGTTGCTATCTTTTTTATCTCATGTGCTTCTGTGGTGGTTTTTTCAATGGTGGTTACCTTTGAGTAATGAAAAGGGTCCCTACCCTGTTCATTGTAGCGAACTATTTTGTGAGTACTTTTGCACTCCATCATCCTTTGCTACTGTTAATCTCCATCTTCTCCCCCTCTTTCTTTTTGTTGTTGTCACAGTTTAAATTTGGTTTTATTGTGTTCTTCTTGGAGCTTTTACTTGTGGCTCTGTTTTTTGTTCTTTGTATCTGATTGGAGAACCCCCTTTAGTAATTCCTGGAGTGGGGGTTTTCTGATGATAAATTCCCTCATCTTTTCTGTATCTGTGAATGTTTTTATTTCTCCTTCATATTTGAAGGATAGCTTTGATGGGCATAGTATTCGTGGCTGAAAGTTCCTCTCTTTCAGGACTTTAAATATTGGGGTCCACTCTCTTCTAGCTTGTAGAGTTTCTGCTGAGAAATCTGATGATAATCTAATGGGCCTTCCTTTATATGTTGTATTCTTCTTTTCCCTGGCTGCCTTGAGAATTTTTTCTTTGCTGTTGGTTTGTGTCAATTTCATTATGATATGCCTTGGAGTAGGTTTGTTGGGGTTAAGAAAACTCGGTGTTCTGTTTGCTTCTTGAATTTGGGGCTTTAGTTCTTTCCACAGGCTTGGGAAGTTCTCATCTATTATTTGTTTGAGTATGTTCTCCATTCCATTTTCTCTCTCTTCTCCCTCTGATATACCTATTATTCTTATGTTATTCTTTTTGATGGAGTCAGATAATTCTTGTAGGGCTATCTCATTTTTTTTAATTTTTGAGTCTCTTTCTTCTTCTCTCTGTTGTGCCTCAAGTTGCTTGTCTTCTATTTCACTAATCCTCTCTTCTATCTGACCTGTTCTATTAGCTAAGGTTGTTACTTCGTTTTTCAGCTCGTGAATTGAGTTTTTCATCTCTGTTTGATTTGTTTTTATAGTTTCAATTTCTTTGGACATATATTCTTTGTGTTCTTTGAGTTGTTTTCTGAGCTCCCTAAATTGCCTTTCTGTGTTTTCCTGTATATCTCGGAGGATTTTTAAGATTTCTATCTTGAATTCTCTGTCATTTAGCTCCAAGGTTTCCAATATATTAAATTTTTTCTCCATAGATTTTTCCTCATCTAGCTGTGTTACCTCTCTTTCTTTTGTATCCATGATATTTGATTTTCTCTTCCTTAATGGCATCTGAGGGTGGTTTTGTTGATAGTATTAATGAGATTTAATAAAGAATAAAAAGTTTAAAAAAAATAAAAAATCAAAGAGTTGTTTTTTTAAAAAAAAATTAATAATGAAATAAAAATAAAATAAAATAATAATTTTTAAAAAAAGGAAATTATTCCCCCCCTCCTTTTTTCCTCTCCTCTCCCCTTTTTCTTGAGAAAATCTTGTGGTGAACTGTGAATTATAACAAACAATGCCTGTGATGGAGGGCCTGAATTGGGGAAAAGTAATAAAGGGGCAAAAAAAAAAGGGGGGGTATGGACCCACAAAAAGCAAATAAGGAAAAAATTTTGTCAAGAATAAAATGATTTACTTTTAGGTGTTGGTTGTCTAAGAGTTATGATGAGAGGAATAAGAGGAAAACAGAAAAATGAGGGGAAAAATTAAAAAAATACTATTGTATTTAGTGGAACAAGAACTAGATAAAATGGAGAGCCAGGGATGGGAGCACTGCTAGTGAGTTAAAAAGGTGAAGTAAAAACCCCCAAAATGCCACAAACATAAGTTTGAGTCCCAGATAAGATAATTTGTTTGTTATTGTGGTTTGAATGAGAGGAGATGTAAAGGAGAAAGGAAGAAACTAATATAGAGGGAGAAAAGAAAGAGAGAGAGAGAAAAAAAGAAGGAACCACTAAAAGAAGAAAAAAGAAAAAAGAGGAGAGAGAGAGAGTTAAGGGTTTTGGAGTGCAACCCTCATAGAGAGAAAGGAAGAGGAGAAAAAAGATAATGGGAGATGTAACACTTATGGGTAGTGTAGTTCAAGGAGAGGAGAGAGTAAGACCAGCAGAGAGTTAATCGGCCAAATTGGAGGAGGAAAAAAAGTATCAAGAATGAAGATAAGAGAAACAAACGAACAAATATAATAAAATGGGATAGGTTATAAAGTCAGCGGATTATTCTTGATTTTGAGAGGTTATCTTCTTGCTTTTTCTTTTCTCTCCCTCTTCCTGGTCGGTGACTCTGTACCCCGGGTTCTGCCCCTTTGGCACGCTCAGGTAGAGGTTTGCAGTTGATAAGTCTCTATGGCAATGTCATGTATTGTGCTTTAGTCTCGTTGGGAGTCGAGGCTCATTAGCATTTATAGGCTCCGACAGTGAGAGAGTCCGTGTTCCTGGAGCCTTTCTCCTAGTCTTTCTTTCCTCAATTAGTAGCCTGATAATCCAGCTATGGGGTTGCTGCTGCCTCTGCCTAGATAGTAAGAGGTTCAAAGAGCTGGCAACTCCCCACTCTATTCCCACTCAGCACAGGGCTCTGGGTAAGGCTCAGTCAGTCAGAGCTGCTAGCATAATCAGGCAGGCTTTCCGCCCACTTAAAGACCTCTGGCTCTGCCACTCTGTCCGATAACACAGGCGGGTGCCCACTTCCAGGGCGCTTGGAGGAAACTCTCATTCACTATCTGCGCGCGCAGACCAGGATATCCGGCCAGCAGTCTCACGCTCTGAGTGAAACGCCCAACCGCATGGAAAAGTTGCAGCGTTGGAATTCGCTCTCGCTCCGTCCCCGTGCGCGGCTTTTGCAAGGCGCTGGGGCAGCCCGAGATTCCGCTTTTGCCCACACAAAGGCCCCTGACTCTGTGCCTCTGTGCGATAACACGGGCGCGCACTGCCGAGGCACTCGGAGGAATCGCTCACTTCCTATCTGCGCGCCCACACCAGGCTATGAGGCCGGCCGCGTTTCCCTCTGAGTGAAACCCTCACCAGCACGGAAAATTTCCGCCGTTGGAATTAGTTCTCGCTCCCTCCCATGCGCGGCTTTCCCAGGGCGCTGGGGCTGCCCAGAGATTCTGCTTTCGGCCCACAGAAAGGCCTCTGACCCTGCCTTTCTGTGGGGTAACACGGGCACCCACTTCTGGGGCTTAGGAAGAAATCTCTCGCCCACTAACTGCGCACCAACCAGGAAAACGGGTAAAATGGCTGCCCCGCTTGTCTTTCTTTGTTTGGGTTTGGCGCGAGTGTTAGCTTGTATTGCCCAGCTTGCCACAGGATCAGTTTTTCCTCGGCTAGGATCTCCGTGCCACAGCCTGGTTCAGCCCTTTGTGCCGCAGCCTGGATGTATTCACCCCCTTTGCCCACCTCAGTTTCTATATTCACAGTTACCAGAGAAAGCCGCCCTGTTTAGGTTAGTGAGGAAGGCGGAGCATTTCTTACTCCCTATTTACTTCGGGGTTTGGTTATATATTTAGCCAATTTTTCACTCGACCATACCTTCGGGTGTATTGCGAAGTATCTGGAGGCTCCAAGTATAGGTTTTTCTGTTTCTGGTTGAAGATCTTGTTGAGTTTTGGGGGAGATTTATCGGTATCGCTTCCTACTCCGCCATTACTCTGACGTCATCTCCAAAACAAGCACGTTCTTAAAAGCCCATGTCACTCACCCCATGGTCTAGAGAAGACTGCAAAGCCACAGAGCAAAGAAAGTGGATATATGGAGGCATGAAGAACGGGGATAATTACAGTAATTTTCTATATCTTGTATATTCCCAATCTATTTGATTTCTTCCTGATTACACAGTATCTTTAGAATTTTGCTTTTCTGAGTAGCTTCCCTTGTTTGTGGTACTTCTTCACAGTGTACTGAGTATAATAAGGTTGTCCTCGTGGGGCTGACAGGGTGATAGACACCTCCAGGGTGTCTGTTCCAGAAGTCCCCCACCCTCTCCCTCTTTCTCCTTCTCTCTTTCTCCCTCTGTCCTCTCAATTACATCTACTTTTCATTGCAATTTCAAAAACGATTTATTAGGTGCCCACATGGGCTAATACAGCCATTGAAGAGACTGGCCATAGCTGCGACTCTGTTGCCTAGAACAGAAGAAAGACATTAAAGAGGTAATTACATTTTTTACTCACAATTACATTAGCCATCTATTATTTGGTTCGAACCTAAAGTCACAGCTAGAGTTCAATGCTTCACCTCAAGTGCCATGGAACATAAAGCACAACTTATGTATTTCAGTTCTTATTTTTTAAGGGTTAGATTGATTCCTGTTTTTCATCTATAACCAAAGCCATATTTTTTCTTTCTCATTCTCTCCACAGTAAAGAACACACACATATAAAGAATAAATAAATAAATAAATAAATACATACATACATACATACATTTAATTGTGAATTTGAACACAGCATCACATCCAGTTTCATCTTGTGGAAAAGCTGGTTAGGGCTCCCGGAGGATTTCTCTCTGTGTCACAATATCATCTTCCTTGTGACAGACCACATTTCTTTTATTCCATGGGGTAATGACTAAATAGCTGCTCAAGAAAATGGTGGCTAAAGAAAAAAAAATATTGGGGCAAGGGGAGAGATCTGTGCAGTTTGAATGTGTAGGCCAGTTTCTGACATGAAGAATGGAATATGAATTGAGTAATGAGTCAATATGTCCCACTACACTGCAGCAGGAAAGACAAGAGACCACAGCTAACCCCAAATGGGTGTCATGTGGACACCAACTCGTGGAACTTTTCTATTCCGTGTGTCCCATGCAGAAAAAGAAGGGGAAAGTGCCTTTATGCCAAGCATATGTCAGATAATGACATATAATGAAATGCACACATCTCTTGAGGGGGAAAGAGACTTTTATATTTAGTTGAGAGGCATAATGTATCAAAAAAACTAAAAAACTCCCTTCAATGCCATAATTTTCTTCAAAAATTTTCTGGAAGATTTTCACCACTGTAAAATATACCCATTAAGACTAATACTGTACAATGATTTGGAAGACTACAGATTGAACTTGAATACAATCCTTCACATATATTCCTTTGCATGCTGATCAGAAGAGAAGGGCAGGAAATTCTGTGTGCCACAATACGTACAGCCAGAACTCCATAATAGTTCCACATTTCCTACAAATGCTTCATGATAACTTATTCTATCAGCCATTTATTCATTACTATTTGACACATACATATGAAATACCTACTGTCTTCTAAGCATTCTTCTAGGATTGCAAATAAAATGGTTTAAGAAAAGGTAAAATCTCAGCCCTTGTGAAGCTTATATTGATAGGTCAGAGAGATATTTAACTTGTAAAGGAATAAATTCAGGGGGTAAATTCTCCAAAGAAAATAAAACAGGGCAATGGGATAGAGAGGGGATGAAATGAAATGTACATTCGACAGAGTAGTCACGGGAGGACTGTTGGAAAGAGTCCTGAGGCCCTGACTGGTTTGCTCAGTCAGAGCATCATCCAGAAAAGATGGGTTCAATCCCTGGTCAGGGCATGCACAGGAAGCAACCAATGAATGATCTAAGTGGAACAAGACATGAATGCTTTCCTTCCCCCTCCCTTCTCTTTCCCTTCCTCTTTCTGTGTTTCTACAAATCAATCAATAAATTAAAAAGAAAATTAAGCTCTGGCTGATAGCTTGGTTGGTTGGAGCATTGATCATAAGCACAGGGGTTGATGTAAAAAAATTCTGTATTCTATTAACTCAGATGTTCCTGCTCTGAGATTAAGAACCATTTCTCTTTTTTTTGTTTACTCCATCCCAAATAAATTTCCCTGTAGTTTGCCCTGGAAAACATCTCAACATCTGTAAAATGGGACCACTAAACCCAAGATGACCTAGTATAAAAAAATATGCTATGTGTATGTATGGGAAGGGATAATGTATCAATACACAAACATGAATGCTGCATGCATTGGAGACTTAATGTCATGCCCAATGGGATATGGAGTGGTTAGCAATGTTTTCCAGTAAGTGGTCTTCACTTGGTTTACTGCCATGAGCAGTAATGAAGAGCAGCTGGTGAAGGCCAAGGGCCATGGTCAAAGGAGTTTTGCTGGGAGTCAGAGGTTGTGTTGCGTCAGTAGTGGTTTTACTTTATATCTGAGTAAGATTGAAAGGTTGGTGACCCAATCACATAAAGGGAAAGCAGGAATAGCCAAGTGGGAGCACATTTAAGACAAGTCTATTCTCTGGGTGGGAAAAGTGGAAGCTGAGAGGAACCAAGCCCAAAACTGACAAATCATGGTTGCTGTTGAGTCACAGGTTATAGACATGATCACTAATTCTTGCTGCACCAGAGCTGAAAAGTATCTTTCAAAGCTTCAAAAAATGGAAAAACTGAACACAGGCAAAAAGTAGCTCAACTTTACACTATGTGAAGGAAATGCCTCTCTATATAACAGGTATTCAGGACTTCTTATTGAACATGACCTTAGAAACTATTACAGTTAGAAAAAAATAGTTCTAAAATTAGCTGTGTGATATCAGTGACAACACAGAGTCTCAGACTCCCAACTTTGGAAAGTGGAAAAGTGGCCTACCTTTGACAGGAATCTAGTGAGGTCACAGAGCACAGACGTAGTTGGCATAGGAGGTGCCACAGCAGGAAATGAATGGTGAAGCAGAGACCCTTGCTATGTCTGTGACCTCAGACAAGTCATCTTACTCTGAATTCGGTTTCCTCAATTGTAATTTGAGACTGTAAGTGTACATAGTTTGTTATTTTGCCTCAATAATAAGACATGCATTCAATAAAATATGTGCTCAATAAAGATCAGTTCTTTTTGGCCACATTTGCCAACCAAACTTTTTCTGGAACACATAAAATACGTCAATAAGCCATGTCAATAAGAACAGGCTAGAACAGTGCTTGCTAAGCTCTGTCCCCCTGTCCTATGCCTTCTCTCTTCTTATCTCACAGCTGGTTCTGTCCTCACCACTCACCTGGTGACTCCCACGTCCTTTTAAACTACCAGTCTTTGCCATGGTTTTCCAGTTTACTCTTTGTACTTTCCTTCACAGCATAGATTCCAACATCACTCCTAATTTAACACATGGTTGCCATGGATACAAGAGACCCACACTCTGCCACTCTGTGGTCTCAGGACTCCATTAGCCAGGCATGTCAACATCAGAGAGGGGTATCTGGCATCAATTCTCCAGCTCCTGCCTTCAGTACAACTCAAGTGGAAATCATGACATTCTTAGCCTGTGCTTCCTGCATGCATTTTCATATAAATTGATCTTGTAAGGGGTAAAAAGAATCACATCTTTCTATCCCTAGGCATTTTATGTTCTTATCTAAAATTAGCACAGTTGCTGCTGTGCTATTTTAGGAAATGCAGGACATCCCTCACTCTTCAGACCTACCAGCTTACCCACTGAGGGAGCATTATGCAATACGGAGTATATAGGGACAGCACCAAACCCTAAAGCCATCAGACAGCTCCAGATTATTAATACAGATAGCAAGTGTGTAATTAGGTGGGTGCAAGAGCTTGTAGGAAGGACAAACATGATATGGATATGAAGATGTAAATGTAAGAGTAAAAACCCCCAGAAAGATGACATCTTAGCCCGAGGTCCCTAGCAGCAGAGCATGGGATGGGGATTCTTGGCAAACGATGGCATGCTTTCAGGAGGAACGTGTCAGGTGTGAGAGAGGCAGGCTAGAACAGGGAGAGGACAGCAACGCTGTAGTTTCAGCTGAAGTCTGGTCTCAGCTCAATGCCACGGGGAGTTCTGGGATGTGAATCAGTGTGTCAAATGGCTAAAAACCTCCGGAGAAGGGCACAAACTATAAACATTTCTAGATAATGCAGCTCCTGGAAGCCTCAGGCATTTCTCTCAGCAGAAGGGGGCAGCTGTGAACCAGTAACAGCCAGCACTCACAGCAGCTGGGAGAAGGGGCCCCATCCGGGTAAAAGGGATTTGTATGGGTAGCATCCCTGGTGATAAAAATAACAGAAAAAAAATTTTAAAAGCTATAGAATCCTTGCATGACCAGGCAGTGGTACAGAAGATAGAGCATCAGCCTGGGACGCAGAGGACCCAGGTTCAAAACCCCAAAGTCACCGGCTTGAGTACGGAGTCACTGGCTTCAGTGTGGGATTTTAGACATGACCCCATGGTTGTTGGCTTGAGCAAGGGGTCACTGGCTAAGCTAGAGGCCCCTGGTCAAGGCACACATGAGAAAGCAATCAATGAACAACTAAGGTACGGCAATGCAGAACTGATGATTCTCATCTCCCTTCCTGTCTATCTGTTCCTATCTGTCCCTCTCTCTGTCTTTTTCTCTCTCACTAAAAAAAGTAAAATAAAAAATAAGCTAAAAAATTCTTAAATTAAAGAATTATATCTTTTTTTATAGATTCTTTTTTTATTATTCAGTGAGAGGAGGGGAGGCAGAGACAGACTCCCACATGCGCCCCAACTGGGATCCACCTGGCAAGCCCACTAGGGTGTGATGCTGTGCCCATTTGGTCATTGCTCTGTTGCTAAGCAACAGAGCTCTTCTTACTGCCTGAGCCAGAGGCCATAGAGCCATCCTCAGTGCCTGGGGCCAACTCACTCCAATCAAGTCATGGCTGCAGGAGGGGAAGAGAGAGAGAGAAAAAAAAAAAGAGAAAAAAACAAGAGGAGGAAGGGTGGAGAAGCAGATGGCACTTCTCCTGTGTGCCCTGACTGGAAATCAAGCTCAGGATATCCACACATAGGCTGGCGCTCTACCACTGAGCCAATGAGACAGGGCCAGATTATATCTTATATATGTGTTGATATCTCCATTACTAATATTTATCTTTTGATAAAATACATACTTAATGATAGGTATTCAATGATTAAACTAAATAGAAATTTATTTGGGTTGGAGTAAAAAATAAGAAGAAATGATTCTTAATCTCAATATGTGAACATTCAAATTAATAGAACACAGAATTTTTTTATTTCAAGAAAAAAGGAAAATTATACCTAATCAAGAGTTAGGTTTCTGTTCTGTTTAACCTTCTCTTCCTTCAACAGTTGATAAATTGTTTGTTTTGGACTTGGTATATAAAAAAGAGGGTGTTTCATCCTGGCCGGTTGGCTCAGCAGTAGAGCATTGGCCAGGCGTGTGGAAGTCCCAGGTTCAACTCCAAGCCAGGGTACACGGGAGAAACAACCATCTGCTTCTCCACCCTTCCTCCTCTGCTTTCTCTTTATCTTTGTCTTCCCCTCCCACAGCCAAAGCTCCATTGAAGCAAAGTTCATCTGGGTGCTGAGGATGGCTCCTTGGCCTCTGCCTTAGGCCCAGATGGGCAGAGCATCGCCCCCAGTGGGTATGCCAGGTGGATCCTGGACGGGTACATCATAGTCAGGTACATGCAGGAGTCTGTCTCTCTGCCTCCCTGCTTCTCACCAGAAAAATACAAAAAAAAAAAAAAAAAAAAAGAGGGTTTCTAATCTGCTCATCTCAGGTTATTCACCTACTGACTTGTACCTCTGTAGATTAGTTGCAAATGAACAGAATCACAATTAATTCAACTCCAACATGGAAATTGTAATAACTATGATGCCTTTTGCAGGGTGTTCTTGTGAGGCTCAAATGAGTTAATGCACTGGAAAGAACCCTGTGCCTTTTGAATTTAAGAGACAGACCTCAAGTCCCCTGGCCCAGGGGAAAGAGTGATTATATTAACACCACGGCTGTGTAGGGCATGGGATCAGCCAGCCATGCCTGCTGGCACCAGCCACTTGCTAACAATGAGGCTTCCCTCTTACCATCTCTCTGCTTTTTTCCTCTTCTAATGTCACCTTCATTCTCACGGACAGAACTGTCTTTCTCGTGAGACTGGACATGTGACAGCAAAGAGCTGTAAAGTTTATCACCTGAGATGAGGAGACCTTCTTCTCTTGGTCTTTACTTTTTAAAATAATGCTGACTCAAACTCTGTTTTAATTTCATGGATTGTAAATTCTGTGAAAGAGGCCTGGCCAAGTTGATCAGTGGACAGAGTAATATCCCAGTGCACCAAGGTCACAGGTTTGATTCCCAGTCAGGGAACTTATGAGAAGCAACCAATAAGTAAACAACTAAATGGAACAACTAACTGAAACATCAAGTTGATGCTTCAATCTCTCTCTCTCTCTCTCTCTCTCTCTCTCTCTCTCTCTTCCTCTCTCTCTCTCTTCCCCTTTCACTCCTTCTTCTTTCCTTTCTCTCTCAAATTAATAGAAAACAAACAAAAAATAAAACAGACAAAAAAAAAGCCTGTAAAAGGATGTCATGAGGGCACAGTCACTCTATGATGCTTATTTGTAATTGGGGAAGAAACCCTCTCTGAAAGGGAAGGAGGGCTGATGTCAGAAGAAAAGGATCTCAGGCCTGACCTGTGGTGGCGCAGTGGATAAATCATCGACCTGGAAATGCTGAGGTTGCCGGTTCAAAACCCTGGGCTTGCCTGGTCAAGGCACATATGGGAGTTGATGCTTCCAGCTCCTCCCCCCTGTCTCTCCCTCTCTGTCTCTCTCTCTCCCTCTCTCTCTTCTCTCTAAAAATGAATAAAATAAATTTTAAAAATTTAAAAAAAAAGAAGAAAAGGATCTGGAGGGAATAAAAGATGGACCTCCAGCGGGAGGCTGGATGTGGTGTCAGAAGACATAGTCAAGTGTCTATTTTAACATATTGTGTCCCTGAGCACATCAACAGATCTATCCTAAGTATCTTTATCTATAAAATGGGAATACTAATCTATATGTCACAGGTTGTTTCAGGGATAAAAATCAATCATCTGTGAGTGAAGATGGTTTGTCAAATGTAATATGCTTTTGAAAATTATAATGTGCTACTATAAATTGTTTTGAATATATGCATTTTAGATTTTTTTATATAAAAAATAAAAGGAAATGTCTAATGCCTGCCTTCTGGACATTTGCAGCTGCATCACCCATTCCATGAGAAAATAAAGACAGCACCCCGAAGAAGCAGCCTCACCTGAAGGTGGTACTGCCCTCAGTAGTTGCCCCACAGAACAATTGTTCTCTGTGGGGAGTGACAACTGGTACTGTTAAGAGAGGTCTCAGTTCTATAGAGCTTTCTCCTTTCATTCTGAGAAGTCAAGAGATCCCAGCTTAGAGCATTTGAAGCTACATTGGGAAATGAAGTAGTCAAACCTTGGCAACTTATGGCCAATTTTCTATTAATAAGAGAGAATAGAATGTTGTTCAATCACTGTACAATCCAAAACACTTATTCTTAAGAATGGGGCAGAGAGAATACAATAGTTTTGTTGTGTTTCTGAAGGAGCATTAACTCAATATTGTATGCCTTTGAAGAAAAACATTTAGATGGCTTTAAGTGGTAGGGAGGTAAGATTTACAGGAAAATACTCATAAAGGCATGTATTAGAAATACCACCCAAGGCCTGACCTGTGGTGGCGCAGTGGATAAAACGTCGACCTGGAAATGCTGAGGTCGCTGGTTCGAAACCCTGGGCTTGCCTGGTCAAGGCACATATGGGAGTTGATGCTTCCAGCTCCTCCCCCCTTGTCTCTCTCTCTCTCTCCCTCTCTCTGTTCTCTCTAAAAATGAATAAATAAATAAAAATTTTAAAAAAAAGAATATGAAAAAAAAAAAAAAGAAATACCACCCAGAATCCACATGTGAGAGCATGGCCTGAAGCCATGACCACAGAATGAGCAAGAGGAAAAGTAGAGAGGAAAAGTGAGAGAGAGTTGGCAGTGGGAACAGAAGTTTCAGAGCAAAAGTCCAGGACAGGGGTCTCAGCAAAGTGGTGGATTCCTAAAACAGGGGCCCAGAACCACAAGTAAATTAAGGTCAGGGTGAAGCAAAGCTAGGAATCAGCATGGAAACAGAGATTGAAACGCAGATGATGCCAAAGAGCCAGGATGGTCGGGGTGTGAAGTTCAACATACATGAAAAGTTTAAAAAGATGAATTGGAGGCATGAGGACTGAGATAAGACACCAGTCAAACTCTGTCCCAGCCGGAAGCCTGAAACATGTTCCCCAAGATGTATCTCTTAGGGCTTGCAACAGGAAGGCAAAGAGTTGGTTGCAAAAAAGTACCGTTTGTGTAGAAAATACAAGTGGAAATTGCGTAACAGTCGGAAGAGGGAGAGACCAAATTATATCTTCCAAATCAGTGAAAAGTTTCTTGTGTATCTTCCATTTAATTCCCTTACCTGATTGGTTCTCTCTATACAGCATACTGAGTGGTGCTTGTCTTAACTCACATTTTCCTCAAAAGAAGAATTAGCATCAAGAAAGTGGGTGCAAGTTGTTGACTTGGTAGCTTACACTAGGAAGACCCATAAGGGAATGGGGAAGGAAAGCTGTAAGAAGAGCCAATGAATGGGGTGATTAATGAGTAAGTGACTTACATGGGCATCTGGGAATGGGGGCAGAATCTGTCTCAGAACCATCACACTGACTCACAAGAAAGCTGGAGTATTTATCCACCAACTCCCATCAACTATGAATCTCCTTCATCGTGGGTGGCTCCTGTGGAGGCTAGCTATCCAGCACTTCCCAATTCTCCTTTGGTAAAGAGATTCAGCACTAGAGGGAGGAAGACACCAAGGCTGCAGGCGATATCCAAAGTGACCCAAGGTCCCAAGGGTGGGCACAGCCAGCATCTGCCACAGAGCTTCAAACACCTGCACCCCTCATTCAAAGGACTCTCTCTAAACCACTGCACTTCTGCTCTGACTTCATTGATCAATTAGCAATACTTACCAAGAATCAGCTGGGTTTATTACCCAGTGTGTTAAAGTTATATTAGAGTTATAATTGGCATTGTTATTATATAAACAAATTAATCTTATATAAATTAAATGTATGCAATCAATAAAATATGAGTGCACAAGTCGTTGTGTCAATGAAAAATAAGTTGAATTCTTAAGAATGGTTTGATGAAAGCAAGCCATTAAAAATTGATACAGCCTGACCAGGCAGTGGTGTAGTGGATAGAGCGTTGGACTGGGATGCAGAAGACCCAGGTTCGAGACCCCGCGGTCGCCAGCTTGAGCGCGGGCTCATCTGGTTTGAGCAAAGCTCACCAGCTTGGACTCAAGGTTGCTGGCTCGAGAAAGGGGTCACTCGGTCTGCTGAAGGCCCACAGTCAAGGCACATATGAGAAAGCAATCAGTGAACAACTAAGGTGTTGCAACAAAAAAACTAATGATTGAAGCTTCTCATCTCTCTCCGTTCCTGTCTGTCTGTCCCTATCTATCCCTCTCTCTGACTCTCTCTCTGTCTCTGTAAAAAAAAAAAAAAAAAAAAAAAATGATACAAACCACTGAATTAGGTGGGGTTGAGAAAATTGAGAAGAAGGGCTTGGGGAGAAGTGTTAACAATCAAGGAAGATTATTCAATCAGATTGCTTTGCAAGATATAAAAAAACTGAAGTTGAAAATCTTAGGGGAAGCATTAAGTGTGTGTTTTACTGAGAAACAACACATAATGCCAATTAAGAGGAAAGACCTTAGCTTTACTTCAAAGATTGGCAAATGAATGTCAATTTATATGTTTTAAGTTAAAATAAAAGTGTTTAAGATTTGTATGAATCACTTTTTATGACCCCTTGCTTTCAACGAAATCTCCTTTCAATTCATCAACCAACTGCTAGCTTTGCATGTGTGTTGCATGAGAGTTGCCTCGACTCCACTCCCGAGAAGACGCGCTGAGACTATCACTCACTTCCTCCTGCAAAGTCAGCTGCCGGGAGTGTTTGAAATGTCCCAGGAAAATTGAAGTACAAGACACTAGCCCTTCCTAGGCAGCTCAAGAGTTGGGAGTAAGAACCAAAAAGGTTAGTTCACTCTGGGAAGTGTTTAGCCTAATCACAAAGAATAACAGGAAAGAAAAGTTAATGAAG
The DNA here is from genome assembly GCF_036850765.1 of Saccopteryx bilineata. Lineage (NCBI taxonomy): Eukaryota > Metazoa > Chordata > Mammalia > Chiroptera > Emballonuridae > Saccopteryx > Saccopteryx bilineata. Next base: position 176,970,938 of record NC_089495.1, read on the forward strand.
TGAAGACTTAGGAAGATGAATATTTGAGCTGCAGTTACAAGGGACACAGCACTATTGCTTTAGGGATGAAAAAGGGAAGGACCAACAAACAAACTTTTAACTAATTTTCAGAATAACAAAGAAATCAAGTTCTTAAAGACCTAAGATGCGGCCCTGGCTGGATAGCTCCATTGGTTGGAGCATCGTCTGGAAGCACAGAGATTACCAATTCTATCCCAGGTAAGGGCACAGATAGGAACAGCTCAATGTTCCTATCTCTCTTTCTCACTCTCTCTTTCTCTCTCTGAAGTCAATAAACAATAAAGAAGTAAACTTAAGACCTAAGATGCAGATATTTCAGCTTCAAAAACTGCCTGGAGTTCTGTCTTCTGATCATTTAACAACAAAATCAGTTTATTTTATGCTGTCGCTATGTGGGCACTTGTCACTTGAGAGAAACTAATTATATGCCCCTTCAGGTGAGCAAGACTGAGAATCACTGAGGCTGGGTATCAAATGTGTAGTTTGGGGAACAAGTAGCCTCCTTACTCTCCATGTGTTCTTATTACCCTGAAATGTTCTAGCAACATCAAAATAACTGTCATAGATGTTGTGCTCATAAGAACCCAAATATTCAGGATAACTAGGTAAGCGCAATATGACCTCTCCTTCCCCCAAAACATAGGTCATCCTATATGTGATTAAATAAATTCATAGTTTAATGCTACATTTCTGAATTTGTGTATATAAAGAAAAAAATTTCCAGCCCTGGCCAGTTGGCTCAGTGGTAGAGCGTCGGCCTGGCATGCAGAAGTCCCGGGTTCGATTCCCGGCCAGGGCATACAGGAGAAGCACCCATCTGCTTCTCCACCCCTCCCCCTCTCCTTCCTCTCTGTCTCTCTCTTCCCTTCCCGCAGCGAGGCTCCATTGGAGCAAAGATAGCCCGGGTGCTGGGGATGGCTCCTTGGCCTCTGCCCCAGGCGCTGGAGTGGCTCTGGTCGCAACAGAGCGACGCCCCGGAGGGGCAGAGCATCGCCCTCTGGTGGGCAGAGCGTTGCCCCCTGGTGGGCGTGCCGGGTGGATCCCGGTCGGGCGCATGCGGGAGTCTATCTGACTGTCTCTCCCAGTTTCCAGCTTCAGAAAAATACAAATAATAATAATAATAATAATAATAATAAAGAAAATTTTCCAATAAAGATGGTAAGTTTATTTATTCCCCATTTTGTCCCAGAAATAAAAGTAAAGCCAACCTATAAAGCAGTATAAAATGCAGCAAGAGATTAGAAACATCTATGACTTCATTTTTCAAAAATACTGAAGAACTTCAAGGGTTTGGGTTTAAATATCAATTAACCTCCTTTTATCTAGAATATTAAAACACAACCTCCCCTCTTTCCTTTTAGGGGTGTACTCTGTCCTAATGCTGTGAGACCCAGGACAAAAGTGCAAATAGAAACTCTCCATCTCTCCCTAGCATGTGTCCATGCAGCACTGTGAGTTGCCCTTTGTACACGTGTTCATGTCCAGAAGCTTTCCTTCCCCCTCCCGACAGCTGCCCCTTGGTCTGGGCCCCCAGGAGTGCTCCCTGACAGTGGGTCTGCATTTAGAGGTTGGACTGGGTGGGCTTGGGTCTGTTTAGGCAGAGGACCCTGGAGTCCTGGAGCGGCGGGCAGAATAATGGCCTCCCAAAGATGACCGTGTCCAAATACCCAGAAATTGTGACTATGTTATGTACCTGACAAAAGAGAATTAAGGTGGAATGACCTTGAACTAAAGAGGTTAGCTTGGATTACATAGGTGGGCTCAATGTAGCACAGGGGTCTTTAACTGTAGAAGAGGGAGGCCGAGTATCAGAGTGATTTCATGTGAGAAAGCCTCGACCAGCCCCTGCTGGCTTTGAAGGTGGATGGGACCATGAGGCAGGGGCCTTTAGAAGCTGAAAAAGCAGAGAATAGATTCTCCCCTAGAGCTTCCAGGAAGGAACGCAGTCCGCTGACACACTGGTTTTATCCCAGTGGGACCCATGTCGCACTTCAAACTCCCAGAACTGTCAGATGAGAAATCTGAGTTGTTTGAAGCCAGTAAGTGTGTGGAATTTGTCAGAGTAGCGGGGTACCTGCTGCTTGGCCTCAGAGAGAGTATGGGCCTCTGGGTGGTCCTGCAGACTCCTTTTCCTGGAAGGGTTGGGGGGGAGGCATAGCTGGGGGGGAGCGAGGGGAGCAGGTCTAAAGGAGGTCCGTACTGTGTGGGGTAACAGGAGAACGCGGCAGGGAAAGAAGAAAGCCTGCCTGACCAGGGCAAAGGGAGGCTGGGCTCGACCAGGTGACTTGGAGGGATGGAGTGGGCCAGTTTGTTGGAAGGGGACAAGCCCTCATGCCCTCCCCTCTCCCAGGCCCAGTGTTTGGTTTCTGGGTTGGAATAAGCATATAGATGCAGCTGTGAATAACCACAAAAACCCAACTCCATCTTTGTGTCCGGGCTTCATTTCATTTTAAATTTCCACGCTGTGACCTCTGACCAACCATATTGTTCATAGCAAGCACACCAAAGCCTTCTAACTAATGATTATCTGTGTTCCTTAAACTTACACAACATAGCCATAAATAGTTTCTATTAGTAACAGCTGGAATGGTGTGACAACAGAGATAAATATCAAACTGATGATAGTGTCGATTATAAGCAATCTTCCATCACATATCGCATTCTTTGTCCTTTGTCAATCATTAGTATCTGAGTTATACTCTTTATGATTTTTTATTTATGCATCTTAGAGATGGAGGAGGGAGAAAAGAGAGAGAAAACGGGGGAAAAGAGCAGGAAGCATCAACTCCCACATGTGCCTTGACCAGGCAAGACTGGGGTTTTGAACCAGCGACCTCAGTGTTCCAGGTCGACGCTTTATCCACTGCTCTAACACAGGTCAGGCAATGAGTTATGCTCTTAAAGAAGTATTGCAACAAAAGTCTGTTAGAGCAGTGGTCCCCAACCTTTTTTGGGCCACGAACCGGTTTAATGTCAGAAAATATTTTCATGGACCGGCCTTTAGGGTGGTTTGGATAAATGTATCACGTGACCGAGACAAGCGTCAAGAGTGAGTCTTGGACGGATGTAACAGAGGGAATCTGGTCATTTTTTAAAAATAAAACATCGTTCAGACTTAAATATAAATAAAATGAAAATAATGTAAGTTATTTACTCTTTCTCTGTGGACTAGTACCAAATGGCCCATGGACCGGTACCGGTCAGAGGCCCGGAGGTTGGGGACCACTGTGTTAGAGAATAATCTTTGCAGAACTGCAATGTTGCTTTCGGCTCCCACCCTATTCCTCATAAGTAACTTACCCTATAAAAATCTTGGTTACATTCTGTGGAATAACCTGCATCATTTTTTGGTCTCAAGATACCTTCTTGTTATGGTGGCCCTCATACCTTTGCCCCACCATCAGACAGAAGGCCATATTCTGCTTTGCATAACAGAAGGAGACGGAGGAAGGGAGATTCTGAGAAGGAGAGATGAGAACAGAACAGGAAGGGGAAGAAGGAATGAACTGAGCAAGGAAAATAGTGAAAAGACCACTTCCAGCCATTTCCAAAACCTGGTTAAACTATACTCACTAAACTAAATACTTGTTTGGGTAGATTTCCAATGGGAACTGGTCAAAGAACATGGGTTACAATGGATGCTGGTATGCCTCAGCTGAAACCCGTCAGGAGGTCAGGAGGGAGGCTCTCATCCTTCAGGACTGTCAGCTACTGATGGTGCAAAGCAGAGTTCCTCCCTAGCAAATGTCTTGCCAAGGTCATGCCTACCCCAAGGATGGGCTGCATGCAACAAAGTGATGTCACAATACAAAGACCTTATTCTGCGCCCCAATTTTAGACACAGGGTCAACCTAGCTCCAGAACACCCTTTAGGGTCAGCTGTGGCTTCTGTGACAAGCACATCGTGGCCCAAACTCTCCCCTGGTCCTCCGTGCCTCTTTTACTCCCTCACAAGGGGTCCCAAGATCTCCCCAGAAGACCTACTGCTTGGAAAACTCAGAGTCTCAAGTCTGCTTCCTTTGGAAACTGATCTACAACGAGGGTGAAAACAGACAGCAAAATGACCTCATGGACCATGAAATTAGAAGAGAGTGGGGAGGGAGAATGGTCCTCAATTAGATGCAGGTTTGGTTTGCAACAGACTGTGGGACTGCAGTGAATCAGATCCATGGGGGTCAGAGTAACTTCAGGATTGTCACCAGGAACCCAATAGGCTGCAGAGAGAAGGACATAAAGGAACCGCCTGATCTCCTTCCTCAGGTCACACAATCGTGTCCAGGGCCTCTGCATGTCTGTGTGCCTGTCTAAAAAATTGCCTTTCAGGTTTTAATTCAAAAGCAAAATGGTTAGAAACTGGGAAGCAGGATTAAAGAGGTTACGGAGTGACCTCATACCAGCAATTTGCTTATAATGTCTCTCTTCTTTCAAAACTTGAAACCGAACACAGATGTCCTCAGAACTAGCCAGATTGCCTGGATAATCAGAGTCTGAACTGGTACAGCATTTGTGGAGAAAAATAAAAGCTTTTTTAAAAAAAGTTCAGACTCTAACCCAGTAATACCAGGAATATACTAGCTTATTTTTGAAGGCATGACCAAACCATGATTTATAATTTTTAAGCTTTGGAAATCAGAAACTTCAATGACCAAAAGAAAACATGGGAAGTTTCTACAAATTCTGCCACATCCTTATGACATATTCTTGTGACTCCAATAAGAAATTATGTTTTTAAAGGGTTTAACATGGTGTGAGGAAACACATAGGATGTTAAACAAAAACAGGAACAAACTTGCTTATACAGTCTAGTCTTTACTATGTAAAAATATAAAAATCAGCATTATTAGTTTTTTTCTTCTTTTTTTCTTTCCAGGTGAGAGGAGAGACGATACAGAAACAGACTCCCACATATGTCCCATTTGGGATCCACCCCGCAACCCCCATCTAGGGCCGATGCTCGGCCCATCTGGGGTCATACTTGCATCTAAGCTATTTTTAGTGCCTGAGGCAGTGGAGCCACAGAGCCATCCTCAGCACCCAGGCTGATGTGCTCAAACCAATCAAGACATGACTGCAGGAGAGAGAGAAGGAGGAGCGAGAAAGGTGGAGAAGCAGATGGTTGCTTCTCCTATGTGCACTGACCAGGAATCAAACCCAGGACATCCACACACTGGGCCAACACTCTACCACTGAGCCAACAAACCAGGGCTGCATTGTTAGTTTATTCAGTGAGAGAAATAAAACCATGTAAATAATTCATTCAAAAGGCAGATTTATTTCACAATTAATATTGAGATCTTCAAGATTCAAAGGCCAACTTTTCATATACTTTAATCTCCTGGAAGAGCACTGTCCATATTTTAAATACCTCAATTTAAAACATGAATCAATACATGAAGCACTATTTAATTGTGTTGTTTTGTTCCCAACAGCAACCCAAAGAGAGGCATCAAGAGTACAGAAGTTAAAACAAATACAAATTGGGACTCTTTAGTGGCTAAGTCACACTCTGGAAAAACTGCAGAATGAGAGAGGTTTGATTCAAGACAGCTATTGATGGAGTCACTAGTCTATGGCTTAGAAGAGTAATGGTTTTCAAAGTGTGGTCCCCGGACTAGCGGAATCCATATCACCCGGCAATTTGTGAACTTGCTAAAATGCAGTACCTCAGGCCCCATCCCAGCTCTCCTGAATCAGAAACTCTGGGATAAGAGAGAGCAAACGTGTTTAGCAAGTCCTTGGAGGGATTAGAATGTGTGCTAACATTTGAGAATCACTGCTAATAATCGCAAACAGCAAGGAGAGCAAAGGCCTGGGTGTGCGACCTCACACCACCTAATTTTTCAAGGGTCTTGATCTAAAGCCTTCATTAGAGTCTCAGAAAACTTTGTTATACACCAAAAAAAAAAAAAGGAGGAAGAAAATAATAAAACTACAGATATAATAAATAATAGCAACAACCGCTGAAGACTATCAGGAACTCTCAGGAACTCCTCTGTGTCGAGATTCCCATGATTGATTCTATGGGGTTGGAATGGCAGATTTGGATGCCAACTGAAAATGCTATGGTGATTGATCACACGAAAGTACCAAATTAATGCCCCCCCTGCACCCTGTTAATTAAGGATCTCTAATAAGGTGGTCTCTGCTCATTTGGTCTGCCCAGCACTCCCTCCCTCTTCCAATAATACCACCACCCAGTGTGCAGGATAAGCCCACCCTGATATTAGAGGAGCTGTCTATCACTGTACTCCATTCCCTGGCCACGGAAAAGAGCATATGGTTTCCAAACATAGCACTTCTTCAGTTTGGTCAAAATAATTGGTCAAGGGATGTTCTCTTGACCCAGAAAGGGCCAAAAGAGTCCTTTCCTAGGACTTCATATGACCATACCTAGAGACAAGAAGGGCCTCTTTTTCTGTGAAGTTTCTAAAGCTGAGTTAATCTGAGTCTGTAAGTGTAATGCACCTGCTATTTCTCCAGCACATAAAGGAAACCATATGCAATAGGAAAATTAGCCCACTAAAAAAATCACAAGAAAAAGAATCAGAGAGCTAGGAGACTCATTTGCATCAAGAGAGAAAGAGAAGTATTTTTGAAACAAATTTTATTGCAGAGTTATGTGACTTAGCAAGGGTATGCAGTTGGTATCCACCATGACAATCATGATATGGAAAAGTTTCATGATCTAAAAAATTCCTACATGTTCCTCTGCAGTCAACCCTCCCCCTAGGTCTTAGCACCCATGGGTGTTTTTGTCCCTAGAGTAGGCTCTTTGCAAAAATGTCATAGAATGAAATCATGTAGTCTGAAGTAGTTTTTGTTTCATTGCTTTCACTTAGTACAAAGTATGTGAGATTGGTCCATTGTTGTTGTGTTGTGTGTATCAGTAGTGTGTTCCTTTCTGTTGCTGAGTAGTATTCCAGTGCTTTTGCCCTGTTGAAAAACATTTGAATTGTCTACTCTAAATATTTACATGATAGGTTTTCATCACTTGGGTAAATATCTGGGATTGCTGAGTCATATGGTAGAGATATGTTTAACTGTATAAGAAATTGGAAAGTTGTTTTACAAAATGTAGCATTTTGCATTTCTACCTGCAGTGCCTGAGAGTTTCTGGTGCTCTACCCAGAACTCTTATAGCCAGTGCCTCCCCCCTTGACTTCCCAATTGGGTGAACCAATAAATCCGTAACTTAAGTTTGGTTTCTGACACTTCTAGATTAAAAAAGATGTCTTGGCCCTGGTCAACTGGCTCAGTGGTAGAGCATTGGCCTGGCGTATAGAGGTCCCAGGATTGATTCCCAGTCAGAGAACATAAGAGAAGCGCTCATCTGCTTCTCCACCCGACCCTCTCTCACTTCTCTCTTTCTCTCTCTCTTCCCCTCCTGCAGTAATGGCTCAATTGGAGTGAGTTGGCCCCAGGCACTGAGATGGCTCCATGGCCTCTACCTCAGGCACTAAGAAGAGCTTGGTTGCTGAGCAAACAAACAACTCCCTAAATGGGCAGAGCATCGCCCCCTATTAGGCTTATCCCAGTTAGGGTGCATGCAGGAGTCTCTCTCTCTCTCTTCTCCTCCTTTCACTGAATTGAAAAAAAAAAAAAACACTCTTGACTAATGTAAGAAGTTTCTATTTAATATGGTCAGCAACCCTTGTATAATTATTATTTCTCTGTATTCATCCTGCCATTCCAAGAACACTTGTTAGAAAGTCACTAATTGAATAAATACCATTTTAAGAACTATAAAGAAATACAATTTTAAAGGTTTTTCTTGTTCCTCAAGGTATTCTAGAAGCTGTTGATAATTAATGAGGACAAAGTGTCTCTCAGTGGCTGAGATTGTGTACCCCATGCTTCCTTTCACCTAACCTTCACATCTTGATTAGTCTGCTCTTACGAGTCTGAAAAGGAAATATATAATTATCCCCCATTATTCATGATTACTTATGGTTATGGGGACTCTTTCTGTGGTTATATTAGATGTTATGTCATATACATATCATGGAAGTACTCTTTGGAAACGCTACAGATTTTCAAAGGACAGGTATTTTTGCCAAGATTATTCCTATCACTTCAATGAATGCAGTACCATCTTATATCATCTTGCTAAAAACAATTTCCCACTAAGACACCCAGAAGTCCTACCAGAAACAAGACCTCTTTGCTCTTGGGAAAAATTGGGCCCAGGGTAGGGTCTCTCTGAGATCATAAGCCAGGGAGTATATTAATAGCAAAACCAAAAGGGCAACAGTTTCACAACTTCTCATTGATGTCACAACTTGATACCGAATTCCTAGGTGATGCATCATGAGATACTGGTGTTCTTTCTCAGGAAGTACGACAAGCAGTCACTCTGAATGTTCACCCGTGCTTCACAGACACAGAGGAAATGGGGTACCTTCTCTTCCTCCCCTCCTGCTCAGAAGAACAGCCGATAGAACCCTTATCTGGGGCTATTAGTAGGTCCAATCCAAAATACAGGATGAAAAGTCCCCCTCACATAGAACCCTCTTTCAATGCCTGTCCAGATTTTAGGTTATTTGGGAACATTGCTTTTAATACATGACATATATTTTTTAATCACTGAAATATTTCCTTGCTACTGTTAAGTGTTGGTGCTCTAGCTGCTGTCCAAAGGAAAACAGAGGGTTGATCAAAACCATCACTCAAGGTCCATTCCAGTGACATTAATCTGTGGAAATAAAACCAAGTGGAAATAACCAAAGATGTTCAGTTTAGCACAGTTACAATGAAACAGAGATGTTTTCCCAAGTTGATGGGAGAAAAAGAGAAGGCATTGAAAATTATACGTGTGTGTGTGTGTGAGAGAGAGAGAGAGAGAACACATGCATGTGTGAATGTGTGTGTGTGTGTCCCCTGGCATTTCTTACACACTAAATAAGCCAGGAATTTTTTGATGAGGGCAATAGGAAATAATTTATAGCATAAACAGCTAGAACCGATTGTACTAGATATAGCTACCAAGGAAAAGATAAAAAGGAAAAGAAGGTCAAGGTTTTTACTATAGTGGAGAAGGAGACTAGGATGAGATGAGAGTTTAGGGACATTAAGGTTGGTAGAGAAAACAAAGGCAAGCCCACAGCCCAAGCACTGATACATGACAGTTACTTCCCCTCGGAGGGTCTAAAGGGAACCGTATTTAAACCCAGGAGCAGGGCAGGCACGCTCCCCACCTCCCAGAACATTTGCTACTCCTTTTTGTTCTTGGGGCTGGTGATTACCCAATGAAGATGTACACATGGAGCATCTCTCCAGCCAGAATAAAGGTACCCAACTGCCTTAGCACATATTTGAAAATGAGATCTCTCTACCCCTCGGGTTTACCCAATGTTTCAGGGTCAACAATATAACCCATGTACAAATACCGCAATGATGATCACATGCCCAGCATCATGTTGGGCAATATAAGGGAATAAAATATAGGTAGATTATAGCACCTAATCGCAATGAATTTATTACCTATTACAGTCAAGCTAAGGAGAAAGAAATTAAACTTCTACAGCTGAATGACATTTGAAACTATTAACTTATGGTTTTCTCTCATTTTATTGCTCTTTCTTTCTCCCATTCCAGTATTCATTTGAAGACATTAAAAGTCTAATGTAATAACTTGCAAATATTCATTCACAGTTTCCCCCACTTTATTTTTCTCCCTCCCTTCTCTCATACAGGTACTCTCAGAGTGAGGTGGAGGAAGAGGAAGGCCATCCCAAGGGCATGTCATCAAGTTAATGGGCACCAACCTGCAAGGACCCTGTGAGGTGCAGTGCAGAAGCACCTCCCACTGTACCCAGGGGAGGGAAGAGGGGAGTATTTACTCACCATTTTCACTAGTTTTGTGGTGTGGGGGTGGTGGACCTAAATCCAATGAGGGAGACACGATTAGAAGAAATAAACTAAGTGATCTGAAGAGGCAGGGAGCCTTCTTTTTCAGATGAGCTAAATAAACAATTCTCCCTAATCTTTGAAGGAAGGTAGATAGAGGTGAGTGCATACAAGTATTTGTGAGCCAAAATCTCATTAGATTTGGGTGGGAAGTGCCTATGAGGTTATCAGGGTGAGGAGGAGGTATTCTAGCCAGATGTTTCTCCAACAGCACTGATGCAAAAGTTTCAAAAAAAGTTGGATTTTGGAAGCAATGGGAACCAGCCTAATGTTTACTCCACCTTCTGGCCCTGAGGTACAAAACAGCTTTGGTTTGATGGGCTCTGAAATATATATTCATCCTACTTTCTTTTTAAATTTAATTTTTCAAATTAAATTTATTGGCATGACACTGGTTAACATAATTATACAGGCTTCAGGTGCCCAATTCTACAAAACATCTCTGTATACCATATTATGTGTTCACCCCTTCAAGTCAAGCATGTGTGTGTGTGTGTGTGTGTGTGTGTGTGTGTGTGTTACAGAGACACACAGAGAGAGAGAGAGGGGGGCAGATAGGAATAGACCAACAGGAAAGAAGAGAGATGAGAAGTATCAATTCTTTGTTGTGGCACCTTAGTTGTTCATTGATTGCTTTCTCATATGTGCCTTGATCGGGGAGCTACAGCAGACCGAGTGACCCCTTGCTTAAGCCAGCAACCTTGGGGTCAAGCTGGTGAGCTGTGCTCAAACCAGGTGAGCCTGCACTCAAGCCGGCGACCTTGGGGTTTTGAACCTGGGTCCTCCATGTCCCAGTCCAATGCTCTATCCACTGCACCACCACCTGGTCAGGCCAAGTCAAGTTTTTTCCATCACTATTTATCCCCCTTACACCCTTTCCCATCTCCCCACCACCCCCAGAAATCACCACCTTATTGTCTATGTCAATGAGTTTTTTCATTTTAATTTTGTCCTACTTTCTGGTCCTCTCTGTCTCACTCGTCCCCAGAGCCCACTCGTGTTCCTGGGATCACATTCCACAATGAACTTCCTGTACTCACGTTCTTTACTTGGGTTCTGGTTTGGGAGGGGTGGGGGGAAACTCAGACCAGAGCAATAGTAGAGGTGAATATGACATGAGTGGCTTTCAGACCCATTTAAAAAACATCTGGCTTCACCACAAATCACTCTTTGCTCCTATTCCACATGGTTGCCTAAAACTCTAGTAAATCTGGGAAGTCCCCTCCTCGGTGACAAATTCAACCAGATGCTCTCATTTTCCATCTTCCCGAGACTCTGCAGTATTTGACAGTAATGACTTGATCACTCCTTGAAGCTTGGTCTTCTTTGCTTTGCAATAGACTGCACTGCTGTGTTCTCCCTGCCCCCCTTCCCACCCCTTGTCTGAACATGCCTCCTCTGGCTCTTCTTCCTGTTCTCATTATTCGCAAGAATGTGCTCTGGAGCCCAGTTCCTCCTTGACTGCTTGCATCCAGTTTGGTGTCAAGAAACTCACCACTATGTCTTATAAAAAGTACATTTCATATTTGGATTTCCCTGGAAAACCAGAGATTCTTCCTGAGCTCCAACCCCATATTTATGCCCATGTGGTGAAAATTTCATCCTGAAAGTTGTACATGAGCTTAGTGTGTATCCAGTGGAACCAAAAATGTGTCCCAACTAGAAATGCAACAATTAAAAACACCAACAAAAAGAATAGATACAAGAAAAAAATGGCTGCCAGACCAGGTGGTGGCGCAGTGGATAGAGCATTGGACTGGGACACAGAGGACCCAAGTTTGAAACCCCGAGATCACCGGCTTGAGTGTGGGCTCATCTGGTTTGAGCAAGGCACACCAGCCTGAGTCCAAGGTCGCTGGCTTGAGCAAGGGGTCACTCAGTCTGCTGTAGCCCCCTGGTCAAGGCACATATGAGAAATCAATCAATGAACAACTAAGGTGCCACAACAAAAAATTGGTGCTTCTCATCTCTCTTCCTTCCTGTCTGTCTGTCCCTATTTGTCCCTTTCTCTGTCTCTGTCTCTGTCTCTCTCTCTCTCTCTCTCTCTCTCTCTCTCACACACACACACACACACACAACGGCTGAAATAAATGGCACATATAAAGTTCTAATTTTAGGAAAAGATAAAAGACAAGGAAAAAGAAAGTGTCTAAAGTAGAATATTATAGCCTGGTAAAATGGGAGAATGGTGACATTTTTGGAGAGGGTTGAGGGAGTTGAGAGAAAAATTTTAGGATGAAAGAAAAGATGAAGAGTTCGGTTTTGATTGTAGTAGGTTTCTGTTGTGTGTCTTCCCAGCTCGGTTTTATATGTGTCAGAACACCTGGGGTCATTTCCCGTTTTTCTTATTGTTCTGGTCACGTATTACCTCTTTGATTTCTGCTTTCTTCAGGGTCACCAGGATTGCTTGAGGAAAATGTCATCAACTTCCAACAAAATATTTCTTTTAATTCTCTCCTGGAACCGAATGCGTTACTTTTGTAAACAAAACAGAAGAAATGTATGTGTGTGTGTGTGATTCATAAATAAAATAAGAAAAATAATAAATATATACAACATAGATATAAAAATAACAAACTCCAAACTAGAAACTCAGAGCAATCAAATCTTCTCGAACCACTCCTTCCCAGAAATGACTTAAATGTTTGCTTTCTGTTATTTGAATCCTTGAGATGCACCAGGAAAATACAATATTCTAACCTTTCAGGCAGACAATGGAAGGCTGGAGACAGAGAACAGCTCAACAAATTCCCATGAAGAAATCTTATATTTTATTTTATTTTTAAATCCTTCAGGCCTCCTACTCTGTTTGGAGGTCTGAAAACAGCCACCTTCCTAATAGCCTGTTTTAACTTGTCACCCACCTTTGTGCCTTCGGAAACCTGTTAATTGTTGTCTTGGTAACAAAGGGAAACACACTCTTGTGCTACTAATAGGGCGCTGAATTGCTTCCCTTCCAAAATACATATAATGATTTTAATTGACTTTATTTTCTTCCCAAAAGAAACAGAGATAAGCAATCATGGTGAGGTCCGCTTCTATTAACAGAGATGCAGTACCGATTTAAGATGAAAATTGAATTCTGGTAAATATCCACCTTACAGCTTCCCAGCCTGAAACATATACAGAATCTGGGGTCTGAATTTTTTCTTTTTCTCTCCTGGCACAGTTTACCCCCTCCTGGGACCCGGTAAAGGACTTGGGAGCTGGTAAAAACAACAACAACAAACAAACAAAAAACAAACCTGCACGTTATTCTGTAGCTTTATCCTGGCTGCATTTTGGAAAACAGATTTGCAGGCTCTGAACCAAAAGGCAATAAGTCACTTAGCCCATTTGCTCAGAGTTGTCACTGCACAGTTACTGTTTGCTTCCTAATAACTCTGCAACCACGGATGGTGACAAATAGGCAGAGACATTGTCTTCTCTGCATGTCAGAAAGCTGCGCCTCTGTGAATATCTCTTCCTTAGCTATTTCCTAATCCAATTTTTTCATATCAGAGCTAGGAATTTGTGTGTCAGAGTATTCGGTACATTTCCATAAAGCCAGGATCAGCTGCACTCGTGTTGATTCTAGGCATGTTGGAGTTGGAGCTTCGCAACGTCAGCCTGTGATAATTAGCAGGACCCTCATATCTGGGAGTATTCCTATTAAGGAGAACTCCAGATTATAAAATAAAGCTGGGGACAATAATTAATGGTGAGCATTAAATACATGTTTTGAGCTGTTGGAGGAGTTATGTGATAAAAGTTCCATCCATTCAACAAATGTTTATTGTGTTTACAGAACACCGACAACGCCATGTGGGTGTAAAGCTGTAAACAAGTCCCTTACATTCCTGCTGCCCTGGAAATTGCCTTCTGGGCAGAGAGTGAAATTAAAATGATGCAGTTAAATAAATGCATTTACACAGAAAGTCCAGGTAGTGGTGCTATGAAGAAAATCAGAGAGGTATAGTGATAGACGTGCTTCTAGGCAGGGGACACAGCTGTTTAAAAGGAGATGGCCTGGCCCTGGCTGGTTGGCTTAGAAGTAGAGCATCACCCCAGCGTGTGGAAGTCCTGGGTTTGATTTCCAATCAGGGCATACAGGAGAAGTGACCATCTGCTTCTCCACCTCACCACCTCCCCTTCTTTCTTTCTCTCTCTCTCTCTCTCTCTCTCTCTCTCACTCTTTCTCTTCCCCTTCCACAGCCATGGCTCGATTCATTTGAGTGCATCTCCCAGGTGCTGAGGATGGCTCTGTGGAGCCTTTGCCTCAGGCACTAAAAATAGCTCAGATGCAAGCATGGCCCCAGATGGGTAGAGCATTGGCCCCAGATGGGGGTTGCAGGGTGGATCCCTAGTTGGGGCATATGTGGGAGTCTGTTTCTCTATCTCTCCTCTCATTTAAAAAATAAAAAGAGGAGATGGCCAGGCAGAACCTCTGTGAGGAGCTGACATTCAAGATGCAGTAGAGCAGTGGTCCCAACCCCTGGGCCGTGGACCGGTACCGGTCCGTAGGCCATTTGGTACCGGTCCTCAGAGAAAGAATAAATAACTTACATTATTTCTGTTTTATTTCTATTTAAGTCTGAATGATGTTTTATTTTTAAAAAATAGCCAGATTCCCTCTGTTACATCCGTCTAAGACTCACTCTTGACGCTTGTCTCGGTCACGTGATACATTTATTCGTCCCACCGTAAAGGCTGGTCCGTGAAAATATTTTCTGACATTAAACTGGTCCGTGGCCCAAAAAAGGTTGAGGACCACTGCCTAACTTCTACTGAGTAGAGGTTTCAAAATGTGGCCCCCAAATCCTTTGATACTCTTTACATCAAGAGATGGAGTGTATGTTTCACTCCCTGTCCTTTAAATCTAGACTTCCTGACTGCTTGACGAAAAAGATGCTTGACAACAGAATAAAGCAAAAGTGACATAATGCCAATTCCCAGACCTGGGCCTTAAGAACCTGGCAGCTTCCACTTACTGTGTCTGGGTAGATGCTTGCTCTTGGTCTTGGTCACCATGCAGGACTCCATGAACGTTCCACCTTAGAGAGGTCAGCCCCACAATGTGGCTTCCTGCCCGTGTCACTTCCAAAAGTAGAGCTCACCTTAATCAGTGATCTATATAGCCCCTTCTTAACCAAAAATGCCACTTATCAAGAGAGTGTGGAAATGTAGTTATTGAGATGTAGATCTGACTTTCAGGTCATTTGATATATAATTGACCAATTTATTAGTCAACATATATACGGTCCATAGAAATGTGTTGTTCCCTGCATAGAAAAAGAATACTTTAACCCTGCCACTTCTCGGATCTAAACTTTGAGTGACATGCAAGGGACAGGTCAGCATAAGAAATACTTTGGGGCCTGACCAAAGAGTATTGGACTGGGACACAGAGGACCCAGGTTCAAAACCCTGAGGTCACGGGCTCGTCAGCTTAAGTGTGGGCTCACTAGCTTGAGCTCGGGGTCATTGGCTTGAGCGTGGGATAATAGACATGACCCCATGGTTGCTGGATTAAGCCCAAAAATCACTGGCTTGAAGCCCAAGGTTGCTGGTTTGAGCCCAAGGTCGCTGGCTTGAGCAAGGGGTCACTCGCTCTGCTGTAGCCCCCCAGTCAAGGCACATATGAGAACACAATCAATGAACAACTAAGAAGCTGACTAAGGTGCTGCAACAAAGAATTGATGTTTCTCATCTCTCTCCCTTCCTGCCTGTCTGTCTCTATTTGTTTCTCTCTCTCTGTGTCTTTCTCTCTCTATCTCTGTCTCTCTCTCTCTCTCTCTCTCTCTCTCTCTCTCTCTCTCACACACACACACACATACACACACAAAAGAAATACCTTGGAGTCAGACAAGTACTTGAGCAGCCATCAAAGGTATGGCACCTTGTTGGCACCTGCGTACTTTCTAACAATGTACTCGTGACCATCCAGGGATAAGACGAAGGAAGTCAAACCCTGCTGCCTCTCCTTGGAATGTCAGAAGTTAAATGCTTTGTCAGGATTTCAAATGGTGACTCCAGACTCCTTTTTG
Source organism: Saccopteryx bilineata (assembly GCF_036850765.1). Taxonomy (NCBI): domain Eukaryota; kingdom Metazoa; phylum Chordata; class Mammalia; order Chiroptera; family Emballonuridae; genus Saccopteryx; species Saccopteryx bilineata. The sequence continues at coordinate 176,986,891 of NC_089495.1, forward strand.
TTTGCTCTAGGATGAGCTGATTAAGTCATTTTGCTTCCTGAGCAATGAAGGGTTTAGGGTTGATTTTTCTCCTGGCAACAGTTAATTCTGGTGAAACGACATCATGAAAATATTGATGGAGAGCAGGAATATTAATCCATCACACATTATTTATTAGCAATGCAGTATGTAACAAACACAAGTCATAAATTTGATGAAATGCAATGTCATTAATCATTCACCATTTATAATGAAGGCCCATAAAACTTCATTTGAACATTCTCACAATCTGCTTATTACAAGCTCAGCTGTGGCTGCCTTTTCTATCATGTGACAAATCCCTTTCTTTCTTTACTTCCTAATTACTAATCCTCCTTTACAATTCGAAGAAAAGTAACTGCTCTATCTGTTGCTATGGCTCCCCAGCCTAAAGCAAGCTCTCTCTTCCTTTCTGCTGTGAGTAACCTGATTTTTTTCTTCCAAGCGGCAATATGCCCAACTCCCAAAGGACAAATCTTAATTGGCCTAAGCCAATCAAAAAACCCTTTCTATTTCACCTGTGATTTGTCTAAAAGTAGATAATATATCAAGTTCTTGCCAATAAACTGGAAGGAGAACCTGCTGGGGTGTTTGAGTAAGACTTGCTAGCCCTGAATAAAAGATATTAGAAAAAGAAAACCATTTTGATATTTCTTTGCTTCTTGCTCAGGGCAGGCACATCAGGGTAATGTGATGTTTGGAGCTGGGGCAGCCATCTTGCGAACATGAGGACAGTCATCTCTCACTCTGACGATGACAGATAAGAAGGAAGGAAAGTGCCTGAACCTTTGACACTCTGTTGAGTTGTCCAACCAACCCTGACACTGACTGATGACAAGATGCTTATCACAGAAGCAGTAACTCTTCGTGGGTTTAACCCACATTTATTCAGGTATGTTGACTAACGAGGTTGTATTTAGCAAATCAGATGAGAAAAAAGCAGGACAATTTCTATTACTTTGTGAGACCCAGGGCAGGACAGTAACAATGGCCCACATATTACACACCTAAGTACTTAAAAGTTACAAATTAAGTTGCAAACTGCTGAATAAAATATGTTTGGTCCTGAAACCTTGGAAAATATGCCATCATATGACATGAAAAGTAAAGTTGCAATTTTGAATGTTCGGAATCCTTTTGGAGCATCGTGCTAGAACATGGTGGTTGAGGACAGCCCATCCCGGTCCCAGCACCCTGGGGTGGCCCTCTTCCTTTCCCATCCCCTAGCTCTGTCCTACCTGTAAGGCATCTTGAAAGAACATCTTTAGACCCTGTAGACAGCAAGTTCAATTTTACCCATATTCTCCCATACTCTAAACAGGCACCATGGTCACCCCTCAGGCTTCAGGGTATGCACACTTTGGAAAGATGGACCTCAGGAAGAGGCACAATATGCCACAGCTGTGGTTCTGATCCCCCACCAGGGCATACCTAAGAATAAACAAATGAATGCATAAATGGTTGAGCAACAAATTGATGTTCTGTATCTCTCTCTCTCTCTCTCTCTCTCTCTCTCTTTCCTCTTAAAATCAATAAATTAAATTTATAAAAGAGGCACATATGGACCAGAAAGCAAATTTCTCTGACCCTTTGGAAGGAAATCTGGGGGCTCTGGACACCTGCAGAATGATCTTGACAAAATAACTTAGTCTTTGAAACAAATCAGGCATGGAGCCCTCCAAAGCATGTGGCTTAGAGCAGAAACCGCTCTTGACTGGGTCTAAGGAGGGATTAGGGATGGATGAGCCAATGGACGGAGGATGTGAATGTAAATGTGATAGATCGACGGACTGAATGCCCATTTTTATTTATAACGTCAGGCTTTTGATGATTTTCAACAAATAAAAAGTAGTTGTTCTTAGATATAAATACACAGAGATAGATTTATCATGAAGCTAATAAAAGTTAAGGTACAAGGCACCTCACCTGCACAGGTTCTGAGAAAGAAGACTTAGCAATATGCTGAGATGCTGATGCCACTGACTTGTAAACAAGAGGGCAGGCATCGCCACATCTAACAGCTGTAAAGGTAAGATTTTTAAATCCTTAACCATAAAAGGACCCCCAGAAGGTAAAGTGCTATAGCCATTGTGGAAAAGTTTGGCAGTCTTTGAAAAGTTAAAGATAAAATACTGTATGAACCCTGAAATTCCACGCTCAGGTACATACCCAGGAGAATAGACAACATGAACCCAAACAGATATTGGTACTTGTACATAAATGCCCACAGAAGCATTATTCATAATAGCAAAAAAGTCAAAACAACCCAAGTGTCCATTAACAGATGGATAAATAAATAAAATGTAGTCTATGCACACACAGTGCAACGTTATTCAGCCTTTATAAACAATGAAAGTCTGATACATGCTGCAATATCTGTGAACCCTGACAACGCTATGCTGATGCAAATAAGCTGGACACAAAAAGACAAATATTGTATGATTATACTTATATGAATTGCATAGGATAGGCAAATTCAAAGACAGAAACTATATCAGAGGTTACCAAGGGCCAGGGTGTTTGCTGAGGGAAGGGGGGATAAGAAGTTATTGCTTAATAGTTACAGACAAAATGGCAATAAGGAACTCACAAGTGTCAATAACTACACTAAATGTAAATGGATTAAACTCACCAATAAAAAGGCACAGAGTAGCAGAATGGATTAAAAAAGAAAATCCAACTGTATGCTGCCTACAGGAAACTCATCTAAGTAACAAGGATAAAAACAAATTCAAAGTGAAAGGCTGGAAAACAATACTCCAAGCAAATAACATCCAAAAAAAAAGCAGGCGTAGCAATACTCATATCTGATAATGCTGACTACAAGACAGCAAAAGTACTCAGAGACCAAAATGGCCATTTCATAACAGCTAAGGGGACACTGAATCAAGAAGACATAACAATTCTTAATATATATGCACCAAACCAAGGAGCACCAAAATATATAAGACAGCTACTTATTGATCTTAAAACAAAAACTGACAAAAATACAATCATACTTGGAGACCTCAATACACCACTGATACACGGCTCTAGATCGGTCATCCAAACAGAGAATCAATAAAGATATAGTGGCCTTAAACGAAATACTAGAGCACCTGGATATGATAGACATCTACAGGACATTTCATCCCAAAGTGACTGAGTATACATTTTTCTCCAGTGTACATGGATCATTCTCAAGAATTGACCATATGTTGGGCCACAAAAACAACATCAGCAAATTCAGAAAAATCGAAGTTGTACCAAGCATATTTTCTGATCATAAAGCCTTGAAACTAGAATTCAACTGCAAAAAAGAGGAAAAAAACCCCACAAAAATGTGGAAACTAAACAACATACTTTTAAAAAATGAATGGGTCAAAGAAGAAATAAGTGCAGAGATTAAAAGATATATACAGACTAATGAAAATGACAATACGACATATCAGAATCTATGGGATGCAGCAAAAGCAGTGATAAGAGGGAAGTTCATATCACTTCAGGCATATATGAACAAAAAAGAGAGAGCCCAAGTGAACCACTTAACTTCACACCTTAAGGAACTAGAAAAAGAAGAACAAAGACAACCCAAAACCAGCCGAAGAAAGGAGGTAATAAAAATCAGAGCAGAAATAAATAAAATAGAGAACAGTAAAACTATAGAAAAAATTAATAGAACAAAGAGCTGGTTCTTTGAAAAGATCAACAAAATTGACAAACCCTTGGCAAGACTTACCAAGGAAAAAAGAGAAAGAACTCATATAAACAAAATCCAAAATGAAAGAGGAGAAACCACCACAGACACCGTAGATATACAAAAAATTATTGTAGAATACTATGAAAAACTTTATGCCACTAAATTCAACAACCTAGAAGAAATGGATAAATTCCTAGAACAATACAACCTTCCTAGACTGAGTCAAGAAGAAGCAGAAAGCCTAAACAGACCTATTAGTAGAGAAGAAATAGAAAAAACCATTAAAAACCTCCCCAAAAATAAAAGTCCAGGCCCAGACGGCTATACCAGTGAATTTTATCAAACATTCAAAGAAGACTTGGTTCCTATTCTACTCAAAGTCTTCCAAAAAATTGAAGAAGAAGCAATACTTCCAAACACATTTTATGAGGCCAACATAACCCTCATACCAAAACCAGGCAAGGATGGCACAAAGAAAGAAAACTACAGACCAATATCTCTAATGAATACAGATGCTAAAATACTAAACAAAATACTGGCAAATCAAATACAACAACATATTAAAAAAATAATACATCATGATCAAGTGGGATTCATCCCAGAATCTCAAGGATGGTTCAACATACGCAAAACGGTTAATGTAATACACCATATCAACAAAACAAAGAACAAAAACCACATGATCTTATCAATAGATGCAGAAGAGGCTTTCGATAAAATACAACACAATTTTATGTTTAAGACTCTCAACAAAATGGGTATAGAAGGAAAATATCTCAACATGATAAAGGCCATATATGATAAACCATCAGCTAACATCATATTAAATGGCACTAAACTGAAGGCTTTCCCCCTTAAATCAGGAACAAGACAGGGTTGTCCACTCTCTCCACTCTTATTTAATGTGGTACTAGAGGTTCTAGCCAGAGCCATCAGACAAGACAAAGAAATAAAAGGCATCCATATCGGAAAAGAAGAAGTAAAGGTATCACTTTTTGCAGATGATATGATCCTATACATCGAAAACCCCAAAGAATCCACAAAAAGACTACTAGAAACAATAAGCCAATACAGTAAGGTCACAGGATACAAAATTAACATACAGAAGTCAATAGCCTTTCTATATGCCAACAATGAAACAACTGAGAAGGAACTCAAAAGAATAATCCCCTTCACAATTGCAACAACAACAAAAAATACTTAGGAATAAACATAACAAAGAATGTAAAGAACTTATATAATGAAAACTATAAACCATTGTTAAGAGAAATTGAAAAAGATATAATGAGATGGAAGAATATTCCTTGTTCTTGGTTAGGAAGAATAAATATAATCAAGATGGCCATATTACCCAAAGCAATATACAAATTTAATGCAATTCACATCAAACTTCCAATGACATTTATTAAAGAAATAGAGCAAAAAATCATCAGATTTATATGGAACTATAAAAAACCCCGAATAGCCAAAGCAATCCTAAAGAAAAAGAATGAAGCTGGGGGCATTACAATACCTGACTTCAAACTCTATTATAGGGCCACGACAATCAAAACAGCATGGTATTGGCAGAAAAGTAGATACTCAGACCAATGGAACAGAATAGAAAGTCCAGAAATAAAACCACATATATATAGTCAAATAATTTTTGATAAAGGGGCCAAAAACACACAATAGAGAAAAGAAAGCCTCTTCAGTAAATGGTGCTGGGAAAACTGGAAAGCCACATGCAAAAGAATGAAACTGGACTACAGTTTGTCCCCCTGTACTAAAATTAACTCAAAATGGATCAAAGATCTAAACATAAGACCTGAAACAATTAAGTACATAGAAGAAGACATAGGTACTCAACTCATGGACCTGGGTTTTAAAGAGCATTTTATGAATTTGACTCCACAGGCAAGAGAAGTGAAGGCAAAAATTAATGAATGGGACTACATCAGACTAAGAAGTTTTTGCTCAGCAAGAGAAACTGATAACAAAATAAACAGAAAGCCAACTAAATGGGAAATGATATTTTCAAACAACAGCTCAGATAAGGGCCTAATATCCAAAATGTATAAAAAACTCATAAAACTCAACAACAAACAAACAATCCAATAAAAAAATGGGAAGAGGACATGAACAGACAATTCTCCCAGGAAGAAATACAAATGGCCAACAGATATATGAAAAGATGCTCATCTTCTTTAGTTATTAGAGAAATGCAAATCAAAACTGCAATGAGATACCACCTCACACCTGTTAGATTAGCTATTATTAACAAGACAGGTAATAGCAAATGTTGGAGAGGCTGTGGAGAAAAAGGAACCCTCATACACTCTTGGTGGGAATGTAAAGTAGTACAACCATTATGGAAGAAAGTATGGTGGTTCCTCAAAAAACTGAAAATAGAACTACCTTATGACCCAGCAATCCCTCTACTGGGTATATACCCCAAAAACTCAGAAACATTGATGCGTAAAGACACATGCAGCCCCATGTTCATTGCAGCATTGTTCACAGTGGCCAGGACATGGAAACAACCAAAAAGCCCGTCAAAAGATGACTGGATAAAGAAGATGTGGCACATATACACTATGGAATACTACTCAGCCATAAGAAATGATGACATCAGATCATTTACAGCAAAATGGTGGGATCTTGATAACATTATACAAAGTGAAATAAGTAAATCAGAAAAAAACAGGAACTGCATTATTCCATATGTAGGTGGGACATAAAAGTGAAACTAAGAGACATTGATAAGAGTGTGGTGGTTACGGGGGGAGGGGGGAAAGGGAAAGGGAAAGGGGGAGGGAGAGGGGCACAAAGAAAACTAGATAGAAGATGACAGAGGACAATCTGACTTTGGGTGATGGGTATGCAACATAATTGAAAGACAAAATAACCTGGACTTGTTATCTTTGAATATATGTATCCTGATTTATTGATGTCGCCCCATTAAAAAAATAAAATTATTAAAAAAATAGTTACAGAGTGTCCATTCAGGTTAATTAAAAAGTTTTAAAAATAGTGTATTAAGAGGTTTTGAAGAAACAGAGCCAATAGAATATATACAGAGAGATATACAAGGGAGAAAATTTAGTATTGGAATTGGCTCACACAGTTATGAAGGTCAAGTCTCAGCGTCTGCCGCTGGCAAACTGAGGAAGCAGAACAGCTGGTGTATAATCCAGTCTGAGTCTACAGACCTGGGACCAGGGGGTCGCTAGTGCGAGTCCCAGAGAATGCAGTTCCCCCGACCAAGAGCTCTGACATCTGAAGGCAGGAGAAGATGAATGTCTCAGCTCAAGAAAAGGGAACACTTTCCCCTCCCTTTGCCTCTTTATTCCATCTGAGCCTCGAAAGGATGGGATAATGCCTGTCCACACTGAGGAGGGCAGATCCCAGTACCCCGTCTACTGAATCAAATGCTACTTCCTCCTAGAAACACCCCCTCAGACTTGCCCAGAGTTAATGTGTTACCAGCTCTCTGGGAATCCCTTAGTCAGTCAGGTTGACAAGTAAAATGAACAATTACAGTTAGTCTTGGTTACACAACATTTTGAATGCTTTCGATGCCAGTGAATTGTACATTTAAGAATGGTTTCATGGTAGATTTTGTCTTATGTATATTTTACTACAATAAAAGGATCCCCAAATTTATCATCTTGAGTCCCCACAACATTGGATTTTTCCCCGTTTGCCAAACATGCAATTCTCTATCACACATTTATTGACAACTTAGGAAGCACAAGGCATCCTGGGAGTTCAAAGAAGCCAGCGCGCACCAGAAAGGCACTGTCACCACCCTGCTCCTCACTTCTTCCCCAAGGACTATCTTGTAAGCGGGAACTTTTCAGTTTTCTTCAATAAATTAGACATGATATTTGACCTCAAGGAGCTTCTGCTCTGTGCCAAAGGCCAGCCTGTACAAGAATGACCCTAACACAAAGCCATACAGGAGATTTAACAACATAATGTGTGTTTGTGTGTTAAGGCACTCAGCGTGGGCCTGGCGTGTCAGAAACCATACTGTAACTTCACCCGGGATTCCCAGAATCACCACATTCTCCTCACTTCTCCCCCCCACCCCCCGCCTCTTGGAGGATTTATAACAAAATCTAAGGGAACGCAGACTGATGCATTTTAAAATGTGTTGTTATGTATTTTGCTGACTTTAGGTTGAGTGTTTGGGGAAAACCAGAGAAGAAAAATATTTCCTATTCCCTAAAGTGCTGAGTGGAGAGAATACAGACAGGAAGGAGTCAGTCTTGTGTCTGTTTTAGGCTGGCTTTTTCCAGAGGCTTCCTTGAGGCAAGGCAACAGGTGTTCGTGTGCAGGTGGCGCAAGCAAGCACCGTCGGGGAATGGGGACCTGAGACCGGCCAGGGGAGGAAGCTGAAGCAGCGTGAGTTGCTGAGCGGGTCGCCATGCAGGTAACAGACTCAGCTCCACTGGGGACTCCTGGGAAATAGTGTGGAACACCTGGCTGTGGCCTCACCTGGGGCAAAACTGTGTATTTATCCCTTAGTTACCTTCCATTGTTGGCTGAAGGCAGCTCCTCGAAGTGTAAATTTCTCAGCACTTCCAACCTGCCTCCTTCATCAACTGAAGCGCTCAGTGGAAATGAGTAGGCATCTAACACTGAGATCATCAGCATCAGCTGAAATGGCAAAGACTATGGGGACATGGGAGGGGCCCCACCAGGGCTGCCTGTACCACCAACTTGGATAATGATGTTCATTTCAACATCATAAAAAAAAAAAAACCCTCTAGATTAGTTTCTTAGGGATGCAAAGTACCACAAACTAGGCTTAAAATGCAGATATTTATTCTCTCACAGTTGGGGCTAGAAGTCCAAAATCAGGGTTTCAGCAGGCCCACGCTCCCTCCAAGACTCTGGGTAGAATCCTTCCCGGATTTATCTAGTCTCTGGTGGTGTTCGTTAGCCTTGGTCTCCATTGGTTTATAGCTGCATCACTCCAACCTCTGTATCTGTCCTCACATGGGGTTCTCCCTGTATGTCTCTGTCCTCATGTGGCATTTCCCTTTTCCTATAAGGACAGTAGTCATATTGGCGTAAGGGTCTACCGGTAACCTGACTGCATCTACAGAGACTATTTCCAAATAAGGTCACATTCACACGTGGCTGGGGTTTAGAATGTCAACATATCGTTTTAGTGGACACAATTCAACTCATCACAACCTCTCTGACCTCATTTTTTGTTTGGAAAAATGGGGATAATCATTTCTATCCTCTAGGTTTGTTTTAAGTGGTGGTGGGCGTGAGGGGGACTCAGATTACATAAAACACCACTCCACAATCTGCGAGGATCATTCAAAGCCTGTTCTGTCGTAAATTCAGAGCACTTTGAAATGAGAGAAATAGGATAGTCCCCTGTTGTTAAGCTGTGAAACGAAGGATCAGAGCAGAATTATAGAGAGGATGAAGGGTAACCTGACTGAAGTATGTATCTCTCTAAGGAGTGTTTTGATTGGAAGTGGATTTGTTCAGTCCAGGAAATGGGTAACAGAGTCAGACAGCCAAGACTGAGAGCAGGAGGCACCATGCCCCAGGCTGCCCTCCACGAAGCCCAACTCTCCCTGTGTGCAGAAGGTCCTTCTTGCTGGAGCCCTGGGAACCTTGCCAGAACCTTGTCCCTGACTGCTGGGCCAGGTATTTGCTCACCTGAGTACCTGCTGAGTCAGCCTGAATTCCCTACATGACCTGCCTTCTCCCACGTCTTATTTTTCTCTGTATATTAGTTGACTGGCGTTCTGATTTTATGCCTCAGATGTAGAAACTTGCTTTCTCGGCCCTGAAGGGCACTCCCTTTTTTCCAGGGCCGATTCTCAGACTTCTGAGATGGTGACCTTGGCCAGGTGCCTTGGAAGGAAGCAGCTAGGCTGGCTCAGCTCAATGTGCCTCTTAGTACCCTTTAAACACACCTGACTTCCTCCCTCCCTCCTTCCCTCCCTCCCTCCCTCCCTCCTTCCTTCCTTCCTTCCTTCCTTCCTTCCTTCCTTCCTTCCTTCCTTCCTTCCTTCCTTCCCTCCTTCCCTCCCTCCTTCCTTCCTTCCTTCCTTCCTTCCTTCCTTCCTTCCTTCCCTCCCTCCTTCCTTCCTTTCTTTTTTCTTTCCTATAGAAACAAGTCTTTATTTAGTAACTTTTAAAATCAGAGAAGATAAAACACTTATAATTCTCTTTAGAGCAAATACATATTATCAGCACTTTGGCTATCTTATGTCAAAAGCCCTTTAACAAAAAAATATGTGGTTTTAACCTTGACTCAGATTAAATTTATAAATCCCTATGACTTCCCGAAATATATGTAAGAAATGGGTGTGGTAACATTAGCAAATACTAAACTGTGTTAATAACTCATCATCCTCAGTTTGTGGTTTTAGAAACGGTACATGCACCTCATATATATGTCATCTCCTTGGCCTATTAGTTGCTGTGTATACAGTGCAACACAATACAAAACACACGCTTGGAGAATGCTCATTCATATCCACAAGATGTCAGCTAAAGGTTCGGTTTCAATACTGGCATCTAACTATCATACAGGCAATTAGCATTACACCAGCATATGCCATTAAGGCAATTTTTTAACTGAAAATATCAAAATGAAAACCATTATTTTTGAACTTATATATGACATGTAGCTCTTAAAGTGGAAATAAAAATATAATTTGTCTATTTACTATTCGATACACATAGGAGATCAATTTTTGCAGAAAAGCTCTTTTGTGTTGGGAAAAGAAGGCTTCAAAAAATAATTAGTAGAAAAAGCCACCAGGAAGCGTTTTGCCCTTTGAGTGCCAGCATGAATCTGGAAGCGTATTGAGGATAAAGTCATAGATGTCCACAGGTGAGCTGTAAAGGTATATCTTAAAGAAATCTTTCCTTGTGATTGGAAATAGTTTTGAAATGAAGTAAACTGGTTAGAGGTTGTCACAGGTGCTCTGGTGAATTATGCTAAGGACATTTTTATCCCTGCCCTCCTCCCTAAATTACTAAAAAATAAAAATGTATTTATAATGTGCAAGACAAATATGGGTTGAACCTGAAATGTTTCACACTTTGATCTAGAGTCTAAAAGGTAATCAATAGCTTGATCAGACTAATGATTGGAATGTTCGCATCCTCAGTTATTACCCAATATAAATGAATCCCAAGGCCCTTCTCGAAATGGGAAAAACCAGGTGGCCATTTCCACATTCCCTGACGGAGGCAATGGTTTGGAATTCATAACTGTCACAGTTGTGCTCCTGAACCACTGATTATACCAGCCAGGCGAGGTGGAGGTCAGTGTAACAGTTTTTCATCCCAAATTATAACCAGAGGTGGAGTAAACTGCCATCAACTCTGTTATTACCAATAAGTAATTTACACTGCATTAAAAAGTTACTTGCAATCCTGCAGAATTTGGCATAAAACTTGTTGTAAAATAAAAAACCAACCAACCTGTTTGATCAAAACTGGCAATATAAAGAAGCCAGCCCCAACGTGTCTGAATCATCTATAATGCCAAGTACTGTCCATAGACTCTTAATGTGATTAGGCCTTGGCATCCCTCATTTTGGAATCTTAGCTATCTATACTTCTCATAGGCTCATACAACCCTTAGTAACCAAACTGAATGTCAGTTTCAGCAATTCTTATACAAGCTATCCGGGGTCTACAGGATAATATTAATAATTCAAACCAAACAAATAGACAAGAGATCACTTAGGTTTAGTGTTACCATAGTAGTCTTTTATAAATTTACTAAGAACTTTAGCCTGATAACAGTTATAAGAATTCATTACGAAGTTTACTGGGGGTACCACTATACCCAAGGCTTTACGAATTCATATAGAGATGTGTGTGTGTGTGTGTGTGTGTGTGTGTGTGTGTGTGTGTGTGTGTAAATGTGGATTGCCTGAGTAACAGTTGGCTGATGGCAAACTGGACATGATGGTATTCTCTTTTCACAGATTTTGTTGGCACATTCCATGCAGAAGAGGTCATGTCCACATGGAACTAGGGCACCAATAACTTTATTCTCAAAACAAATCACACAGTTGTGCTTATGTCTTAGTTCTGGAGGTGAGCTAGAAGTGGGACCACCGTTGGAAGAGGAGTAACTATTGGTGCCATTAGAAAAAGCAGGGACGGCTTTGGCTGGTTGGCTGAGTGGTAGAGTGTCAGCCCAGCGTGTGGATGTCTGGGGTTTGTTTGTCAGGGCACACTAGAGAAGCAACCATCTACTTCTCTAACCCTCTCCCTCTCACTTCTCTCTCCCTCTCTCTCTTCCCCTCCTGCATCTATGGCTCAATTGGAGGAAGTTGGCCCCTGGTGCATGGCTCCATGGACTTTGCCTCAGGCACTAAGAAGAGCTCAGTTGCTGAGCAATGGAGCAACACCCCAGATGGGCCAAGCATCACTCCCTATTGGGCTTGCCAGGTGGACCCCGGTTGGGGCACATGCAAGAGCCTGTCTCTCTGCTTCCCCTTCTCTTACTGAATAAAAAAAGAAAGAAAAGAAAAAAAAAGAGTAGGGATGTGTATTGGTGGACCAACATGGTTGCCTGCACTAGATGGGTTGCTCCCAACCCTCCAAGCCATTGGGTCTTCAGTGCTCTCAGGAAAGGTGGGAGACAGGCAAGGAATGGCTGGCTGGCTTCCTCTATGCTGAGTCTTCATGCTTTCAGAAGGATCACTCCCAAAGCCAGAGATTGAGTTAACTGGTTTAAATGGATTCAGATAGTTTGTGTGGATGTTGGTAAAGAATCAAATTGGTAAAGAGTCAGGAGAATCAATTGCAAGATTTCTGAGTCTACAGATGGTAGTACATCTCCAAACCAAAAGTTTTCTATGCTAACTGGGCTTGTTGGATTAAAGTCAGACAGCCTATTGCTTCCAAAATAGAAATCCATGGCACCACTTTCCAGAGAACTGGAACTATGCTTTTGATAATTGAATATCCTTTTGATAAGAATATCATACTTGCATGGCTAGGCAGAACTGGATTGGAGGAGAGCCATGCAGCACAAAGAGTGCACTTTCAAAGCTTACATAGATACTGTTGTAATGGAAATCATTCTCTTCATTGAGCCCGGTATAGTTTTCAAGACCTATGGCAATATGCATTTTTATTTCTTCTCATGCTCTGTCAGCATTTTCAGGTATCCCTGTCACTTCAAAGACAGGCCCCTTAACCCTGCTCAGAATTGCCATGTATGTGTGGTTACGCTGCTGAATTCTTTTAAGAGTCACTCCTTTGGGTCCAACTACTAATGCTACCACACACTATGGGACCCTCAGTTGAACAGTGGTTTGGCGGGGAAGATGAGGACTTGACATCCCTCCCAAGGCAGGGCCATGTTTGTTTCAAGACATACAAATCATGGAGAAGTGCTATGTCACTGAGAGGATTTCTCTTTTGGCCATGGCAGCATCTTCTTTCCGTCCAATGACAACAAAATTGGGCTCTCCACCATGAACAGCCATCTTGGTATCCATGTTTATCTTTGGCATCAGTCCTTTAATTTTACAACCCTGATGACAAACAGTCTCAGTGACATGCTCGGAGCTGGGCACAGAGACACACCTGGTATTCATGCTCTTCTTCCACAGGGGAGCCACGAGCTCCCAGTTCAGGCCACTGCCCCACAGCTGCCAGAGCCATAGGGATGGGACAGCACCTCCGTCATTGCGCCTGGGCATCATGCGGCCTGTAGAGCACCCCCTGCCTTTCTGGCTAGTGCCTATCCAGTTGCTGCTTCATCTTTTGCCATGTGCACTTGGATATCTTGAGAACCTTATTAAAAGCCAAATCCTAACTCAACACCTTTGGTGTGGAGTCTGAAAGTCTGTGACTCTAACCAAGTCACTGGTGTCACTGCTGCTGCTGAAGTGGGGTCCACGCATGGAGAACCATTTGACCTGGCCCCTCAAACAGTGGAGCAGGGACCAGCATGTCAGCATTTGAGGGCTCGTTAAAAACACAGTTCTTTATACCCCAGTAAGACCCACAGAATCAGAATCTCGGGGGAAGGGGGAGGCCCTGGGACCTGTATTTTAACAAGGCCTTTCAGTTCTTCCTCACATGAGAATACTTGTCTGGAACTTGTGTAACATGTGTGCATTACATAAAGCTTCATTTCCCCGTGTCTGGCGTGAAGGATGGAGGGAAAGAAGACATGCATGTGATAAATCGTGTCAGCATCAGTGAACACCAAGAACAGGACCATTTAAGAGGCTCTGGTGATTCTCTGTGATGGTACCAGATGAGTGAGCTCATGCATGCGTGCTAAGGGCAGGGAAGAAGCAACCAATTCTAGAGCCCCCCAAACCATGCAGCCCTCAGAGTCTGCTGCTCAGTCCCAGAGGAGAGATGGCAATCTGAGATGAAGAAAGGGACCATGATCAGGCAACCAGGAGCTGTCACTCATCACGGCAGGAAAGAATTGTCCTGATGATGTTCAGGGCCTGCAGGAAGGCTCCTCGATTTTTCCTTTTAATACCTTTTCTGTGATTGCAGAAGCAATACTTTATATTCATAGAATATTTAGAGAATATTGAAAGACACAGAGAAAATGAAAATTATCCACAATCCTACTTTCTGGACATGACCACTTTATCCATTTGATATTTTGGTATATGTTCTATATCCTACCTAGACACACCCATATACACTGCTATATAGATAGAAACATTTTAGTGCATAGAAATATACACACATATTCATATTTATATATAATATCATACATAAAAATTCAAAATGAATACACACTTATGGTATATGGTATTTATGCATATACACAGACACTATATGATATTCATATATGTAATACATTTTTTAATATAAATATCCAGCCTTAGTCAGATATCTTGGTTGGGTAGAGCATCATCCTGATATGCCAAGGTTGCAGGTTTGATCCCCTGTCAGGGCACACACAGGAACAGTCTCTCTCTCTCTCCATTCCTCTCTAAATTCAATAAGTAAATTTAAAAATATATATATATACCTATATACGTGTACATTATACATCAGGGGTCGGGAACCTATGGTTCACGAGCCATATGTGGCTCTTTTGATGGCTGTATCTGGCTCGCAGACAAATCTTTAATAAAAAAATAATAACGTTAAAAATATAAAACATTCTCATGTATTACAACCCATTCATTTCCTACCGCTCATGTTCATGGTTGCACGTGGCTGGAGCCAATCACAGCTGTCCTCAGGGACAACACCAAATTTTTATTGGATAATGTCTAACGTACATGGTTCGTTGTATGGCTCTCATGGAATTACATTTTAAAATATGTGGCGTTCATGGCTCTCTCAGCCAGAAAGGTTCCGACCCCTCTTATACATATATAACATTTATATAAATATATGCATATATTATGCATAGATTATGTATTTTATATAAAATACATGCATATGTATGCAAAGATATCAATATATACTCTAAATATGTAGAATATATAAATACTATAAATATAAATTTTCTATAAACTTAAATATACATATAAAACTTTGTAACCTACTTCTCTTACACTTAGCACTACATGGCTCTTAACGAACTTAAATGGGACAGCTATAAAGTGCAAATTTTAAATTCTCCAGGTGTCCCCCACTGACCACTCTGCTCGTCTCCCCCCACCCCACCCCGTCACCACTAGAGATTATGCGGATTTGTAGGTTACATGAGGACTCAGCAGAAAGTGATGAGATAGAATCAACCCTTCCTCCCGGTTAGAGCCAGTGAGCCAGGTAATTACATTGAGAGAGCCAGCTCTGATCCCGGGGTGCCAGGTCACCACCTGTCACACTGACATCCTTCACACGCCAGCCCACATGCACAGGACCAAGTCAGGAGACAGAGCCAAACCAGCAGCCTCTCCAACGTTTTCCTGTATGTTTCCATGCAGACACCCGACTCTCCAGGATGGTGCTGAGTTTAAAAATGCAGAGTGAACTGAAATTATTGGGCTTTTGAGCTAACGGGATCCACACTGGTGTCCTTAAAAGGCTTAGAAATCATCATCATAAAGCCACACACAGGCTGACCTACAGATGGTCCCAGATCCACCACAGAACCTGAACACCTCCTCTTGCCTTTATCTTTATTAAGAAATCAATCCAGGCAGAGTCTAAAAATTTTTAAACAGAATGAAGCAGGCTTTCATTAAGACCCTTTAAAAATAAATGATTTCACAGAGCTCATTTCCATGTTTGTTCTATTGATTCAATTTAAAACAAATTTTAACACAGAGCTCATAATAAGCTGAAAACAGTCCAGGGATCATTTTCATTTTTTTGGAATAATAAGTTTTACTTTTTTTCCCCTCTACTGCTGCAATTATAATAGAATAGAAAATTAGATTTTAATTAATGAGTAAACGTGCCTCTGCTCCAATCACTGGAAATTTTGAGGCGGTAAATCTACGGTGTAGAGAAGACACATGGCTCCAAAAAATGGCTGGAAAAAAAGATGAGTTCTTCATCTGGTGCTTTTTTCCAGAAGTTAAAGGCAATTCAAAGCACGTTTTTCAAGCCAGGATGAAAACCTTATGCACGGGCGAGCAGGAATGCTTTTGCTAATGCACAGACTGGGTACAGCTTCCATGGTCCCTCTTAACACCTTGGAGGGGCTTCCCTTGTTAGAGGAGCTCGAGCCAGCAGACTTGCTACCAGAGACACCTGCTTCTGTCTCCAGGAGTCAACTTAGTATGTAGTGAAGAATGCAATTATTTATGCCCTTTCTACACTTCTCAGCTCTCTCTTCCCAGCTGCCCAATGATCTCTTTTGTCTCTGGTACTGCCATTATAAGCCTTATTAGTTATAGATCAATCTCTAATTTGAAGGGATGAGCTAAGACTGTAGGGGATCTCATTAACATAAGATTAAAAGCGGACTCAGATACTGATTATATCTTTTTAATTTATTGTTGATTTCAGAGACAAAGAGGAAGGGAGAGAGAAACATCAATTTATTGTTCTGCTTACTTATTCATTTATTGGTTAATTCTTGTATATACCCTAGCCAGGGAATTGAACCCACAAATTTGACATATCAGGAGGATGCTCTAACCAACTGAGCTCCCCAACAGCACTTAAAGACTAATTACTTTGTAACAAAAGAAGGGGGGGGGAATCAGGCTGGGTTTAGGTTTGAGCAAAGCAGTTTCTCAGAAATGAGCACATTTGTAAAGGATATTTTAAGATATACATGTCATATTTTGATTTTTTCTGTAACTCTAATGTTTAATTCTTTCATTGCTGATGGTTAAATGCTCAAATGTGTGCTTATATAGATACATGTATCAGGACACAGTAATTTTGATGGGAAGGTGTTGACTAAATTTAAAGCCCAAATGTGAACCAGGAAGACACGTAGTCAAGTTCAAACATATGTATGAAATGTTAAATAAGTTTCATTTATTAGTAATTACTCACCTATCCTGTTGACCTGTCTTCATCAAAATAAGGAGCAATGATGTTTTTGAAAGCTACATATAGTCAACTAAATTTTTCTACCTTTTTGTGTAGGTTATAATGGGCCTTTATTTTATACTATGATAATGATGGTAGATGGTAGTTTTATAGTTCTTTTATATTATTGGGGTTTCTTTCATTTTGTTTTTTATGTTCTGATTTAAGGGAAAGAAATCTGGTTACTTTAGGTTGTTTGCTATAGGTTTGTTTCTCTTAATTATACAGATAAGTTTGTTATCAAATAAGAGTGATATTGGCTGTAAGTAACACAACTCAATTCACTGTGGCTTGAACAATAAAGATTACTGTCCCACATAATGCGGCATCTGAGGGTTATTGGCATTGGTTCTGTGTTTCTAACTGGCTACTCTGCCATCTGTATTCCGTCAGCCCATGGCCTTCAGGTATGAGCACTGTGGTCCTGAGAAGGCTGATTCCGTTACAGGCATCATATCTGTGCTCTAAGGCAGGGAGGAGAAAGCACAGTGCTTGAAGTGCTAGGAGGCAGAGTAGTACACTTCCCAGAACTGCCCCTCACCCCTTGCAACTTCTGCTTAGGTCCCATTGGCTAGAATTGTGTCACAGTGTCACATGCTCACTCCCAGCTACAGAATCCTTTGAGAAAGTGGTGAGCTCTCACCTGCGCTTTGGTACTATATTGGAGAAAGACAAGGGAAAAATGGGGCACGCGTGTGGGGTTCATTGCCCAACGAACAGTGTCTGCCATACCTGTGAAATCAAGGTTTGACCCCTATCCCAGTATTGGGCAAGCCTTGGTCCCTGAAGAAGCAGCAAGAACATCAACTGGAAATTTGCTAAGAAATACAAGTTCTGGGACGCTATCCTAAACCAAGAGAACCCAAAGCTGGGGGTAGTGCCCAATAATCAGGTGATTGGCATGCAGAGGACCACTGCCTTAGCTGTTGCCTCAGGATCATTTCTGGGCAGGGTGAGAGCATGACTTCTAGAAAAACGACCAAAGAACCACCTGGGGCCAAGGGGTGTTTCAGATCACAGCTGACCCCTGAACAACATATATGTGTGTGTGTGTGTGTGTGTGTGTGTATACAAACTTGTTGACCCTCCACATCTACAGATCCTCTACCACAGAGGCAAAATATAATACGTTGTTCTGGCCCCTTGGCACAGCTCCTGTTGATCACCAGTTTTCAAACTTAAGTTTCAGAATTATTTTGCTGGGCCCAGCCCCCAACTCTCTAGAGGGTTTGAAAATGTGGTCATATCATAAGTCTAGCTCGGGGACTCTAAATTTTCTGTTCTAATAATTTCCAGATACAGCTGAGGCTGCTGGCCACACACACTCAGGTGTGGTCAGCAGAACAGGAACAGTGGCATCACCTGGGAGCTTGTTAGAGACGGAGGTTTGGGGACAAATATACAGTGACACAAAATGATTTGACTTTGGGTGATGGGCCTACAACACAGTCAACAGTTCAAATGCTATGGAGACGTTCGCCTGAAAGTTGTGTACTCTGATTGAGCAATGTCACCCTATTAAATATAATTTTCTAAATAAAAATTAAAAAAAAAAAAACAAATGCAGTTTTTTCTGGCTTATCCCAGGCCAACTGAGTCAGAATCTCTGGGTGGCACCGGATATCTGTATGTTAACAAGCCTTCAAGTTCACTCTGAGGTACTCTAACGTTCGACAATCACTGTACTGGACTGCTGCTTCTCAAAAGGTCTGATATACCTGAATTATCTACGGACCTTGTTAAAAATGCCGATTCTAATTTAGTGGACATAGTAATCCGCTAGGGGGCCGCCATGCCCAAGTGCCACAGACTGGGTGGTGAAAACCGACAAAAATTTATGTTCTCACAGTTCCACAGGCTCAAAGTCCAAAATCAAAGTATCGGCAGGGTGGGTTTCTTCTGAGGCCTCTCTCCTTGGCTTCTCCTATCCTCACATGGTCTTTACTCTGTGCAAACACATTGTGTCCCAATTCCCTCTTCCTACAAGGACACTGGTCATGTTGGATTAGGGCCCGCCCTAAAGATCTCCTTTTAACTTAATAACCTCGTAAAGTCCCTTGTTTTAAAATATGAATACATTCTGAGGTGCTGGAGGTTACACGTCAACATACAAATTTGGGAGAGACACAGTTCAGATACTGAGTGAAGTCTGAAATTCTGCATTTCTACCGAGCACCCGGGAGATAACGTGCTGTTGATGTGTGGACCCTCCTCTGAATGACGCTGGTCTGAATGCAGCTGCCACCTTCAGGGCACGCCAGTCTGCACCGCTCTTACCAATGCCTGGTGTCATTCCTCAGGTGTGCTGAATAAAATAAATTCCCATTGTTCAGGAGCAATTACTCTCCAACTTTAATGTGCATCAAATTCACCTGGGGAAGTTGTCAAAAAATGTAAGTTTCTTACCTGACCTGCGGTGGCGTCGTGGGTAAAAGCGTCGACCTGGAACACTGAGGTCGCTGGTTCGAAGTCCCGGGCTTCCCTGGTCAAGGTACATATGGGAGTTGATGCTTTCTGCTCCTCCCTCCCTTCTCTCTCTCTCTCTCTCTCTCTCTCTCTCTCTCTCTCTCTTTCTCTCTCCTCTCTAAAATGAATAAATAAAATATTTTAAAAAAAAATGTAAGTTTCTGAGTCCCATCCCCAGTGAGTCTAATTAAGTGGTCTTTGAAGGGACTAAATGTATTCTTACTTTGACCAAGCATCGAATGCCGCTCAGATACAGGTGGTCCTGCAGACTACACTTTGAGAAGCACTGATCTACCAGGTTTGTATCTTGCCTTCTCAACAGTCCTACTTGATTCTTTGAGGCAGGAAACATTTCTACATCACTGTGTCTCAAAATTTAATTGGCCTGAGCTTCCCCAGAAATGCCATAAACATGCAGATTTGGAGTCAGGAGGTCTGGGACGGCATCTGAGAAGCAGCAGTTCTAACAAGCTCCCAGGTGTTGTCAGCGAGGCTGGTCTATGGACCACACTTTGACAGTGACAAGATTTCACATCTCACACTAAGGAGCTCTTTGCATAATTCATGCATTGACCATTTATCTTTCATACATCTTTACACTTTAATGCAGTACATAATATAATAAACCTTCCATTATCTGATCTTCTCCAAATTGATTCCTCCAGGAGTTCATAGAATTCTTAATTCAATTGTCTTGGGGACAATCCTTGAGTAATGGGAATTAGAATTTTGGATTGCAGGATCAGAATTCTAAGTAACTTTGACAAATTGGAGAAATGTTACATTATAAATGAACAGGATTAAGTCCTAGAAGGCTAGGTACAGACAGTGCCCTTAGGCATGAAAACTAAAGGACATGCCATGAAGAGACCTGTAAAGCACACACAAAGTGGCAACCCCGAAGCTCATCACTCAAGGGGAGAAATTATGCTAAAAATGAGCATCCGGACAAGAAACTGCAGAGGAGCAAGATAGCAAGTGCCTCCTTTAAAATGTGAAGCCCTGAGTTACAAAGACAGATAACTAGGTGTGAAAATTATTTGGCATGGTACTAAGTTTTAAATATTATACTCAGGATAATTATATTTGCATGGCTTCTAAACTGATTTTGACATTATTTTCTATTCAGGTTATGCCAGCTATATTTCCCCCTGATAGTTGTGAAAATCAATCCCAGCATATTATATAGAATCACCTGTGCCACGTTTAAAACTACCTATATCCAAATCCATCTGTATTAATTTCTCAGGGCTGCTAGGTAACAAAGTACCACAAGCTGGGTGGCTTAGAACAACAAAAATTATTGTTGTTCTAAAAATTGTATTATTGTCACCCAGTTCCAGAGACTGGAATTTCTAAATCCACGTGTCAGCCATACTGCCTCTGAAACCTGCAGGAGAAGGATCCCTTTCTGCCTCTCCCAACTGCTGGTACCCCCCACTGTTCCTGTGCCCTGTGGCAGCATAACTCCAATCTAATCCTAACATGGTCACCCCTTTATGTCTCTCTCTTTATTTTTTCATTTTTAGCGAGAGCAGGGGAGGCAGAGACAGACTCCCGCATGCACCCCGACCAGGATCCACCTGGCAAGCTCACTAGGGGACAATGCTCTGCCCATCTGGGGCCACTGCTCTGTTGCAAATGGAGCCATTTTTTAGCACCTGAGGTGGAGGCCATGGAGCCATCTTCAGCGCCTGGGGTCATCTTGTTCCAATCAAGCCATGGCTGCAGGAGAAGAGGAGAGAGAGAAAGAGAGAGAGAGAAGAGAGACAGGGAGGGGTGGAGAAGCAGATGGGTGCTTCTCCTGTGTGCCTTGACCAGGAATCAAACCTGGGACATCACACGCCGTGCTGATGCTCTACCACTGAGCCAAGCAGCCAGGGCCCCTTTAAGTTTCTTTACATCACATTTCCTCCATGCATGCCTTGTATGTATTCAAACTGCTCCTTTTTGTAAAGACAGTAGTCATATTGGATTAGGGTCCACCCTAATAATGCCTTTAGTTTAAATGGATTACCTCTTTAAAGATACTAATTCCAAATAAAGTCATATTCTGAAGTACTTGAGGTTAAGTTTTCAACATAACTTTTTGGGGAGACATGATTCAACCCATTACAGCATCCCAGACCAATTACATCAAGGTCTTTGGGGTGCAGCCTGGACATTAGGATGTTGTAAGTGCCCAGGAGATTCTGACACATAGCTAGGGCTGAGTACCACTGCCCTGAGCGAAGGTCTGACACAGCCACCATTGTCCTGGGGAGTGGCCTGTCCTGATGGGCATGACTGGTGAGTAGGACTTTATCTCAGAATGTTGGCTAAAGCACTCCAGCTGAGGCAGTCGGAAACAATTAACATTCTAAAGCAGTGATTCTCAATCTTGAACCCACGTGGAACAGCCCAAGAGCTTTAAAAGAATCCCAAAGCCCGGGTGCACCCCAGAGAGTCTGGGGTGATCGATCTCAGGTGAGTCTAGGGCATGGAGTCTTTCAAAAGCTCCCTACCCCCAACCCAGGCCACCCTACTATGCAACCAATATGAGAACTACTCTTGACCAACAAAGACGTACTATGAAGTGGCCAAACTGGCCCTCACACTGGAAGCGCTGGAACCAGGACCCCAGACTCTGGACCCCAGGACTCTGCTCTTTCCAGTCTTACTTTTGTAACCATTTATCTTTCAATAATAAGCTGAAGGATTTTTAAATATTATCTTTCCATTCCTCATAGAATTTTGGTCAAATATTTTTCATTAAAAAAAAATTAAATTGGAATTTCTCTAACTCTACTTCCCAATCAATTCCCCTTTCTCACCTTACTATCAGCAAAGCTTTTGTACTATTCTAAACTCATCTTCGTTGATTCTCCCTTCCCAGGTGGTTCATAAGCCTCTGTCACGTGCTTCTGACTTGACTATTTCCCTCAAACTGAACTCAACAAGGCCTCCTAGTTGCCAAACACGAAAGACATTGAGTCCTCATTTTATCTGAACACTACTGTAGGGTATTCAACACCTTTGCCCATTCCCTCCCTCTCAAGCTCTTCCTCAGCCTTCCATGGGGTCATTCCTTTCTGTTTCCTGTGGGGACTCTTCTTGTTCACCTGCCTGTTAAGTAAATTGTGTTCTCCATCTTAGACCTCTTTTTGTCTCATTACTAATTCAGTTGAAGCACACAAAATTATGCTATTTGTAGGCTAAAACTGGTTGAATACCGGACATGTCATATGGTTTAACCTAATGCTCTGTCCCAGTACAATGTTAATTAAACATGGCTTCAACTATTGCCTGTAAACGGGGCTGATACTCAGACCAGTTGTTAAAATATTGCAGTATTGCCTACCAACTGGTAAATAGTTGGTAGACTACTACCCTCTCCCCACAAGTGCCCTCTCATTATCCTGACTTTTCTGCCTCCTTTCCTGTGACCCTTGACACTTTCAATAATTCAATAACTAAATGTAAAAGGCCACATAACAAGGGAACCCTGAGACCCTGCTTTGAGGTTATAAGCAGTATCAGTTCTAATTAGTTGCTGTCCATGTTGTGCTGATTGTGAAATATCCTTATATTAACCTTATGTATTTGTTTTCCAAATGTATCTATCCAACTAAGTCACATTTACTTAGCCTCAGACCCATATTGCCACCTGATTCTTCCTACTTTGATATCACCTAGATACATAAAAGTCAATAGGCCCAAGATAGAACAGCAGCCCTCCCTTCCCCACAACGTAACAGACTTTGGTGGCAGCAATGAACTACACCTCCAATTAGCTGAGTGCTTGTATAGCCCCTCACACACTGACTCTGGGCTTGGCCACTAGACTTGCTTTGGCCAGTGGGACAGTATCAAGCATGATGGAAACAGAGACTCAAGAAGTGCTATCCTCTGGGAAAGCTCACTCTTGGAGGCGTCTGCCAAACTCTTAAGATGCTCAGACTAAACTTCTGTGCAATGACAGCACAGTGAGAGAGAGAGGTGAGGGGAGAAGGATTGAGACCCCAGGAAGTCACAGAGCATCCCCACTCTATCCTGTCCAAATGCCTGGCCTACAGAATTCTGAGCAGTGAAGTGGTTGTTGTTTCAATTTTCCTGATTAGCCAGGGTTCTCCAGCAAAGCAGAACCACTGTGTGTGTGTGTGTGTATATATATATGTATGTGTGTGTATCTGTGTGTGTGTGTGTGTGTGTGCGAGTAGATACATTTAGAATCAATTGATTGACTAATTGACTAGTTGATTAGATTAAAATAAGTTGGCAAACATGATGATGGAGACTGAGAAGTCCCAAAATCTGCAAGGTGAGTCGGCAAGCTGGAGACCCAGGAAGGTCAATAGTGAACTGCTGCTGTGGTTCTGGTCCAAAGTCCAGGAAACTTATGACCCACAAAGAGCTGATATTTCAGTTTGAGTCTGAACATAAGAAAATGTCAATGGTCCTATTCAATGGCGGTCTGGCAAAAGAATTCTCTTTGACTCAGGGAACATCAGCCTTTTTGTTTTATTCAGGCTTTTGGCTGATTGGATGAGGCCCACCCATCTTTGGGAGGGCAATTTGCATTACTCCATCTACCAATAAAGATGTTAATCTCATCTAAAAGCACCCTCCCAGAAACACCAGAATAAATTTGACCAAATATCTGGGATCCCATGGCCCAGTCAAGCTGATGAATTAATTTAACCATCACAGCCTCCAAGCTTGTGAACGGTTTGTTATATATCAATAGAGGACAGACAAAAAAGAAAAAGAAAGAAAATGTGCTCTTTATATAATGTGGTTCAAGACTGACCTATATAATACAGACTTAAATCTAGTCCTTATATAATAGGAGAGAATTACCAAGAAATAATATTTTTATTCATCTAGTACCTGGATCCATATTCTAGGATGATTCTAGAATAGAAGAGACAGGATAATGAGAGGGCACTTCTTCTGCTGTACTGTTTTCCTTTATTTGCATTTGATCACCAACACTTTTTAAATTCTACCTCCTAATTAATTTCAAAAACTCTTGAACCTTACTGCTACTGCCTTTGAGAGGACAAAGATGCCAACTACCCGGCATTATGGCATCTTCCCTCCCTTCAATGACCACAGTGAAAAGGGCCAGTCCAACAAGGCTCTGTGTGCAGCTCAGCCGAGAAGGGGGCCACATGATTCGCCTCAGCCCTGCACTCCAGGCATTTACTGCAGATCAATCACACCGTGTGCAACCTCTTTGCCACCCTGTTCTAGACCCTTCTGATTTATCACCTGTTAACGCAAAAGCCATTTTGCTGGTTACGCCAACCTCTCTGACATGGCCCAAATCAATTTATCTTCCACTTTTTTTTTTTTTTTTACAGGGACTGCCAAATTAATCTTTCTAAAATGTATTTAACCTCGTTTAGGTTGTCGACCTGTACTCACCCATGGACTCAGGGCTGTCTGGGTGTGTGCTAGTTAGATTGACTACAAAGACGGCTCCAGCTCTCTGCCCTTCCCATGGCCCTGTCCCTTGCAGCTTCTCCCAGTAAAAGAGGTTTATTTCTTCACCCCTTGAATCTGGCTGGCCTGGTGACTTGCCTTGAATAGTGGAGTCACATTGTAGAGATTCTAAGCCTAGGCCTCGAGAAGCTTTGAGCACTTGCTCTCCCTAGAAACCCTGCCACTGCTAGGAGAACAAACCTGGGCTAGCCTGCTGGGGGACAAGACATGACATGGAGTGGAGACACATGTCTCCAGCTAAGGCCATCAGACATGTCAGATAGCAGAGCCGAGAGCAACAAAGCCACCCGACTACCCACAACTGACCACGAGTAGATTAATAAACTGCAGCTACCCAGGGGAACCCCAAGCTGGGTGGTTGTTTGTTACACAGCATTTCATGGCCATGAGTAGGTGACACAAGTTCATATGAATGACTGTGCAAAGCAGGTCTATTTGCATGATACATTAAAAACACTACGGCTGGAGAAGTTATCCAACTGAGTCAAGGAATCAAATATAGAAGCCAGCAAACTCAACAGGTGGCTACAGTAGGAACACCTTTCCTAGGCTATGAGAATGCAGTGCAGCACCCACAGGCTCAACGATGTTGGTGTGAGCACTTCCGTCACCTGTGGAGACAAAGCCCATGTCAGCACTTGAGTATCCCCAGAATCTCCCCAGGCATTTGCTGGTATCAGCAGCCATGGCAGCTGACATCGTACAGGGAACTGAAGCCGGAATAATGGTAGACCCCACACATCGCTAAGAAAATTGCAATTGTGAGAACATTTGAGACACCTCCAGGGGACTAACAGACATAAAAAAGAAAGAAAAAAAGGCACCTTGAAGTGTCCTGCTGGGAAAAGAATGCTTTGTGATCATGTTTTTGACTCTATCTTATCTCACAACAAACCCTAATGTGGACTTGGAAAAAAGGTTTTCTAAATGTCTCAATTGTTCCATAATCCACCCCTGTCCTCAAAAAATAAAATAAAATAAAACTTGTTAACACTGCATACAGGTTTATTCCTCTCTCACCTGACATGTATCAGGCCCACGCATTCACACACACAATTTCCACCTGCATCATTTCTACGTGTTTATGCTCCCTCTCCCCACACCTCTTAAATCTTAAGGTTTCTCATTTCCTGAGAAATCGAGCGGAGAGGTATAGCGTCTGTTTCTGAAAGAACATTTCATAAGCCCCACCGTTGACCTCATTATATGACACAAGATTTCATGCAAGGAATGGAAGCTATAGTTCTATTCTTAAAGCTACAGTGTAAACAAGGGGAAGGTGTTCTATTCCTTCTAGCAGCAGCAGAAATATGAAACTGGTAGTAGAATTTTTTAAAAAGGCCACAAATTCATTGCAGTTCTTGTCTTTCATGGTAAAGTCTAGTTCTCCACTCTTTGAATCTGGCCGTAGCTGTGTGAGTTGCTTTGGCTAACACATAATGCAATGAGAGGCTTGAAAAATGTTTGCACAGTCCTGGCCAGTTGGCTCGGCAGTAGAGTATGGGCCTAGGTTTGATTCCTGGTCAGAGCACACAGGAGAAGAGACTGGCTGCTTCTCCAACTGGCCCTTTTCTCTCTCTCTCTACATCTGCCAAAGCCATGGCTAACCTCAGGCACTAAAATAACTGCTGCTGAGTAATGGAACAGCACCCCAGAAGGGTAAAGCATCGCCCCATAGAGGGCTTGCCTGGTGGATCCTGGTCAGGGCATGTGTGGGAGTCTGTCTCTCTGCCTCCCCACATCCTACTTAATTTAATAAAAAAAGAAAGAAAGAAAAGAAAGAAAGAAAGAAAGAGAGAGAGAAAGAGAGAGAGAAAGAAAGAAAAAGAGAAAGAAAGAGAAAGAGAAAGAGAAAGAAAGAGAGAAAGAAAGAAAAAGAGAAAGAAAGAGAAAGAGAAAGAAAGAAAGAGAAGTGCTTGCACACTGACACTTGCTCTTCTTCTGCTGTACTTGAAACCATGAGATAAGAGTTTGAAGGAGTCCAACCTAGCCTGCTGGAGAGGCCAAGTAGAGGGGAAAAGGGCACCCCAGCCTTCAGCCCACCAACCGCTGCGTATATGAGGGAGGTCGTTATCACCCATCCAGTGCCAGCTGAGTGGTCCAGTGCAGCTGCCACAAGAGTGAGCTTAGGTAGACAAGCTGAAGAATGGCCCAGTTTAGCCCAGTCCACAATATTGTAGGCAAAAAATGATTATTTGGAGTAAGCCGCAACGTTTTGGATAGCTTGTATATGCAGCAAAGGCTAATGGGTTCATCACAAAAAAATAAGGGGTACAACATCAGAGGTGAATGATGCAGTGAGAACTCATAACACCTCGTTTAAGATGGGCTTTCCAAACCACAGCAATGTGCAAAGGGGATAGGCTGGGAGAATTTATTTCTGCCTCTATTGTCAGAAGCTTATTTTAAATGCGCACAGAGGAACAAAGACAAAACAAATTAGAAAATCAAATCAAA
The DNA here is from genome assembly GCF_036850765.1 of Saccopteryx bilineata. Classification (NCBI taxonomy): domain Eukaryota; kingdom Metazoa; phylum Chordata; class Mammalia; order Chiroptera; family Emballonuridae; genus Saccopteryx; species Saccopteryx bilineata. Next base: position 177,014,471 of record NC_089495.1, read on the forward strand.
ACAAAACCTTCTCTCAAATCTAAGAAAGTGAAACAGGTTTGTTGTTGTTGTTGTTGTTGCTTTTTTTTTTCTGAGAAGAATAGTTAACTACATAGCTATTCATGTTTCTTCTTTGATTAAAAAAAAAAAATCAGACCCACCTGACCAGGTGGTGGCACAGTGGATAGAGCATAGGAGTGGGACGCAGAGGACCTAGGTTCAAAACCCTGAGGTCGCCAGCTTGAGTGCAGGCTCATCTAGTTTGAGCAAGGCTCACCAACATGAACCCAAGGTTGCTGGCTTGAGCAAGGGGTCACTCGGTCTGCTGTAGCCTTCTGGGCAAGGCACATATGAGAAAGCAATCAATGAATAACTAAGGTGCCCCAACGAAGAATTGATGCTTCTCGTGTCTCTCCCTTTCTCTCTGTCTGTCCCTATCTGTCCCTCTATCTCTATCATACATACACACATGCACACACGCACGCATGCACACACACACACACAAATCAGATTCAATTTAAATCTTGCTATAACAAGTGACCAGGACTTGGCAAATTCAAGGTACTGGTCATTTATATATTTGGGAGGGGGGGTCAAAATTTCCAAATATTATATAAATTTTTATTTCTCTTCCAATGCTTTTTCCCCTTTCCCATATTATATTTGTCTTTAAAGATTCCAAATTAATGCCTCTCTCTATTTTCTTTTTCTTTTTTTTTAATGTGAGAGGAGGAAGACAGTGAGGCAGACTCCCGCATGCACCCAAACCAGGACCCACCCAGCAACCCCATCATGGGCTGATGCTCAGGTACTAAGCTATTTTTAGCACCTGAGGTGGACGCTCCGTGGAGTCATCCTCAGCATCTGGGGCTGATGTACTCAAACCAATTGAGCCACTGGATGAGGGAGGAAAGGAGGAATGGAAGGAGAAGAGGGAGGGGAAAGAGGCAGATGGTCATTTCCCCTTTGTGCCCTGATGAGGAATCGAACCCAGAATGTCCATATGCCAGTCTGACGCTCTATCCACTGAGCCACTGACCAGGGCCAACAAATGCCGTTAAAACAAAGACTTGATATATGTAACATTTACTTACTGATTTGTTCTTTTTTTTTTTTTTAACTGAAAAGCAAACTTTAAATTGAGCTGATCAGAACGTCTACTCTTTCTTGTTTTCTGCTCCTATTTATCCCATGTGGGCCTGGATAGTCATGGGAAGAGAAGGAAGTGGAAATAGAGGTGGTAAAACATTTTGCAATTTTCCAAGTGCTAGGTATATTCTAAGAAATGTGCATTTTTTATTGAAATAGTTGTCCCCATAACAATACACACTCTTATTAGAACAGTATTTTTGTTGACCGAGCCTAGAGTTACTTCACTCAGACTCCTGCATATAGAAAGGGGAAAAAACACACACAAAACATGCTCATCATTGTGAGATAAATACACCTAGATTTCTCTGGTCTTGTATTGATTTTTTAGAGAGCCACAGTCATTCCTGACACTTCCAAATGAGTGGGACTGACTGCATTTGAACCAAGTTATCTAAATTTTGATATGTCTCTTTAATCAGGCACATTGTTTTAAATACATTAATCTGAACAGTAGAGTAAAAACAAAGCTAATTTTTTTTCTGTTATGTAAGTAAAGAAATTAATAGGATTTAAGGATTAGCTTGAATGTCTTCCTTTATGTGACCTAGATAATATAGTGTCTTATTATTATTGCACTCCTAACAATAAAGCATAGTGTTTTTCCACTGAGTTAAAACAATAGCTACATAAATACAAAACATATTACTCGTCTCTGTTGTGTATTATTTGTCCATTATTAATATTAATCATCTTTGCTTTCTTCCAGGGAGCTTTAATGTTCCACATATTTTACAATCAAAACTGTCAAGAATTATAACACTACTCTATATGATCTCTATAAAAAGAGATATAAATGCCAATCAAAAGGGCCATTGGTTGCTTCATTTACATTCAAAGTGCTTCTGTCCATAAATTACATTAATAGTTTATATTCTCCTTACCTAGTCTCAGAAGGAGCTCAAAACATCTTCAGTCCTTTTATTCTTGTAACCTCTGCTTGAGGAGGAAGGCCCTCTGGCTCTCGCATCCTCTGTGCCCCATACACCCCACCCCTGCCAACATGGAGAACAGCCACCCTCTGCCTCTGTCCTAGACATTCCCAGATTCAGGGTCTTGATGCCCCAAGGAGTGATGGGGACCCTGTGTGCCGCTCCAGTGGCTCATCGAGGTTGCCATTACGATCCTGTCCACCAAGTTGAAGGTATTGGAGGCCATGGCTCTGTGTCTCTTTATTTTGGCAGAAGAAAAATATATGTCAGCTACATACACTGAACTTCTATCATAGTTCATCTAAGAACAGACTCATTTTGAACTGCTGGAACAATACGTCTGATGATGGGGTCCAGGACATTCCAACCTGATACCAACTTCTATCCTTTAGCGAAGAATAGGTAAGTGAAATTCAAGAACACGTCCGATTTAGAGCATCCTTTACTAATCTACGTTGAAATGTTACTACTCTGAACACCTCTGGAGAGTGTACTAACAAGCACAAGGTGGGGGCGGCCTGAGCACAGAGCAAGGCTGAAACAAGGGAGGTCGTTCCTCAAGGACAGCAGAATTGCCCAATCAACTACGTGACAATATTTAAAGTAATTGTTTTCCTGCTTTCTTCCCATTTCCTAAGACATCCAGATTGTGAACATTGAAGCTGGCTGGGGGAAAGCCATCTTCTAATTGCCTTGCAGGTCAGCCCCTTCGGACGACAAACATGGACAGAAGATTAAGCAGACACCTCAAGGTTTACTGTCAGAGCGGTGCCTTGTCTTCTGGGCATCCCCTGTGATTTTTCCTCTTTCTGTTCTTAAAACTCCTGACTCTAATTGGAGGCAGGAGCAGCATTGTTAGAGCAGAATTTAATATCCGTGTTGGATGGCACTGTTACATTGTAGATAAGGAGGGGGGATGCACTGTGAATAGTGACTGTGAGTAGAATGCTGCTGGATTTTTGTTGATCATTTTTTTCAAATAAAGAAAGTTTAAAACCACTATGTTTATTTAGTCAGTTCACTAATTAAATTATCAGAGAGCATCTATATGCCTGGCACTGCACTCAGGACTAAAGGACTAAAGTAAATGAGAACCAATGGTCACTGCGCTATTTTATAGCTTCTGAGGGCAGGTGCTCATTGATTTACTCAAATAAAAATTTACTGAGCCCACACTGTGCCAGGCACTCTTCTAGCTCTGGAGAAATGGCAATGAATAAAACAGACAAAATGGTCCTGGCCAGTTTGCTCAGTGGTAGAGCACCAGCCGGGCATGCGGATGTCTCGGGTTCAATTCCTGGTCAGAGCACACAGGGGAAGCACCCATCTGCTTCTCCACCTCTCCTCCTTTCACTTTTCTCTCTCTCTCTCTCTCTCTCTCTCTCTCTCTCTCTCTCTCTCTCTCTCTCTCTTCTCCTCCCTTACTGCAGCCATGGCTTGATTAAAGTGAGTTGGCCCTAGGTGTAAGGATGGCTTTATGGTCTCCTCAGGTGCTAAAAATGGCTCCAGTTGCAATGGAGCAAGGGCTCCAGATGGGAAGAGCATCGCCCCCTAGTGGGCTTGCCAGGTGGATCCCAGTGGGGTCGCATGCGGGAGTCTGTCTCTGTATCCCCTCCTCTCACTAAAATAAAAATAAATAAATAAACAGACAAAATGCCTTCCCTTAAAGGACACTTACAATTTACTAAAGGAAATAGTAAAAAAAAAAAAAAAAGAAGAAGAATAAATATGCAAAGTAAACAATATGTTGATGGTGTCAATTCTGTGGAGGAAAGGAAAACAGAGAAAGGGATGAGGAAGTAGGGTGAGTTTTCACGTGGTAGGGAAGACCCTGCAGAGAAAGAAATGTTTGGGTGAAGAACAAAAGCTCTTGAGGGTGTGAGCCAAGTGCATATCTAAGGAAAGAGCGTTCTAGACAAAGAGAACAAAAGTCAGGACCTGGGAGGGAACATGCCTGGTGCAACACAGGAAGTCACAGATTTTATATTCCAGAAGTGGCCACCACAATATTATCTTGCCCAGCCGTGGCCTGATAGTTTGGATGGTTAGAGCATAATTCCTAAATGAGAAGGTTATGGGTTCGATCTCTAATCCGGCCATATACAGGAACAGATCAATGTTCCTGTCTGTCTGCCCATCTCTCACTTCCTCTATCTAAAATCAATAAATTAATTAAAATATGTCTGTATTTCCCCACCCATAGGACCATCCAGAGTCCTGCCATCCCCTGGCCGGTGTTAAGAAGTGGAGTCTATGTGTCATCCTCTTGAACCTGGACAGGTATTTGAGGTGATTCCAAATTGTGGAGCATGGCAAGTAGGAAACAAGTGAACCAGGGGACTTGCAGCCTAGGTCGTAAAAGCCAGTAGCACCTGCTCAGCTTTCTCCCTCGGAATGCTCACCTTGGGAACGCAGATGCCATGCCAGGAGGGAGCCAGGCCACGTGGAGGCCCAGGTGGAGAGGGTGCAAGGCTGAGCTCCCAGGTGACAGCCCTCAGCTGTGTGGAAGAGCAGTCGTGGAAGACCCTCCAGTCCCCAGTTGAGCCCTGTCGATGGACTCCATGTACGGCAGCGATGAGCCTTCTCCACTGACCCCTGAACGAGTTGCAGGGCTGTAAGCACTCCATGTGAGCTAATCCTAGATAGGGCTCAGTAACCAAAACCAGAGAGACTGGCTCTGTCGTCAGAACTGGTTGGAACAGGAGACAGTGGGAGGAGAGGGAAGAGAGCAAATCTTCAAGGCTTTTATGGACTTTTGCAAAATCCTTGCCTTTCGCTCGAAGAGAAGAGCCACTGGACCAACAAGTAAACACTGGCCATGCTCATTCCTCGGCATCAGCAAGAAGACAGCCTCTAGGGGGCATAGGTCTCCCTAAACACCTTTGGGCAAACACCTTTACTTTTTCATTCCCCCTGAGTGCCTCTCTCCTGCCTTCTCCTTCCCACAGGCAATGTTTTGCATTCACAATGACAAACTCACTCATAGACTGATCTGACAAGCCCATTTCCTGCCAGAAAATTATAATATTTGCTTCCACGGTGAGCACCTGCCCTCAGGATGCTGAGAGAAGGCTGGCCGGCGCTGCCTCATTACTGAGGGACTTCAGTGTCCACACATGTGTAGCTCTCGGCCAACTTAGACCGAGAAAGGAGCAAATGGGGTAAGAGAAACGGTGCTTTCCGTGCAGCTTGTGGACTTGGTTTTCTCCTTGGGCTCGTCGCTTTCCGTTTGCTGACTTTGAGGGACGGCAGCGTGGCCCATCTGTCACAGAGACGTCTGCGTCGTCGTGTGGGAAGGCAGCATCTGCAACGTGTTCCGCAGTGCTGAGAGGCTCGGAGACATGAGCGCTGCAGGAATCCATCCTAGCTGATATTCTAAACAGGTTAATACACCAATGCGAGGGACAATATCTGCTCCCCTTTGGGGCCGAGTTGGTAAAAGTGCTCAGTTTCAAAGTTGGACAGCCTCCAAAAAGTGGAGCAAGTCGAAGCCCCATGGTGATGGTGGCTAAGGTGGGTCTGGACAGAAATGGGCCACCACTCCTGCGTCATGAGGCGTTAGGTCTTGTCTACCCCTGAGGACAGTGCCAGGGGCTCTGGATTGGGGTCTAGGATTAGCCTGATCAAGCACTCCATCCCTTATTTGTTCAATTTGAGGGAGTGAGTAACAGTGATACATTTCCAAATGTTACACTATGTTCCTGGGCAGATTCAAAGGGAACATTTGGGTAGGTGGATGAGCAGGAGGATTCAACGAAATGCCCTTTAGATTAGACCCAATTAGGAAGAACCAAACACTTCTGTTCTTGTTGTTCTGTTTTGCTTTAACAAACTCAGGATCATGGATGGGATGACTGTATGCTGAAGAATGTTTTGGGTAAACGACTTAGCTGCCTTGAGAAGCTATATTCTCAACCACACTGAGATGAAGGCTCACCACACCAGCACCAAATAAATAGAAGAATAATGGCATATTTGACTTTGGATTTGTTCTCAAAGATGTAAAATCATGTCATTCCATCATAGGGATGTCTTTTTAAGAGAATGCAGTCAAAGAAAATAAGAGCTGGAGGGTTCTTTCAACATATTCTTCTCATTTCAAGACGAGAGCCCCGAGGCCCAGAACCGTTAAATACTTGTGCAAGGGCCCCGGTTGTTTGGGGTTCAGTCATCATACAGCTTACATCCTGAAATTTAGCAACTGCAACACTATTTACTGCAGTCGCTGATACACAAGCTGGTTACTTCAACATTACCAGCTTCAGTACCTGGTATACAAAAGTCACTCAATAGGATGGTCTCACCCCACAAGCCAGAAAGATCGTAGGTGGCAGGGCTCAATCTTGTTTATGCTTAATTCCCCAATGCTTGGTAAATTGCCTTCCGGATATAGGCATTCATTTGAAATAGCTATGTGAACAAATGTTGGATTACACACACACACTCAAATGTTAATGTTTTTATTTCTCATAGCTGAAACACTGAGGTATTAAGTATGTATGGATTGTCTACTCTTTTTCATTCATTCCATAGATGTTTTTGAGCATCTTCAGTGTACAAAATGCTGTGGATACAGCAATGAGCAAAGCAGATAAACTCCCTGGCTTCATGGAGCTGCCTTTTCTGTGACCAATGAGTTAGAGCTGGGAAGTCAGAACAAACCACCTGGCTTGACTCCGACTCACAGGGCAATCAGATAAGGCAAGATGACATACCTACAAGAGCCAAGCAGCTGTTTAGAACAGAATGGTGTCAATAGGTTCAGATAACGAGTTACAGGGCTGCTCAGGGGATAAAAGAATTGATGTGGCTAGCACAGTCACAGGAGACATCAAGGACAGCACCGAGCAGTTGCTTGAGATCATGGCAGGATTTTAAAAGAGCAGAGAGGAGAGGGGGAGCATCCAAGGAAGGTGGAATAGCAGAGAGGAGCAGCATGATCCTAAGTAAGGGACGAGAAATGACTCCCATCAAGCCAGACTTTAGGCCAGAGAGGGCGAGGTTAAGTAGAAAAGGTAAGGCCAGATGGTGAAGGTACCAATTAAGAAAAAGGCCAAAGATAAAATAGTATCCTTAATATTCACTCTGATAATTGGGTTGAAAGTGAATAATGGGTCATCTGCCAACGTATACTCTGTTTCAATGTGTTTAGTCCAGATAGAAGGTATATAAGAGGACTCACTACTCCATTTCCCTTCCATCCTCTTTACAACAACACCTTTTCAGGTAAGGAAACCCACAGAAATATAACAAGGCTCTTCAGATGTGAACTATCAAAATGTGAGAGGTTAGAACATCCCTAATCACTTTCTTAGAATATACTGCAGACCTTAATACTCCTCAATTGACACTCCATAGTTAATCTGTTAGGAAATGAATTTTCAAGCATGTGCTTTTACCTGTCCTTCTATTAGTTGATCTACTTTCTGTAAATTGAGTCCAAAGCACAAATATAATAGAAGTGAGTTAGACTTTTAAAAATAGGGATAGGTGCATAGTATATGTAAATACACATAGGCTGTCTTATAGGCCAAAGCTCAAATATCGTCTAAAATGAAGACGTCTGAACGAGGGGAGAAACAATGAGCAGACCTATAAATAAAACACCTAAGTCTTCAATGAACCACTCAGATGAGTCAGTTGTCCTAAGAGAAAGTTAGGGATTAGATCTAAGTGGAAGGTTGAATGTATTCTTGACCACAGTTATTGGCCTCCCTCTATCAACCCACACAGCCCTCTAACTTTGGAGTCCCTTCCTGCACTGACTCTGGGCCAGCCTGTGACTTGCTTTGACAACCAACAGAATGTGGTAGAAGGAAGCCCCCAAGTTCTGATCTTGAGTTCTGATCTACTCTATTTCTTAGAACCTGCCAAGCCACCGTCTGCACATGCTGGGCTAGCCTAGAGCAGGGGTCCCCAAACTACGGCCCGCAGGCCGCATGTGGCCCCCGGAGGCCATTTATCTGGCCCCCACCGCACTTCCGGAAGGGGCACCTCTTTCATTGATGGTCAGTGAGAGCACATTGACCATCTCATTAGCCAAAAGTAGGCCCATAGTTCCCATTGAAATACTGGTCAGTTTGTTGATTTAAATTTACTTGTTCTTTATTTTAAATATTGTATTTGTTCCCGGTTTTTTGTTTGTTTGTTTTTTTACTTTAAAATAAGATATGTGCAGTGTGCATAGGGATTTGTTCATAGTTTTTTTTATAGTCCGGCCCTCCAACGGTCTGAGGGACAGTGAACTGGCCCCCCCCTGTGTAAAAAGTTTGGGGACCCCTGGCCTAGAGGATGAAACCGCATGGAGCAGAAACCAGTTGTCTCGGCATAGCCACCTTAGAGCAGTCAGTTAGTAGCCAGCTGAACCCCAAGCATATGAGAACCTGGCCAAGGTTAGCGGAACTACCTACCCAGGACACAGCTGACCCCTAGATGTATGAGTAGGCCCAGCCTAGACCAGAAACACTGTCCAGCTGACCTTCAGACTCAAGTTAATAAGTGTTTGCTGTTTTAATCCACTGAGCTTTGGGTGGATTATTGAAGAATATCAGCTATCTGATAGAGATTAGATCTTGGCTGTACGCTATAGTCTCCTGGGGGGGGGGGTTAAAATATACCCATGTCTCCCTCCCTTTTTTGCTCTGCTGAGATTCTGTGTAATCCATCTAGGTATTTTTTGTTCTGTTTTATTGTTTTCTTTAAATTTCCCAGGTTTCTAATGTGCAGCCACAGTTGAAATGTCCTGGCTGGAAAAATCTCCATCCCACACCCCCAACCTCTACAATTATTAAAACCCTAGGTGGGTAGGGCATTTGTTGCCTTAGGTCTGGCTAATCCTACAGTGTGCTTGCTTTTGCATGTGCAACACTGAGAAAACAAGATGAATCTGTCTTTTTACATGCAAAATGATCCCCTAAACAAGACAATGATTTCTGTCCTGAAAAGCCAATATGCAAAGCTATTACTTATGGGATGAGTATGAGAACCTGTTCCCGAAAGGCCCCTCTAACTTCCCTCCTGTTGCTGGTTGTAACAGATATGGCCCTTTTGCTACTTCATATTTAGTTTAGGCTATGAATCTGGCAAAACCAGGCATACAGGAGATAATGAGCCCTGCCTGAGTGACTCAGTTGGTTAGAGCATAATTCCAGTACACCAAAGTTGTGGATTGGATCCCCGGTCAAGGGCATGTACAAGAAGCAACCAATGAATAAGTGGAACAACAAGTCAATTTTCTCTCTCCTCCTTCCTCTCTCACTTTAAAAATCAATCAATAAAATAAAATAAAAATTTAAGGGATAGGAGAGCTGTAGATCATTGGAAGTGGAGTGGAGGAGTTTCAGAGGGGTTGACATTGTTTTCACATTCTAATTAGCATCTGTCAGAATTGGTTTGTGATTGTAAATGACCAACTAGGAGGGGGGAGCTTGAAAATGACATTTTATTTGCGAGTCGGAAGAAAGCAGTGGTGGATTGCATGATGCCTGTCCCTGCCCACACCCCCAGCAGGTGTACCCAGCAGGTGTACCCAGCAGGTGTACCCCTCTCCCGTCTGTGGCAGTGTCGACTGCCAGCAGCTCACGCCTGCCAGCTTTGGCAGAGAATTCTTTTCATTAGATACAAGCCACCAGCCTGAAAGTACTTGGGAGGTTATACCCTCCCCCTCCCTGCCCGAAGGTACCAGAAGCAGGCTAGCGACTGACGGACACAGGGTGCAAAAGCCTGGCCCCTTCCCCTCAGGAGAACAACCCCCTGGTGCCATTCACACTCTAGAACTCTTCAGGGAACCAGGCTGAGGCTAACCCCAGCAGAAAACCCTTATCTTATGACTTCTTCCCTGGCTCTTCCCTGCTTCTCTCCTTCTCTTTGCTTCTGAGAGCTCTCCTTCGATGAGTCCCCTGGACCAGAACCCTCATCTCAGGCCCAGTTTCCAGGAAACCCAACCTAGGAATATCTGCTTTCCAGAGAAGGTTCTAGCTACTCATCAGAAGCCTTGTCAACAGACCCCTGGCCTTTCTTCACTCGCACTGGTTCTGAGGAAGGGGCGCTCCTCTTCCAGTGCTATGTGGACCATTTAGCTTCACTCCAAACGCACCTTTTCAAATCACATGGATTGGTGCCACACCCCCACGGTCCTCAGCATCTTTCAAGTCTCTTTTTCTCCTGACCCCTCCTCTGACTTCCTGCATTCCTTCATGCCTGATCTTGGGCAGGACCCTAGTAAACTGTCTCTGCCTCTGTGTTCCTCTCCTTTCTAAAAAGCACTCAAGGTCAAAATGGAGCCCTAATTCTTCCAGAAAACCTACTCCCCAATTCCAGCCCACACAGATCTCTTTTACCTTCTTAACTGCTCATGCAATTGAGCACTGGCAGAAATCCCTCTGTGCTATCATTATGCAGAATACTTCTACTCACTATTTGTTTTATTCATTGTCTTGTCTCTCTAGCCAAATAGCAGATACTCATGGGTAGGGACTGACCTTTTCTTATTATATTGTATTTCATAATATCTTATTCTGTAGATACATACATATATAATTATTGGCTAAAGAGAAAAGTCAACAGTTACACTTAGGATTCAGAGTGTGAGGGGTATACAATCAAACCTTGCTGTCAGAGCATAAAAAGGGGTAACTAAGTAGTTAGACTTGTCACTTCAGAATGTCACATCTTTGACAATTGTAGTCTGTATAATAATGACCCTATAGACTGAAATATTAAAAGCCAGTTTCCTAGTTAATTGTAAAGATAGATACATTTTTCCCTCTTTGCAAAAGCTGCAGCTGTTTCACATAATGACTTTAACTGTGATGTAAATGAGGCTGGACAAATCAATTTTTAGCCCTCAGCAAGTTAAATTTGTCCATACAGAATAAACAGCAAGAGATTGTTAGTTAATATTGCAGTTTTATTCCAATATAATACTACCTCTTCTTTCTCTTTCCCAGTTAAATTCAAAATCTCTTATACTTACCACAAGTTATACAACTTTTCTATACCATGTACCATATACCAAGGCATAAGGACCTTCTCTATAGCATGTACTCTAAGTCTATATCATGCAAAATGGTTTTAAATTTCAACTTATATTTTGCAAGAAACAAAATATACCAATGTGTCCATTGTATATAATAAGGGCATTCATTTCTTCCCTCCCAAAATGCTCATGCTATATATTTTAATCAATGGCAATTAAGTTCCAATCAACATCCTTACCTTTGCCTTGACTGTATTTCTCAGAAATGAAGACATGTTACATTAATACAAAAGCAAAATTTTAAAACTGAGCCACATTTTGGTGAAGAAAGAGGAAACAGGTTGAGGACACAGCACCGTTAAAGATGCAAAGGTATTTTCATCCTTGGCAGGGCTGTAGTTCAATGAGAGAGGAGGGTGGGTGTGGGATAGGACTTCCACAGCTACAGAAATATTTGCAGTATGAGGTAAATATGAGAGGCTGATCAGATGAGCTCTGCTGGAGTTGGTAACCAGTGGAACAACAGCAAAAGAATGAGACTGTGCAGCAAGTGGACTTTGAGGCCTCAGGCTTGGCTCCCTGGGGTACAGATGGCATTGTTAGTACTTGCAGGAAGGTAAGGAGATGGGGTGGTAATGGTGAGGGCAGTCTTACGCTTGAGACTGTGGTAGGTCAGCCAGGAGGGCCGTGCAGAAGTTTTGAGCCTTTGGGAAAGACTTAGAATGTGACATCATCTACCTAAATTTGGTCACCTGAGTTCCAGAGCAGTGTCCCTGCAAGTGTGATCCACAGAACAGAAGCGTCATCTGGAAGAATATTAAAAATGTACTTTCTTTTTTTTTTTTTTTTGTATTTGTATTTTTCTGAAGCTGGAAACGGGGAGAGACAGTTAGACAGACTTCCGCATGCGCTGGACCGGATCCACCCGGCATGCCCACCAGGGGCGACGCTCTGCCCACCAGGGGCGACGCTCTGCCCACCAGGGGGCGATGCTCTGCCCATCCAGGGCATCGCACTGTTGCGACCAGAGCCACTCTAGCGCCTGGGGCAGAGGCCAAGGAGCTATCCCTAGCGCCCGGACCATCTTTGCTCCAATGGAGCCTCGGCTGCGGGAGGGGAAGAGAGAGACAGAGGGGGAGGGGTGGAGAAGCAGATGGGTGCTTCTCCTGTGTGCCCTGGCCGGGAATCGAACCCGGGACTTCTGCACGCCAGGCGGATGCTCTACCACTGAGCCAACTGGCCAGGGCAAAATGTACTTTCTTGATCTCCACCTCAGCTCTACTGAGTTAGCATCTCCAAAGCAGAGTTCACAGTCTGAATGTCTGTATTTTCAGACTCTCCTGATGGGCACTAATATCTGAGAAGCACTGGCCTAGAAAGTGGATAAGACCGTGGAAGAAGAAAGTATCAACCTCAAAGAAAGAAGTTTGCACTCTTGATAATTCCTTTTTGTGTGTGTGTGACAGAGAGAGGGACAGATAGGGACAGACAGGGAGAGAGATGAGAAGCATCAATTCTTCGTTGCAGCACTTCAGTTGTTCATTAATTGCTTTCTCATATGTGCCTTGATAGGGGGTTACAGCAGAGCAAGTTACTCCTTGCTCAAGCCAGTGACCTTGGGCTCAAGCCAGTGACCATGGGGTCATGTCTATGATCTCATGCTCAAGCCAGTGAGCCCGTGCTCAAGCTGGATGAGCCCGCGCTCAAGCCAGTGACCTCAGGTTTTCAATCCTGGGTCCTCTGCATCCCAGGCTGATGCTCTATCCTCTGCGCCACTGCCTGGTCAGGCTCAATAATTCCTTTAGGGGCTGAAAAGCGAAAAAGAAAACAACACTGTAGAAAGACTCTTAGAGGAGTATGAAAAAAATTATGGTGTACTTCAGTATAAATATCAAAGAAAGATATAATACTTATGTACTTACATGAATCTTCCTGAAAAATGGTAAATTATTTAAGTGGTAGACCAGTTAAGGATTCAGGTAAGAATTTGAGTCATTAGCTTTAAGAATAGTCTCTTATTTATTGTTGACAAATCACAACCATCCTACACAAAATAGGGCTTTGGTCACCTTTGGGTAAAATACACACACTAATGGTGGCAATATTCTAGCAGAGGGGCAGATTTTTTAGTTATATTTTTGTCCCTTATGGGTATGTCTTTAATCCCACATTCAAACAGATAAATCATTCATGTAAGAAGGCATAACACAGTAAATGCCAAAAATCCGCAGTTGAGTCCCAGAAGAAATAAACAAACGAGCTCACTGTCTTGCTCACCTGTAATTTATCAATTCTATTATTTTTCACACAAGTATTGAATTATATAGTGTTTTAATAACTTTCCTCCAGCAAATGAATTCTCTCCAACGTAGACTAATAGGCACAGAACAAGTTTTCCGTGGTCCCCGATGCTGAGAGAAAATTACTTCCGGCCACTATAGCTCAGTCGGTGACAGCATTTAGTGCATACCCCATCATCAAAGCAATCACAAAATCATCCAGAAAGTAACTGTTTTCACAAAGCGCAGAACTAGGCACATAATTCTGCCATGAAGATGTCTGTTTTTTTTCATGCAAGGCAGTGGCTGGTATTCTGGAGGCAAACTAATTGCTTCCCTGAACTGATGTGGGTAAACCATGTCATCAGGGTGGGAAGCCACGCCCAGTTTATTTTCACTCCACCACGGAAACACGGACATTCCATTTCAAGGGCTAAAGAAGTCTTTGTTCGGTGTTCATGTTCTTTCTAGCAATCTCTGCTCTCACTGGCTCAATATCACAGTTAGAAAATCCGAGGGTAATGAAACCCCCGTGGAAGTATGTAGAATGTTGGCGCTAATGCCTAAGGAAATAAAGAGTGGGTATACATATTTTAAATGTATACAAAAAAAAAAGGATATGCTGGTAAATAAACTTCCTGGTTAGATACTTTCATCTCCCCACAAAATGTTACCCTCTTTCTTACCCTGTTCAATGCTCTTACTACAAAACGGTAAGTGTTAAATTGGAGTCCGGAAATAATCAAAAGCAAAATAAAAAATTTTAGGTGTGTCTAAAAGACTGTAGCAGAATGTTAGGAAGGTGAGGTCATGGGTCAGAGAGACCCAGTTTCCGATCCCAACTCTGACACTCACTGTGTGACCTTGAGTAAGTCACTCATCTGGAGAAGCCTCCATTTCTTGATCTGAAAAAAAGGGGACTAGCGATCCATCCCCAATAGGAGTGCATTATGGGTTATAATATACCTATATGAGAAAGTATTAAATACTTAGTATTTAATAAATGATAAATTCCTGTTACTGCTTAGTGCAGGTTCCATAGGTTATTACACAGATGGCATAGTGGGCAATATGGCCCTAGATTCAAATTCTGCCTCTGTGACTTTTAGGCAGGATTTCATGATTAAGTCACCTGACTCTCGGGTTCTCCATTCTTTCACTAGCAAAATCAAGGAGATGGCTTATAATTTTCTTAAATACCTATTCTAGAAAATATTTCATATGTCCATATACTTTTACTAATTGCTCTGAGATTCCCCTATCTTCAAAATTAAAAGTTGTTATGTAAATGATATAAAGGGATGCTATAGATGTATCTCCATGTTTCTGAGTTTTTGAAGTAAGAAAGATGACAAGTTAAAATTCGGCAGTTTGGATGGCCACCCGTCTAATCTCCCTCTAATCAAAGACTAGACGTTGACCGGCACCTGGAGCCTCACACCGGTGTATTCTCTTCCAGACACATAGGGAACATCTGCTCAGTACAGATGAGAGACTGTTCGCCGAGATGTTTTCATTCTAATTTAAAACAACAACATTAAAACCTAAGTATAAAGAAGAGCCAAGGGGATGAAAAGCACCCCGGATGGGAAAAGTAAAAAGACGGATCACGAGAAATTATCTTTACATGGAAATTTACTAGAAAGCTAATCTCCAGGATCCTGTTATGTTCATACTAATTTGGCCACCTAAAAAAACCCAAAGGCAACATACTATTCAGAATAAGCCCCACTTCTTAAATGACTGTCACCATTGGTGGCTGCATGAGGTCCCGGCCCTGAGCCTGCTTACATTTTTACAGTTTGCTTCTCAGATTTGTAGCTTTTTTCCCTGGCTGTTGGTGGAAAGGTTTTTAATACAGACAGACCTGCATGGAAATGGCAGTCAGCACACTGAGCTAGAGCTTCCTTTCTGGCCACATCATTATCTTTTCTTTTTTCTTTAAGATTTTATTTATTGATTTTTAGAAAGAGGAAGGAGAGAGAAGGGGGGAGGGAGAGAAAAAAGCATCAACTCATAGTAGTTGCTTCCCATATGTGCCTTGACCAGGCAAGGCCAGGGGTTTGAACTGGCAACCTCAGCATTCCAGGTCGATGCTTTACCCACTGCGCCACCACAGGCCAGGCCACATCACTGTCTTTTCAACATACCTATATGCTGAGTTCCAGAGAATGTTTTTTGATGTATCCATACTATTCCTACTATCATATACTAGCTTTAAACATAAATGGATTCCATTAAAGTCACAATAATATTCTCCCAAGTTTGATACCTGAAACCATGTATAAGAACATTTTGTAGAAAATGTAGACTTTTGCTTTAGCTTAAAAAAATTAAAAAGGGCCTGACCAGGCGGTGGCGCAGTGGATAGAGCATCAGACTGGGATGCGGAGAACCCAAGTTCAAGACCTGAGGTCGCCAGCTTGAGCGTGGGCTCATCTGGTTTGAGCAAAGCTCACCAGCTTGGATCCAAGGTCTCTGGCCTGAGCAAGGAGTTATTCAGTCTGCTGAAGGCCCACGGTCAAGGCACACATGAGAAAGCAATCAATGAACAACTGAGGTGTCGCAACAAAAAGCTGATGATTGATGCCTCATCTCTCTCCATTCCTGTCTGTCTGTCCCTCTCTCTGACTCTCTCTCTGTCTCTGTAAAAAAAAAAAAAAAAAAAAATTAAAAAGGAAAACTTTTCGAAATTATGATATTATTGACAATTGAGCAAATAAAAAGAAAATGACTATGGGTTCTCCAAGAATGTTATTTCTTTGAATCCAGGGGAGACAAGGTGAAATAGCTTTGACTTTGTTTATCTTGCTTCATCCGTTGGGGGTGGTGACAACAAAAATGGCAGCAGGTGTTAGACCACTGTCATCAGACTACACCTTGGTTCAGTACTCTCGGTACTTGAGTTCTGGCTAGGAAAGAATTCAGAGCCCAGACTCGAAACATAAGAGAAAGTTTATTTAGAAAGTCACCGCGATGTGCGTCATAGAAGAAGTGGGCTCAGGGGACAGGTTACAGAGGCAAAAGGCAGGTCCTTGGAGCTTAGGAGAAAGGGAGAAATGCACCTGGGGGCGGGGCAAGGTGAGGTGTGCTCCCTGAAGGGAGAGCACGCTGGGTCCTCTGCGAAGGGCTTTTAAGGGCTGGCATTTTAAGGGAGGTCCCAGGGGAGGATCTCAATAGAATATTTATCAGTTCTCCAGGTGTATCCTTTCAGGGTCCTGGTCTCCACGGATTGGTCAGCACTAGGGAAGGGGTTCCTTCATCAATGCAGCTGGTCCTGAGGTCAGCCGTGGAGTCACTTGTCTGGTTTCGTTGCTTTTGGGGGCCTGGAGGTGAAACAGAACCGAATCCTGACCGATCATCTTTGCTCTGCTGATGTCTGTCTCAATGTCTACCACAAGTCCCTTTGTTCCTGCTGCCAGAGCGATAGATACTCACTGAGGGAACTCAGACCAGAAGAGATGAGAGAAGGGAAGGGAAGGGAAGGGAAGGGAAGGGAAGGGAAGGGAAGGGAAGGGAAGGGAAGGGAAGGGAAGGGAAGGGAAGGGAAGGGAAGGGAAGGGAAGGGAAGGGAGGGTAAGAGAGGAGGAAGAGCCGACAGCACGTGTGCCGGGGCTGGTGCAGGAGTTCCTTGGGCTCAAGGGCCTGAGGGCACACGGGCCTGACAGATGAGAACATTATCCGATACGTTTTCACTCCTAGTGATGCTCACCAGCCCCTTGAGCCCGAGGAATCCATTGTTGGGGGTGGAGCTGAACCAAAGGAAGAAGAGAGGACTGGCACTCTCTTCCAAAGAGTGCCTCTGGATGCCCGTTTTAGGGAGAGAAAAGAGTAGTTGTTAAAACCAAAGCTTTCATTTGCAAAACCAGGAAGGTTAAAAAAAAACTGGAGGGCTCAAAGGAGAATTTTATTTTGGGTTTTCTTTACTAAGTGAAAGGCATACAGTGGGGAAGATCCAGGACAGGGTGTGACTCGGGGGCATTTCCTGAACTCCAGGTTCTGAAAGGAGCCTTCCGGGGCTGGGGCTGATTGACGGGGAAGACCAGGGGCATCTGTCAGCAGAGGAGCAGCCCCTGGAGCCCAGTGTGGAAGTTGGAGGGGCATCTCCTATGAGACCCCACCCTCTGTAGGGCAGCCTCGGGCATGGCAGGCAGACCCTGTTTAAGCAAAGGTCACCATTGCCCACCTCAAGCATTCCCACTTCCCTACCCACGGTGCAGGGAGATTCCGAGGCCCTGGCAGGATGCATGGCAAGCCTGCCTCTCAACCAAGTAAGAAAGGCAGAACCTCCATCTGGAGGCTGTGGCCCAGGTCCACAGAAACGGGCAGTAATACCAGAGCAGGGCCCAGGTCCACAGGAACTAGCAGTAATACCAGAGCAGGGCCCAGGTCCACAGAAACGGGCAGCAATACCAGAGCAGGGCCCAGGTCCACAGAAACGAGCAGTAATACCAGAGCAGGGCCCAGGTCCACAGAAACGGGCAGCAATACCAGAGCAGGGCCCAGGTCCACAGAAACGAGCAGTAATACCGGAGCAGGGCCCAGGTCCACAGAAACGGGCAGTAATACCAGAGCAGGGCCCATGTCCACAGGAACGGGCAGTAATACCAGAGCAGGGCCCAGGTCCACAGAAACGGGCAGTAATACCAGAGGAGGGCCCAGGTCCACAGAAACGGGCAGTAATACCAGAGCAGGGCCCAGGTCCACAGAAACGGGCAGTAATACCAGAGGAGGGCCCAGGTCCACAGAAACAGGCAGTAATACCACAGCAGGGCCCAGGTCCACAGGAACGGGCAGTAATACCACAGCAGGGCCCAGGTCCACAGGAACGGGCAGTAATACCAGAGCAGGGCCGAGGTCCACAGAAACGGGCAGTAATACCACAGCAGGGCCCAGGTCCACAGGAACGGGCAGTAATACCAGAGCAGGGCCCAGGTCCACAGAAACGGGCAGTAATACCAGAGCAGGGCCCAGGTCTACAGGAACAGGCAGTAATACCAGAGCAGGGCCCAGGTCCACAGGAACGGGCAGCAATACCAGAGCAGGGCCCAGGTCCACAGAAACGGGCAGCAATACCAGAGCAGGGCCCAGGTCCACAGGAACGGGCAGTAATACCAGAGCAGGGCCCAGGTCCACAGAAACGGGCAGTAATACCAGAGCAGGGCCCAGGTCCACAGGAACGGGCAGTAATACCAGAGCAGGGCCCAGGTCCACAGGAACGAGCAGTAATACCAGAGCAGGGCCCAGGTCCACAGAAACGGGCAGTAATACCAGAGCAGGGCCCAGGTCCACAGGAACAGGCAGTAATACCAGAGCAGGGCCCAGGTCCACAGGAACGGGCAGCAATACCAGAGCAGGGCCCAGGTCCACAGAAACGGGCAGCAATACCAGAGCAGGGCCCAGGTCCACAGGAACGGGCACTAATACCAGAGCAGGGCCCAGGTCCACAGAAACGGGCAGTAATACCAGAGCAGGGCCCAGGTCCACAGGAACAGGCAGTAATACCAGAGCAGGGCCAAGGTCCACAGGAACGGGCAGCAATACCAGAGCAGGGCCCAGGTCCACAGAAACGGGCAGCAATACCAGAGCAGGGCCCAGGTCCACAGGAACGGGCAGTAATACCAGAGCAGGGCCCAGGTCCACAGGAACGGGCAGTAATACCAGAGCAGGGCCCAGGTCCACAGGAACGGGCAGTAATACCAGAGCAGGGCCCAGGTCCACAGAAACGGGCAGTAATACCAGAGCAGGGCCCAGGTCCACAGGAACGGGCAGCAATACCAGAGCAGGGCCCAGGTCCACAGAAACGGGCAGTAATACCAGAGCAGGGCCCAGGTCCACAGGAACGGGCAGTAATACCAGAGCAGGGCCCAGGTCCACAGGAACAGGCAGTAATACCAGAGCAGGGCCCAGGTCCACAGAATCAAGCAGTAATACCGGAGCAGGGCCCAGGTCCACAAGAACGGGCAGTAATACCGGAGCAGGGCCCAGGTCCACAGGAACGGGCAGCAATACCAGAGCAGGGCCCAGGTCCACAGAAACGGGCAGCAATACCAGAGCAGGGCCCAGGTCCACAGGAACGGGCAGTAATACCAGAGCAGGACCCAGGTCCACAGGAACGGGCAGTATTACCAGAGCAGGGCCCAGGTCCACAGGAACAGGCAGCAATACCAGAGCAGGGCCCAGGTCCACAGGAACGGCAGCAATACCAGAGCAGGGCCCAGGTCCACAGAAACGGGCAGTAATACCAGAGCAGGGCCCAGGTCCACAGGAACGGGCAGTAATACCAGAGCAGGGCCCAGGTCCACAGAAACGGGCAGCAATACCAGAGCAGGGCCCAGGTCCACAGAAACGGGCAGCAATACCAGAGCAGGGCCCAGGTCCACAGGAACGGGCAGTAATACCAGAGCAGGGCCCAGGTCCACAGGAACGGGCAGTAATACCAGAGCAGGGCCCAGGTCCACAGAAACGGGCAGTAATACCAGAGCAGGGCCCAGGTCCACAGGAACGGGCAGTAATACCAGAGCAGGGCCCAGGTCCACAGAATCGAGCAGTAATACCGGAACAGGGCCCAGGTCCACAAGAACGGGCAGTAATACCGGAGCAGGGCCCAGGTCCACAGGAACGGGCAGTAATACCGGAGCAGGGCCCAGGTTCACAGAATCGAGCAGTAATACCAGAGCAGGGCCCAGGTCCACAGGAACGGGCAGTAATACCAGAGCAGGACCCAGGTCCACAGGAACGGGCAGTAATACCAGAGCAGGGCCCAGGTCCACAGGAACGGGCAGCAATACCAGAGCAGGGCCCAGGTCCACAGAAACGGGCAGTAATACCAGAGCAGGGCCCAGGTCCACAGGAACGGGCAGTAATACCAGAGCAGGACCCAGGTCCACAGGAACGGGCAGTAATACCGGAGCAGGGTCCAGGTCCACAGGAACGGGCAGTAATACCGGAGCAGGGCCTAGGTCCACAGGAACGGGCAGCAATACCAGAGCAGGGCCCAGGTCCACAGGAACGGGCAGTAATACCAGAGCAGGACCCAGGTCCACAGGAACGGGCAGTAATACCAGAGCAGGGCCCAGGTCCACAGGAACAGGCAGTAATACCAGAGCAGGGCCCAGGTCCACAGGAACGGGCAGTAATACCAGAGCAGGGCCCAGGTCCACAGGAACGGGCAGTAATACCAGAGCAGGGCCCAGGTCCACAGGAACGGGCAGTAATACCAGAGCAGGGCCCAGGTCCACAGGAACGGGCAGTAATACCAGAGCAGGGCCCAGGTCCACAGGAACTAGCAGTAATACCAGAGCAGGGCCCAGGTCCACAGAATTGAGCAGTAATACCAGAGCAGGGCCCAGGTCCACAGAAACGGGCAGCAATACCAGAGCAGGGCCCAGGTCCACAGAAATGGGCAGCAATACCAGAGAAGGGCCCAGGTCCACAGAAACGAGCAGTAATACCGGAGCAGGGCCCAGGTCCACAGAAACGGGCAGTAATACCAGAGCAGGGCCCATGTCCACAGGAATGGGCAGTAATACCAGAGCAGGGCCCAGGTCCACAGAAACGGGCAGTAATACCAGAGGAGGGCCCAGGTCCACAGAAACGGGCAGTAATACCAGAGCAGGGCCCAGGTCCACAGAAACGGGCAGTAATACCAGAGGAGGGCCCAGGTCCACAGAAACAGGCAGTAATACCACAGCAGGGCCCAGGTCCACAGGAACGGGCAGTAATACCACAGCAGGGCCCAGGTCCACAGGAACGGGCAGTAATACCAGAGCAGGGCCGAGGTCCACAGAAACGGGCAGTAATACCACAGCAGGGCCCAGGTCCACAGGAACGGGCAGTAATACCAGAGCAGGGCCCAGGTCCACAGAAACGGGCAGTAATACCAGAGCAGGGCCCAGGTCCACAGGAACAGGCAGTAATACCAGAGCAGGGCCCAGGTCCACAGGAACGGGCAGCAATACCAGAGCAGGGCCCAGGTCCACAGGAACGGGCAGCAATACCAGAGCAGGGCCCAGGTCCACAGGAACGGGCAGTAATACCAGAGCAGGGCCCAGGTCCACAGAAACGGGCAGTAATACCAGAGCAGGGCCCAGGTCCACAGGAACGGGCAGTAATACCAGAGCAGGGCCCAGGTCCACAGAATCGAGCAGTAATACCGGAACAGGGCCCAGGTCCACAAGAACGGGCAGTAATACCGGAGCAGGGCCCAGGTCCACAGGAACGGGCAGTAATACCGGAGCAGGGCCCAGGTTCACAGAATCGAGCAGTAATACCAGAGCAGGGCCCAGGTCCACAGGAACGGGCAGTAATACCAGAGCAGGACCCAGGTCCACAGGAACGGGCAGTAATACCAGAGCAGGGCCCAGGTCCACAGGAACGGGCAGCAATACCAGAGCAGGGCCCAGGTCCACAGAAACGGGCAGTAATACCAGAGCAGGGCCCAGGTCCACAGGAACGGGCAGTAATACCAGAGCAGGACCCAGGTCCACAGGAACGGGCAGCAATACCGGAGCAGGGTCCAGGTCCACAGGAACGGGCAGTAATACCGGAGCAGGGCCTAGGTCCACAGGAACGGGCAGCAATACCAGAGCAGGGCCCAGGTCCACAGGAACGGGCAGTAATACCAGAGCAGGACCCAGGTCCACAGGAACGGGCAGTAATACCAGAGCAGGGCCCAGGTCCACAGGAACAGGCAGTAATACCAGAGCAGGGCCCAGGTCCACAGGAACGGGCAGTAATACCAGAGCAGGGCCCAGGTCCACAGGAACGGGCAGTAATACCAGAGCAGGGCCCAGGTCCACAGGAACGGGCAGTAATACCAGAGCAGGGCCCAGGTCCACAGGAACGGGCAGTAATACCAGAGCAGGGCCCAGGTCCACAGGAACTAGCAGTAATACCAGAGCAGGGCCCAGGTCCACAGAATCGAGCAGTAATACCAGAGCAGGGCCCAGGTCCACAGAAACGGGCAGCAATACCAGAGCAGGGCCCAGGTCCACAGAAATGGGCAGCAATACCAGAGAAGGGCCCAGGTCCACAGAAACGAGCAGTAATACCGGAGCAGGGCCCTGGTCCACAGAAACGGGCAGTAATACCAGAGCAGGGCCCAGGTCCACAGGAACGGGCAGTAATACCAGAGCAGGGCCCAGGTCCACAGAAACGGGCAGCAATACCAGAGCAGGGCCCAGGTCCACAGAAACGGGCAGTAATACCAGAGCAGGGCCCAGGTCCACAGGAACGGGCAGTAATACCAGAGCAGGGCCCAGGTCCACAGGAACGGGCAGTAATACCAGAGCAGGGCCCAGGTCCACAGAAACGGGCAGTAATACCAGAGCAGGGCCCAGGTCCACAGGAACGGGCAGTAATACCAAAGCAGGGCCCAGGTCCACAGAATCGAGCAGTAATACCGGAACAGGGCCCAGGTCCACAAGAACGGGCAGTAATACCGGAGCAGGGCCCAGGTCCACAGGAACGGGCAGTAATACCGGAGCAGGGCCCAGGTTCACAGAATCGAGCAGTAATACCAGAGCAGGGCCCAGGTCCACAGGAACGGGCAGTAATACCAGAGCAGGACCCAGGTCCACAGGAACGGGCAGTAATACCAGAGCAGGGCCCAGGTCCACAGGAACGGGCAGCAATACCAGAGCAGGGCCCAGGTCCACAGAAACGGGCAGTAATACCAGAGCAGGGCCCAGGTCCACAGGAACGGGCAGTAATACCAGAGCAGGACCCAGGTCCACAGGAACGGGCAGTAATACCGGAGCAGGGTCCAGGTCCACAGGAACGGGCAGTAATACCGGAGCAGGGCCTAGGTCCACAGGAAGCCACAGGAACGGGCAGCAATACCAGAGCAGGGCCCAGGTCCACAGGAACGGGCAGTAATACCAGAGCAGGACCCAGGTCCACAGGAACGGGCAGTAATACCAGAGCAGGGCCCAGGTCCACAGGAACAGGCAGTAATACCAGAGCAGGGCCCAGGTCCACAGGAACGGGCAGTAATACCAGAGCAGGGCCCAGGTCCACAGGAACGGGCAGTAATACCAGAGCAGGGCCCAGGTCCACAGAAACGGGCAGTAATACCAGAGCAGGGCCCAGGTCCACAGAAACGGGCAGTAATACCAGAGCAGGGCCCAGGTCCAGAGGAACGGGCAGTAATACCAGAGCAGGGCCCAGGTCCACAGAAACGGGCAGTAATACCAGAGCAGGGCCCAGGTCCACAGGAACGAGCAGTAATACCAGAGCAGGGCCCAGGTCCACAGGAACGGGCAGTAATACCAGAGCAGGGCCCAGGTCCACAGAAACGGGCAGTAATACCAGAGCAGGGCCCAGGTCCACAGGAACGGGCAGTAATACCAGAGCAGGGCCCAGGTCCACAGAATCGAGCAGTAATACCGGAACAGGGCCCAGGTCCACAAGAACGGGCAGTAATATCAGAGCAGGGCCCAGGTCCACAGGAACGGGCAGTAATACCAGAGCAGGGCCCAGGTCCACAGGAACGGGCAGTAATACCGGAGCAGGGCCCAGGTTCACAGAATTGAGCAGTAATACCAGAGCAGGGCCCAGGTCCACAGGAACGGGCAGTAATACCAGAGCAGGACCCAGGTCCACAGGAACGGGCAGTAATACCAGAGCAGGGCCCAGGTCCACAGGAACGGGCAGCAATACCAGAGCAGGGCCCAGGTCCACAGAAACGGGCAGTAATACCAGAGCAGGGCCCAGGTCCACAGGAACGGGCAGTAATACCAGAGCAGGACCCAGGTCCACAGGAACGGGCAGTAATACCAGAGCAGGGCCCAGGTCCACAGGAACGGGCAGTAATACCAGAGCAGGGCCCAGGTCCACAGGAACGGGCAGTAATACCAGAGCAGGGCCCAGGTCCACAGAAACGAACGTAATACCAGAGCAGGGCCCAGGTCCACAGAAATGGGCAGTAATACCGGAGCAGGGTCCATGTCCACAGGAATGGGCAGTAATACCGGAGCAGGGCCTAGGTCCACAGGAACGGGCAGCAATACCAGAGCAGGGCCCAGGTCCACAGGAACAGGCAGTAATACCAGAGCAGGACCCAGGTCCACAGGAACGGGCAGTAATACCAGAGCAGGGCCCAGGTCCACAGGAACAGGCAGTAATACCAGAGCAGGGCCCAGGTCCACAGGAACGGGCAGTAATACCAGAGCAGGGCCCAGGTCCACAGGAACGGGCAGTAATACCAGAGCAGGGCCCAGGTCCACAGGAACGGGCAGTAATACCAGAGTAGGGCCCAGGTCCACAGGAACAGGCAGTAATACCAGAGCAGGGCCCAGGTCCACAGGAACGGGCAGTAATACCAGAGCAGGGCCCAGGTCCACAGAAACGGGCAGTAATACCAGAGCAGGGCCCAGGTCCACAGAAACGGGCAGTAATACCAGAGCAGGGCCCAGGTCCAGAGGAACGAGCAGTAATACCAGAGCAGGGCCCAGGTCCACAGAAACGGGCAGTAATACCAGAGCAGGGCCCAGGTCCACAGAAACGAACGTAATACCAGAGCAGGGCGCAGGTCCACAGGAACGGGCAGTAATACCAGAGCAGGGTCCAGGTCCACAGGAACGAGCAGTAATACCAGAGCAGGGCCCAGGTCCACAGAAACGGGCAGTAATACCAGAGCAGGGCCCAGGTCCACAGGAACAGGCAGTAATACCAGAGCAGGGCCCAGGTCCACAGAAACGAGCAGTAATACCAGAGCAGGGCCCAGGTTCACAGAAACGAACAGTAATACCAGAGCAGGGCCCAGGTCCACAGGAACGGGCAGTAATACCAGAGCAGGGCCCAGGTCCACAGGAACGGGCAGTAATACCAGAGCAGGGCCCAGGTCCACAGGAACGAGCAGTAATACCAGAGCAGGGCACAGGTCCACAGAAACGGGCAGTAATACCAGAGCAGGGCCCAGGTCCACAGGAACAGGCAGTAATACCAGAGCAGGGCCCAGGTCCACAGAAACGAGCAGTAATACCAGAGCAGGGCCCAGGTTCACAGAAACGAACAGTAATACCAGAGCAGGGCCCAGGTCCACAGGAACGGGCAGTAATACCAGAGCAGGGCCCAGGTCCACAGGAACGGGCAGCAATACCAGAGCAGGGCCCAGGTCCACAGGAACGGGCAGTAATACCAGAGCAGGGCCCAGGTTCACAGAAACGAGCAGTAATACCAGAGTAGGGCCCAGGTCCACAGGAACGGGCAGTAATACCAGAGCAGGGCGTATCCAATGGCCAGAGTTGATGCGAATGGAGGTGAAGGTAGTTACCAACCCCCGACCCCCTCCCAAGAAAAAGAGGACCGAGAAGACTAAAAGATAAGCATGGACTAGAAGCCTTCCTCTGATTCCAGATGCAAACCCTCTGAGTCCACCTGTGCTCCTTGGAAATGGAGGAAGAAACCGCGGAGAGGGGTGGATGGCCCTGCTTGTAAGTTTAGGAAGGCTCAGAAGACTGAATGGCCTGAATGTCTACCTCAGAGAGGTTACATTTTAAACCGAGGCTCTGACTTACCTGAAATGGGGGGCTGACGAGCATGCTGAGTTTAGTGACTGATGAAATGAAAGCTGTCTGCATCCTAACATGTCAACATCACAGCAACTCTAAGAGCCTTTAAGGTTCCAGGAAAAAGAGTTGCTTCTTCATATCCCCACCTTGCCAGGAAAGACACTCACCCTGGGAGGCAAGAAGGCTTAGTGGTTGTGACTAAGCAGTCATGACAGTCTCATCAGCCCTCTAGTACACAGGAGGGGCTGTCCTGATAGAAATAGGAAAACACCGTTCTTTTTTTCTTTTCTTTTTTTTTCTTAATTCAGTGAGAGAAGGGGAGGCAGAGAGACAGACTTCTGCATGTGCCCCAACCGGGATCCACCCAACAAGCCTACTAGGGGGTGCTGCTCTGCCCATCTGGGGTGTTGCTCCACTGCTCAGCAACCGAACTCTTGTTTAGCACCTAAGACGGAGGCCATGGATCCATCCTCATTGTCAGCGGCCAACTTGTTCCAATCTAGCCATAGCTGCAGGAAGGGGAGAGAGAGAAAGAGAGAGAGAAAAAGAGAGATAAGCGAGAGGGAGAGGGGTGAAGAAGAAGATGAGCGCTTCTCCTATATGCCTTGATCAGGAATTGAACCCAGGACTTCCACACGCCAGCCAACACTCTACCACTGAATCATCTGGCCAGGCTGAAAACATGATTTACACTGGCCAACAGTTGTCTTTTTTTTTTTTTTTTTTTTACAGAGACAGAGAGAGAGTCAGAGAGAGGGATAGACAGGGACAGACAGACAGGAACGGAGAAAGACGAGAGGCATCAATCATCAGTTTTTCGTTGTGACACCTCAGTTGTTCATTGATTGCTTTCTCATATGTGCCTTGACCGTGGACCTTCAGCAGACCAAGCAACCCCTTGCTCGAACCAGCGACCTTGGGTTCAAGCTGGTTTGAGCAAAGCTCACAAGGAGCCCGTGTTCAAGCTGGCGACCACGGGGTCTCAAACCTGGGTCCTCCGCAGCCCAGTCCGACACTCTATCCACTGGACCACTGCCTGGTCAGGCAACTACCAGTTGTCTTGTACCCACCATTCTCATCCAACAGCTGAAGATGTTCAGGAAGCCCCTCTCCCAACTCACCTGTTGACTTTTAATTTTTATTTTTTCCATTGACGAGAGAGAGAGAGAAAGAGGGGTAGGGGAAGAGAAAGAGGGATAGGGAAGCATCAATTCCTTCTTTCACTTAGTTATTCCATTGAGTTGTACACTCATTGGTTGCTTCTTTAATGTATCCTGACCAGGAATAGAACCCATGACCTCAGTGCACCAGGACATTACTGTATCCACTGAGCAACCTGGCCAAGGCCACTTGAGGACTTATATAACTTAAATTTCATTACCTGTGGGCCAATATTTGGATCTGTTGGCAGCTTGAGTGCTGAAGCTGCTTACAGAGCATAACTTTGCCCTTTTGGGCTTCAAAACCGCCCGCGTAGCGAGAAGGCCCTTTGTGCTGATTGTACTATTTGATAAATTGTACTCCTTGCATCATTGTAAAATAATACTCCCTGCACTAAGATTATGTGATCAAAGACAGCCTTTTTTGTTGGACAGGCCTGGGCTGAAACCAGGATGTTGATAAATGCTTAATCATGTATTACCCATTGTTCTCGACTCACAACCCCTCTTGTTGATCACCGAGTCAGCCAACCCTGGAAAGTCCAGTTGCCCTCATCAATCAGAAAACAAGTGAGCAAGTTCATGGTCATGTTTCCTCTAGCAACCCATCTCTTTGATCAAAAGCTTCTTGAAACTTTTGCCTCTCTAAGTGCTGCCCTATTTGCTCCATTTTAGAACATATTCTTGGTTCATACCAAGGGCTATGTTTCCTGGTTTGCCAATCATTATCTGAATAAACTCTCTTTAAATTTCTTTTAAAAAGGTATCTTCAGACTTTTGTTTACACACTACAATATCCCGCAGGGTCACCCTCAGTTCAGCCCTGTGTTTCACCTGGGAGCTGAATGGCAAAGAAATAACCCTCCCCTCCCCATGGCCATGGCTGGGACGCCCTGTCACCTTTTCCCCAAAAAAGCTTTGAAGCAATCTCTGCCATCTGTAGAGAAGCTCCCACCCAAATGGGCCCTTTGCCGGCTTTCAGAAGAGTTCTTTCCAAGGTGTGGTCCAGTTTAGCAACATCACCTGGGAGCTGGTTAGAATGCAAATTCTTGAGACCCTTCCCAAGACGACTGACCAGAAAACTCTGGGGTAGGAACCTGTTTGAATAACTACCCCAATCCCACGCCCATGCTGCGTGTGTTCAGACTGAGATGCACGCTCTTAAGCGCTCCTGTGTACTGAGCTCCACTGAAAGTTGGAGGTATCTTCTGATAGACGCTTTAATATCCTCTGGTGCCTGGGCCTCTTGCAGCATCTGAGCAGGAACCTCTCTGTTCATCTAACAGTCACTGCGGATCTGCTATGTTTCAACTCTGTTTCCTCGCTATGGCCTCAAACCTCACTACTCTGGCTGTCTCAAGAAATAGAGGAGGCAAAATACGTGGGACGTTTCAGGGCAGTCCACTTGCCTAAACTTTTATTCCAGAAAGGGTGTTGCCCATCAGGGCTTGGCAAGCTCATTCAGCCACCTCTTCTTTCTGGTAAACAATGTTCCTGTCCACAGCTAATCTTAGCCCCTGGCTCCTAACTCCACTTGCTCTGCAAAGTGGGGTCCACGGACCAACAGCGTCAGTATCACCTGGGTGCTTGCTAGAAATGCAATGTCGGACTTCAGCCAGACCTAATCAAAATCTAAATTTCAGATAGGAATCTGAGGGATTTGTATGCTCATTGAAGTTTGAGAAGCTATAGTCTAGCTTGGTAGTTCTAGGTCCAGGCTGCCCATTACAATCACCCGGGAGCATATTACAAAAGCACGGGTATGCTCCAAAGATTCTTATTTAGCTGGTTTGGGTTGATTCTTGGGCATCAGTATTCTTTTTTAAATTCCCCCAGGTGATACTAATGTGTAGCTTAGCTGGAGACCTTGTGCTCTGGCTAAACCAACAGACCTGGAAATGTCAGGTCTCCCTGATTGAAATTCTGCATGTGGCTGAAAGGCATAAAGAAGAGGGAGAGGTGGATGGATATGCCGGACACATGACAAATACTAGCTTGTTTTATTCTTTGAATAATACAGAGAATGTGATAACCAATAAACAAAACTATCTTGAGAGTTTAACTTAGATAAGATTCCAGATTAGCTGGTTGTGAAGCCAGGATTTAAAAGTCTGAATTCAAAACCTGCATCTTATTTGCTAAACACAAAAACTAAGTGAGGTAAAATGAAAAGAAATAAAAAATAGAAGCATGCAGTGGACTTTCCATGAGATAAACCAAGGTTTTAACACGTGGGACTTCCCAGTACCCAGGATTCCAAACCAGTTCATTCTGTAATTAAATAACACAAAACATCAGACTATAGGGGACTTCCTTGGATTCTTCATACAAAATTCTTGAGATCTGCATGGTCTCTCCAACCCTCCTTCCCAGGCCTAGCTCTGGTGTGCCCTAACCAGTGAGGGATGTGCAGGCTATGGGCTTACAGTCCCGCTCTGTAAGAACCTTGTAGAGGGAGGCATGCTATGCAGGAAGGCAAAGCGGTGCCCATGCCAGCTGGTGATGTGTCTCCCATGCCACCTCTTTGAACCCCGATTCTCAGAGGTGAGTGTCTCCCTGGTGACAATGGGAAGACTATATGGTTAGCAAAAAGAACACACCCCTCCCTCCTCAACTGTGCTTAGAGTCCCATGCCAACTCTTTCACTTCCCACGCAATGTTGGATGGGGTACTTAACCTCCCCCTCAGAGATGTAACATAGAGGAAACATTGCAACAGCGCCTTCTTTGCCTGGCTGTTGTAAAGACTGTGATGATATATGTATCAGGGAATGCAATGCCGACGGTGGAAATTCTTGTTATTTGATGACTTAGAAAGAAACCCCTACACCATCGACAGGGACACTTGCACACAGAGCGACATGCCCCAGCCTCACCACTAATACACCACAGGACATAGTACCAAAACAACCTAACACACTTAACTGAATTCAATTGTCTGTGCATAGCTGCTTCTGTCACTTGACCACAAACTCCCTAAAGATAGGACTGTATTATTCCCAATAAACTCCCAGCTTTAGCCTAATGCCTGCTCATACATGATAGGCTGTCAATAAATACTTGTAAAATAAAAAAAATAAAATGTAAACATTTGGGGTTGACCATCCTGGAAATGACTGGTTCTTTCCCCGGAACCTCAAAAGTTTCCCTGTTGGGTTTCTGGATAGAACTGAGGTATTACTACTCATCAACTTCTCCAGAGCTCCTTATTGATCCCTGATGCACCATCTGGACCCCATATGGCTGTTTTCTGCTCATAAGTAAGGTAAGACAAAGTCTCGGGCTCTCCACCAAAACTTTCCTGCAAGGGCCTTGGGCACCTTGGATTCCCACCCACCTGGTGCAATGAAAGAACATCTGGAAGGTATTCTTGATTATTCAAATCAAGCTCTGCCCCACGAATCACCTGATAAATACACACAACTTCTTTCTCTGAGAAACTTTTTCTTTAGGTTTTCTTCAAATGACAACTTATTGGTAACCATATACATGCCACAGACCTCATGCCATCTTTACACTACCCCATCAGGATAAGTATTGTATATGATTTAAGGATGGGAAGAGGCTCCTGAGAGCCCTCCCAAATGTTCTTGTCCCATTCCTCAAAAAAGAAGCTAAAAAAATTCCTAGTTACTTCCCCAGCCCTTTCTTGAAACTAAGACATGGAAATGTGTCACAATTTTGGCCAATAGAATCGGAAGAGAAGTCTGCTGGAGGTGGGGTAAGGGCTAATTAAAACCTTTTTCCTTTGATAAGAAGAGATGCAAAGAAGAAACAACATCCTTCTGCAGCTGGATGTTGTCATGGCTACAGGTGATGCCTGGAATGGTAGCAGCAGTCTTGCAATCATGAGGAGAAAGAGCTAAAGGACCAACCCAATATGATAAAGGTGGGGAGCAGAAAAAGAAATCCTTCGAAGACTTTACTTGGGGGCTTGAACACATAGTACGGTGTATAGAGATGTGCTGTAGAATTCCTGAAACCTGTATAATTATGTTAACCAGTGTCACCCCAATAAATCCAATTTAAAATTTTTAAAAAGAGAAATCCTTGATGATACCATCGTGCCACTGTCCCATCTCTAGGCTTGTGCCATGTGATCAAATAAACATTCTCATTGTTTCAGCTACTTTTAGGTGGGTATTATGTTTACTTGTAGCTGAAACATCCTACCTGATACAAGGGGGAAGTGGACATGAGAAATTAATTACGATGGCCAGGAAGACCACATTGAAGTTAACAAAAGAAAGGAACTAACACTCTGGCAGAGGAAAGAAATTAATAGTATTAACCCATGGTGAGCAACACACTCTATTAGGAACAATATGTAAAATAGGTCACTTAATCCTCACCAAAACCCTAGAAAAATTTTATAAAAGAAAACTCAGAGAGCAAGGTTACATCACTTACCCATGGTCACGTAGAAAGTGGCAATTTTGGTATTCCAACCTAAGCTGGTATGACACCAGTGACAGAAGGGATCTTCCATGCTGGATGCATGCAGTTGGTATTCCATTAGCTCATCTTTTGGGTGTGGGACTGTGTTCCTCAGATCTTTTCCTGTAAAATAATTTTGCTAGGAAGAATTTAAAGCAGGGGTCGAGAACCTTTTAGGCTGAGAGAGCCATGAATGCCACATATTTTAAAATGTAATTCCATGAGAGCCATACAACGACCCGTGTACATTATGCATTATCCAATAAAATTTTGGTGTCATCCTGGAGGACAGCTGTGATTGGCTCCAGCCACCCACAACCATGAACATGAGTGGTAGGAAATGAATGGATTGTAATACATGAGAATGTTTTATATTTTTAATGTTACTTTTTTTTAATTAAAGATTTGTCTGTGAGCCAGATGCAGCCATCAAAAGAGCCACATCTGGCTCACGAGTCATAGGTTCCCGACCCCTGATTTAAAGCAGAAGAGGAGGCAATACTGCTCTCAGGAAGTTAAGAGGGTGTGGAGTAAAGGGACAATACTAGAACACTGAAAACTACCTGGGAAGCCTTCAACTTTTACCTGGAGCAGGTCCAGATAAACACTGCCCTTTCATTGAAAAGTACGCATATGCACACACACAGACACACACACACACACACACACACGCCCGCACACGCACACAATCAATAGTTTGCATGCAGTCTTTGTTAACTACATGTTATTTGATATAATTATGGTGTAATTAAGGAAAACTTTCACAAATGAATTAGATCTGGTTTTGGCTGGATAATAACATATCTATTTGCTTTTGTTAGACCTTGGAAATTTCAATACATTGTAATTGTATTTCTAATGATAGAAGATTCATCTCTGTTTGTAGTGGATGCATTTTATTATTCACCACACATTGGTATTTGAGTAAATGAACTTGCTCATTATACACTGAAATCTTTTTTCTGCACAATGTTTCCATTTTTGAAAGCCACGTAATCACTTCATTGTGGTGTTGGCAATTGTCACTATATAACATATACAATTTCAAAAGGATGCAATTTAAGGATTTTGATCTCCCAGCATAAATATATGCATGATATGCAATACAAATACACTTACTCCAGATGGTTGCTTAAAACAGATAAATCAAATTTCCCAATAGTCACAAACTAAATTTTCAACCAAATATAGTTTTGTTTTGTTTTTTTTTACTGATTAAAGTGGCCAAACAAACATTCATGTCACTCCAAACATAACTGTGACAAAATAGAGGAAGGTCATGATAAAATGAAATCAGATTTGCTGGTCATTTTGAGAGTTCCCTGGGGGTTTCTGGAGATGAGAGTCATCCCATCTGAAAAAGTCTGCGTTTTCATTCAGTTTTGCCATATTTCAGAAGTGAGCCAGCTTAGCATGTTTGGGTTTCCTGGGGAAAACCCAAGGATGCAGTCAATTTAATCCACCAAGATGAAATTGGCAATACCTTTCCCTTCCATAACACCTTCAAGCTGTATTTAGAAGCCTTTGAGACGTAGGTAAAAAAAACAGAACACTGCAGACAATGTTAACTAGAAAAAAACATATTGACTCAGTAAAACAAATAACCCTCAAAGCCAGGGAGCTGCCTGTTTATTGACTGCAGCCCCCCTGGCGCAGTTACAGTACGGCCCCGACGCGTGAACAAACAGTCTCGCTCTTTCTGCTCTGCTGCTAGCAACCTTACGGCTTTCGGCAGCTTGTAAAATCCAACCTCTTCCAAATAATTCTCATGTGCACAGACTGTAAAGTGAATGTAAATTAAAGTAATACATTACCAAAAACTTCAACTTCTTTAGAGAGCTGCCCGCTAGCCCCACTTTTACAAGTATTCTGCATTTACTCCTCGCGCCAATACAGAAACCCACTTTTGCCTCCCAATTCCCATTGTATAACCAACTTACCTGTTCCCAAGTGCCCCCAAAATGCATGCTGCTGACATCATTCTAGGACTGAGGCTCCACAACTTTTGTATATAAAAATCTTTCCAATAAATAAGAAAGAATGGCCGAATACCAATGGAAAAAGAGCTAATGTTCATGAACAGATCAGAAAGACAGAGAGCGAGGCAAATGCCCAATGAACACAAGAGAAAAATATGTCACTTTAGTAGCGATCGACTAAATGTAAAGAAAAATAAACAGGTGTGATTTTTAAGAGGTGTGAGACGAACTTTTTGTGAAACTGAAAAACAGTTATTTGATTAGAGTAAAATTTTGATCTTTACATTCTAAAGATTACACTATTCTGGATGCAACATTTTTAGCAGGACATTTCTAAGCTCTGCATGTAGAAAATAATGGAATTTTGACAGTAATTTTAATACTGTTCCATCTTGAAAAATGATGATGAAAAATGAGAGCGTTAAATATTGCTGCTTGTGGCAGTGTAAATTGGCGTCACAATTGAAAATAAGGGACATTCACTAAATAATCCCATAGCTTCCATCCATAACTACATTCTCCCCTGACCAGTCAGTCACGCATAGCCATGACCACCTACCCTAACCTACAGAGCCGTGTTAACGCAAACGCCTTGGCTAAATTTTGATCATCAATCAATTAATCCAAACCAAAAACACTGGGGACATTAAAAATTCCCCACTTACCAATAACTTTAGTCAATGCCAAATTATACCATCTGGTACTTACTGTATTCATTAATCCTCATATAGGATTATATTATAAGGAGCATATTCAATCGATTTCTCATATCATGTCTAATAGGTATTGTAATAGCATGAATATTCTGCATAGGAAGAGCCTATTCACCCACTGATGGCTTGTCAAATGTTTGCCTATGACTTCCATTAATGTTTAACAAGGTCATGTGTAAACTCCAGCACACAGTGAAAGACTGTAATCCTATGGCTTTTCCTGCAGATATCTAAAGCAAATTCCGAGCACAGCCATCCCTGATGTAGGATAGAAATACTCATTAGATGATCCCCAATAACAATTCCAGAAGTAAATATGGCTAGTTACAGTATCCCATCCAAAACATCTGCAGAGATATACCAATGACCAACCTAGGCCCAGATAAACTGAGAAAATGCCTAACGCTGTCATTTGCAAGCCATTATCCTCTCTCCCCAGCATCTCTGCCTAGGTGAGTTCTATAAATTGAATAGAAGCAAGATGTGTGAGTTGCTTGGTTACATGAAATCAGGCTGCACAGTGCCCCACCTGTGTCTGGCTGGGACTCATCACCACCTTTTAGGAAACTTGTCATTTTTTTTTTTTTTTTAAAAGGGAGCTGCTATCACTGGGCAGCTATCGACGTTATCTGCAGGGCAGGTCATGGCTGAGCCACATTTTCTGCTAATTAAATTCACTATACGAGGTTCCTAACATGTGTCTCCATGAGAAATGGATCTGAAAATCTGGATGATGCCCCTAATTGCTTCTGATAACAAGGTTATGAGACCTGGGCTGGCATGACTAGAGGAAGCAGAACTTAGATAAGTGGGTCTACTCTCGGACCATACGGGCTTCTTCGACCTGCAGCTGGAAAAGCTAAACTTGGGCTCGGCTTCAATCAAGTACTTCCCAAACAAGGCCTATCACTTTGCATTTTTCAGTGACTTACCGGGAAATGCAGCAGGCAGGCAGTTGTGACAAAGTATAGTGGTAAACCAGCAGATGTTGCCTAGCCCGTGCTGGGAGATTAGCTCTGGCCTTACTAAGACAAGGCCACTCAAAGTGTCATCCACAGATCAGCAGTGTCAGCAGCACCTCGGAGCTTGCTAGAAATGCACATTCTCAGACTTATTGAATCAGAGTATCCAAGGGCAAACCCTGGAAGTCTTGTCTTGGTAACCCCCCTCCAGGAGATTTCTAATGCCCACTGAAGTCTGAGAAGCCATGGTCTCAAGTACACTGAACTGCAAATAAGTCAAGGAACATGGCTCTTTTCTGGCCCTTTAAGAGCTGATTTAGATTCTGTGACCTCAGTTTCCCTGTTGTTCTGGTTACCTACAGCTGTGTGACTCAGCTCTCCAAACTCTAGCAGCTCAGAAAAGCCACAGTGGTTCTGTGAGTCAGCTGAACTCAGCTGGGGAGTTTTCACTTGGGGTGACTCATGTGGTTGAAGTCAGGTGGTGGTTAGAGCTTGGGCCACCTGAATGATAGACTCAATTGGAGTCTAAGATTTTGGCTTCACTCACATGCATCCAAACTGACCTGGCTAAGAGCTGGCTGGGTATCTCTATATCTGTATGGCTTCTCCACATGGCTAACTTGAGCTTCCTCCCAATATGGTTGCCTTGGAGTAGTTGGACCCCTTCCATGGTGCCTGGCTTCCCCGAGATGGTACATTCTGAGAGACCAAAGGAGAAGCCGCTAGGTCTTTAAAGCCTCAGGCCTACAATGGGTTCACCACTCCAACTACATTTTTTAGATGAAAAGCAAGTCACAGGGCCAGCCTAGATTCAAGCAGAGGGTCTTACATAAGAGTGGGATTACATAAAATTGGCAGTGGGGGAGCATCCTCAGAGACAAGTTTCTACCCTCATAAAATGAAAGAGGTGGCCTGTATCCCTAAAGGCCTTCATGGCTTTTTAAAATGATTCTGTGTTATAGGTAATAGCTGTATTTCTGAGAGTTCATCATGTCTATCTCCAGGAGGCCCGTCTCTCCATAATATCACCGCCCCTCACTTAGCACTATGCACATGTGGCCTTGCATTAAGATTTACTTACAAATGGCGTTGCTCTGACTTCCCGACTTGATTATAAGAACCTCAAGGCCTTTATGCCTTCTTGAAACTCCATTACCTGCCACATATTAGGCTCTCAGAGAATATGTGATGATGATGATGATGATGATACAATCACTGCTATTAAATTATCCTGTCTACTTGGATGAGTACAAAATACACATTTACAAAGTTGAAAAATAACACCACATGCCTTTTGTAATTTTTACAGGTCCTTGTAAAGTAGACTTCTTATGACAGACAAAAGAGAGCTGTGAATATTATTTCCACTGAGCTACAGTTTGTTTGAAATGCACACCCTCCCTTTGTTTTATTCCCCAGTACAGAGAGGACAATATTCTATGGTTATAAAAACATTTCATTTCCTCCTGACCCTCCAGGAAGGCTACATTGATTAACCCCCTTGAACCTAAGTAGGACCACAAAACTGAATTCTGATCCATAATCTTAGTTAGTCATCCTTCACCAAAGGCGGACAGAATGACGGTCTCATGTGAATTGTCATGTTCTCACCATGTCGGCTCCCAGCTGGGTGGTAGCAAGGTGACCTTACAAAGTGACCTTGAAACTTCATGACAGAAACAATTAGACAATTAGAACCCAGATTCACTGTTTGAAGCAGAGCCACCCAACCAAGAATGTCTTCACTGCATTTTGCATGAGCAACAATTAGACTTCCATTTGGTTGGGACATTGGACTTGACTATTCGTTATAGCAGCTAGTCCACATTTATTGATATATCTAGTTTATTCAAAGAGTCAACCCTGTGAGACATTGTCTTACATAAATACTGGTACTTAAATTGATATATAAATTGAAAATTTTTTTTATCAATAAATATATTTCTACATCACTTTTAATACAAACTTATAAATGTATTTGTTTAGCTATTTCACATTTTATTCAATAAAATGCATAATATTCTAATTTAGAGTAATGTTTCACTACTAAAGCAAAGCCGACCACTTCCATGTATCTCATCACTGTATTTTCCAATGCATTCCCAACAAGGTCTTGCAAGCAAGCTGTGTATATTCGACTCGTTAGGTTTGTTATCTTTGCTCATTCCATCCCTCATCTCACTCAATTATATTTTCAAAAACCATTTGTGAGCACCTGCTATGTGGCAGACATTATCCATGTCCTTGGGATGCCAAGATAAATAGAATATGGTCAGGAGGAAGACAGTCCCAGCAACAAAGGGAGCTCTGAAGAACGGGTATACAAGTGCAATGAGAGTGCAGAAACCAGTTTTCTCAATGACAACAGAAGGGCAGAGACATTTCTGCAAAGGCAGTGATCGTATTTTGAGATTTGAGAGGTGAGTAGCAGTTCACCAGGTAGAGAAGGAGGGAGAGGGTAGGTCAGATAAAGGGAACATGCAAAGACCCAAAGGTGGGAAACATTGTATCTTGCAGTATGGTCCTTAGAGCCTGTCTAAGGATCTGCTTAGCTTGACTCCAGAGTTGACAATAACCAATGCAAGTTCAGGAATAATTTTGAGCCCCCAAGGCAGCATCAACATTGGAAGCACAAGAGTAATATAGGTTTTTGTCCATGACTAAATGTTCTAAAATTCACATTGTTTAACCCCAATATATACATATGGTACATGGCCCAGGTGAGATGATTCCTGACACATTTTTATCTAAATTTAAAGGAAGAACCTCCCCAATCTTCTGTAAGTAATAGTGGGCCTAATAAGGGTAGTTAGGTCTCTTGAAGGTCTACCATGAGGCTTTCTTATTCAGACATTTTCTCTCCATTGTGTACCCTCTTGGTGAAAATTTTATGACCCAAAGATTGTACTTCTATTTATCTTAGAGAAGGTGGCTAGTCTCTCTTCCTTGAGTGCTGATTGTGCTTGACTTCTTTTTATATCCCAGATTTACCCAAATGGCAGTGGTGCATGATATTTCTGTTCACCTAAGCCAAAAACTATTATTTGTCAATTCAGTGGTTGTGCACAGAACATGCTGTGTTTGGGAAACTACAATTAGCTTGATGTGACTGGAGATACACTGGTGATTTATAAATGATAATGCAAGAAAAGGAGTTCATGGGTCATATCATGATCAGTGTTATACACCATGCTAAGGAACATGGATGTAACCTTAGGCAAATGAGAACTTGAGATGCAGGTATGACTTGATAAAAATAGATTTGAAAAAAAAATACTTCTGACAGTAGAAAGGTGAATGTAGTAAGTAAACCAGCAAGGAAGTGCTTGAAAAATCCGCAGGGATATTTGACTAACTGCAGAGAAATGGAAAGGAGGGTAGAGATTTCTAAGATATTGAAATAATAGAATAAACCAAATCTGATCATTTTTAAGTTTGAAGAGAAATGTAGAATGAGCTCTGAGTTTTTCCCTGACATAAAAAAATATAATGTCATATTGTCATTAGTCACAATTCAGACTAAAATCTGGGATGAAGAAGGGAGATGAGCAGGGAAGGTGGAGTATAAGTTTAGTTTGTTAAGTCTGACAGGCCTCTGAGGCTTCGAGGTGGAAATCTGCCAGTTAGAAATGTGGTCTAGAATTCAAAACTGATGTCTCGGTGGGAGAAATGGATTTGGGAACCATTTGCACACAGAGGTGGTAATCAAAAACCATGGCTGTTGATTGAAAAGCTAGAAAGCATGATGGGAAGTCATCCAGGCAAAGACTCCTGAGAAAAAAAGAGCATTAGAGGATCAATAGAGAACAGACACACAACTGAAACCAAAATGTGTCAGGGAGGTAGAGTAATTGGAACAAATACTGACAGGAGGACCTCCAAATCCTCTTCACCCATGCCCGCCATCATGAGGATATCTCCTACCCCACATGAGTCTCTATCACCCCATAGAGCAAACGTGACCTGGTGTTACTGTCCCTCCATACTAGCTCTTGGAGGAGAATAATAAATCCCATTCAGTTACTTATGACAGAAAACTCAAATTGACTTAAAGAATAATGGAAAAAAAGAAAAAAAAAACCAAGGGTATATTATGCCCTTGGGTGGGGGTGTCCAGGGATTCTATGTGCCTCTTTCTTCATTTCTGGATTCTGATTATCACTGAGGTGCCTTTATTCTCAAACAGGCTATTCCCATAGATGGACACTCATTGTTTCAAGTCTGCAATTTATTTTTCAGCAACTCCAGTGGGAAAAGAGGTCTTTATTCACGGTCACTCCCAGCTCTGGTTATCAGGATTATGTGCATAGCTTTAACAAATCACTGAGGCCAGAAAGGTGCTAAGCTGCTATTGGCCAGTCTGGAACATATGACCAAGAAGTGAAAGCAGTGTCAGTATTACCTGGGAGGACACTGAAATGAACCAAATGACACGTGCCAAGCAAAAATGATTACCAGAAAAAAATGGGTACGGATGCTGGGTAAACAAATAAGAGTTGTATGTATGCATGCATGCAATGGGCATTCAGCAAATATGTCACAGTTGCCTGTTCACAAGCCACAATCACCCACTTTGCTGTTATCATTAAAAGATAGGAAAATGTGTTGTTATCCAGGGAAGTAATTTTTATGTGATAAGGAAGAATCAGATAGAAAAAGAAATAGCTAATATTTGTACCCACTGGCATTCTGACTGCTGGAGCTAGAGCAGATGAGAAAGAGGCAGGAGCCAGCACGTTAAGAAGAATAGTGAGGGTGACATCACGGAAATGGCGCCGTGAGCAGCGCGTCCGACAGCTCTCCCCTAAATCACAACAAATTTATCAACTAGAAACAGAAAAATTTATCCTCGGAGCATTCCGGAGTTCCACACAAACTGATAGCGAAAGGACTGTTATCACTTGAATCTGAGAGACAAGGGTGTGGAGGAATCGACCACAGGGACGTTCTTTCAAACCGCAAGGAAGTCCGCCTGTGGTGAGTCAGCCCATATACTTGGGAACCGCGAGCCGCTGCGAGCAGCCGACGCGAGCCGCCACCGCGAGCCGCCGCGAGCCCCCGCGAGCCACCGCGCGCGCCCGGTCCGGTTGAGCACCGCTGACGTTCCCAGCGGCCTGCACACTGCGAGTGGGGGTCGCCGGCCACCGGTGCCCGGAGCGCCCCATTCGCGCGCGTGCCTTGGGCATTCCACGCGCCCAGGGCGCCCTGCTGGCCCGCACACCCAGGTGCTCCATTATCCTGCGCCTGGTGCGGTCCAGCCGCCAGCGGCGGGGCGAGCGGTAGAGGCTTGGGAGATTCTCTCCATGGGCGGGGCACCTCGCCCAGCCATTCAAGCTAACAATCAAGCGTTGGGGGAGGGGCGCGCGCAGGCAGCCTAAAATACCTTCGGAAGCACAGCTGCGACCCAATCACTGAAATTAGCTTAACCCATAAAATCTGCGCACCCTCGGTTCTAATTGATAAGATCTCTCTCAGTTCAGCGATCCAAGACAAGAGGCGTGATATTTTTTAGTGCCTCTCGCTAAAGGGGTGGGGGCAACTTCTGAATGATAGAGCCTCCATATTCAGGGATAAACGCTAACAAGAAGGACTTGGAAGATAATAAGGTCTATACTACACTAGTCGTAAGCAGAAACTAGTGCCTCTTCTTCCCTGCAAAAACAGGCTACAAAGTGTGGAAAGCCTGGGTTGAGAGGTCCAACTAAATGATAGGCGCTGAACAGTCACCTTGACAACAATTGACTCCCACCCCTGCCTGATTACACTGGAGGCCCTGACTGTCAGAGCCTTTCCCAAAGCCTTGCACTGAGTGGGGATAGAGTGGGGATTTCCCAGCTCTTTGAGCCTCTTACTCCCCAGGCAGAAGCAGTTGCAGCCTTATAGCTGGATCACCAGGCTGCTAATTCAGAAAGGGGGGACTAGGAGAGAGAATCCAGGAAAGCAAACTCTCTCATCGTTGGACCCTGCAAACGCCAACAAGCCTTTACTTCCAGCAAGACTAAAGCCAATTATATGACATTGCCATAGAATCCCATCAACTGCAAATCCCTACCTAAGAGTGACACAGAGGCAGAGCCTGGGGTACAGAGTCACCGACCAGGAAGAGGGAGAGAAAAGAAAAAGGAAGAAGTTAACCTCTCAAAATCAAGAAAAACCCACAGACTTTACAACTTGATCCACTAATTTTTTTTTGTTGTTGTTGTTGTTTGTTTCTTCTATCTTTTTGCCTTTATTTCCTCCACCTCGGTCCTTCTATTCTCTGCCCATCTTATGCTTCCCCTTTCTTGAACTACACTACCCATGAGTGTTGCATTTTATTTTTCTTCTTCATCCTCACCCTCCTTTAAGGTTATACTCCAAAACACTTAACTCTCACTCTCTCCTCTTTTGTTTTTTTTTTTTGTCTTGCTTTATTTTGTTTTTTTCTCTTCCTATTTTATTTCTTCCTTCGTTTTTCTCTTTTTCTTATTTTTTCCTTTCTATTCGTTTTTTCTTTTCTCATTTTACTTTCCTCCTATATAATCCTCAATCACGAACAAATTAGTTAATTTGGGACTCAAGGCTTTTTCTTGGCTTTATTTCTCTTTTTTGCTTTTGTTTTTATTTTTTTTTCTTGTTTGTTTATTTTTGTGGCATTTTGGGTCCTCCCAACCCAAGGTCTCCATTGTATTTAGTCTTCGCTCCACTTAATACAACAGATTTTTACTTATTATTTTTATTTTTTCTTCTTTATTATTCTTTTTTGGTCCTTTTTTCTGGTTCCCTCTTATCCCTCTCATTATATCTCTTAGTTGACCATCACTTACAAGCAAATCATCTTATGCTTGTCTAAGATTTTCTTCCTTTTTTTTTTTTTTTTTTTGCATTTAGTAGGTCCCTACTCCCTTTTTTTGCCCCTTGAACTCTTCACCCCAAATCAGGCCCTCCATTATAGGCATGATATTTCCCTGAGGAGGGGAGAGGAGGGAAAGAGAAGAGAGAAAAAAAGGGGAAAATAATAAATTATTACTGTTTTTTTTTTTTGTGGGGTGTTTTACCTTTTTTTTTTTTCTTTTTACTCTTTATTAATTCTAATTAGTGCTATCAATAAGACCACCCTCAGATGCCGATAAGAAAGAGGAAATCGAATATTATGGATACAAAAGAAAGAGAGGTAACACAAATAGATGTGGAAAAATCTATGGAGAAAAGACTTAACATATTGGAAGCCTTGGAGCTAAATGACAGAGAATTTAAAATAGAAATCTTAAAAATACTCAGAGATATACAAGAAAACACAGAAAGGCAATATAGGGAGATCAGAAAACAACTCAATGAACACAAAGAATATATTACCAAGGAAATTGAAACTATAAAAACAAATCAAACAGAAATGAAAAACTCAATTCACGAGCTGAAAAACGAGGTAACAAGCTTAGCTAACAGAACAGCCCAGATTGAAGATAGGATTAGTGAAATAGAAGACAAACAACTTGAGGCACAACAGAGAGAAGAAGAAAGAGACTCAAAAATAATAAAAAATGAGAAAGCCCTACAGGAATTGTCTGACTCCATCAGAAAGAATAACATAAGAATAATAGGTATATCAGAGGGAGAAGAGAAAGGAAATGGAATGGAGAATATACTCAAACAAATAATAGACGAGAACTTCCCAAGCCTGTGGAAGGAACTAAAGCCTCAAATTCAAGAAGCAAATAGAACACCAAGTTTTCTTAACCCCAACAAACCCACTCCAAGGCACATCATAATAAAGATGACACAAACCAATGACAAAGAAAAAATTCTCAAGGCAGCCAGGGAAAAGAAGAATACAACATATAAAGGAAGGCCCATTAGATTATCATCAGATTTCTCAGCAGAAACTCTACAAGCTAGAAGAGAGTGGACCCCAATATTTAAAGCCCTGAAAGAGAGGAACTTTCAGCCAAGAATACTATACCCATCAAAGCTATCCTTCAAGTATGAAGGAGATATAAAAACATTCACAAATACAGAAAAGATGAGAGAATTTATCAACAGAAAGCCCCCACTCCAGGAAATACTAAAGGGGGTTTTCCAACCAGATTCAAAGAACAAAAGAAAACAACACCACAAGTAACAGCTCCACCAAGAACACAATAAAACCAAACTTAAACTGTGACAACAAAGGAAAAAAAGGGGGGAGAGGATGGAGATTAACAGTAGCAAAGGATGATGAAGTGCAGAAATACTTATAAGATAGGGTACTACAATGAATATGGTAGGTACCCTTTTCATTACTTAATGGTAACCACCCTTAAAAAAACCACCACAAAAACACTTGACTTAAAAAAGGTAGCAACAGAGGAAAGAAGTATGGAACACAAACAAACAAAAACAAATGATAGAAAAACAAAAGAGAAGAATCAAACTAGATACAAAACTAACAGAAAGCAATTTATAAAATGGCAGTAGGGAACCCACAAGTGTCAATAATTACACTAAATGTAAATGGATTAAACTTACCAATAAAAAGACACAGAGTAGCAGAATGGATTAAAAAAGAAAATCCAACTATATGCTGACTACAAGAAACACATCTAAGCAACAAGGATAAAAACAAATTCAAAGTGAAAGGCTAGAAAACAATACTCCAAGCAAACAACACCCAAAAAAAAGCAGGCGTAGCAATACTCATATCTAATAATGCTGACTACAAGACAGAAAAAGTACTCAGAGACAAAAATGGTCATTTCATAATGACTAAGGGGAAGTTGAATCAAGAAGACATAACAATCCTTAATATATATGCACCAAACCAAGGAGCACCAAAATATATAAGACAGCTACTTATTGACCTTAAAACAAAAACTAACAAAAATACAATCATACTTGGAGACCTCAATACACTGCTGACGGCTCTAGATCAGTCATCCAAACAGAGAATCAATAAAGATATAGTGGCCTTAAACAAAATACTAGAACACCTGCATATGATAGACATCTACAGGACACTTCATCCCAAAGCGACAGAGTATACATTTTTCTCTAGTGTACATGGAACATTCTCAAGAATTGACCATATGTTGGGCCACAAAGACAATATCAGGAAATTTAGAAATATTGAAATTGTACCAAGCATATTTTCTGATCATAAAGCCTTGAAACTAGAATTCAACTGCAAAAAAGAGGGGGAAAAACCCACAAAAATGTGGAAACTAAACAACATACTTCTAAAAAATGAATGGGTCAAAGAAGAAATAAGCGCAGAAATCAAAAGATATATACAGACAAATGAAAATGAAAATACGACATATCAGAATCTCTGGGATGCAGCAAAAGCAGTAATAAGAGGAAAGTTCATATCACTTCAGGCCTATATGAACAAACAAGAGAGAGCCGAAGTAAACCACTTAACTTCACACCTTAAGGAACTAGAAAAAGAAGAACAAAGACAACCCAAAACCAGCCAAAGAAAGGAGATAATAAAAATCAGAGCAGAAATAAATGAAATAGAGAACAGAAAAACTATAGAAAAAATCAATAAAACAAGGAGCTGGTTCTTT
This sequence comes from Saccopteryx bilineata, assembly GCF_036850765.1. Taxonomy (NCBI): domain Eukaryota; kingdom Metazoa; phylum Chordata; class Mammalia; order Chiroptera; family Emballonuridae; genus Saccopteryx; species Saccopteryx bilineata. The sequence goes on from NC_089495.1 coordinate 177,059,076, forward strand.
GAAAAGATCAACAAAATTGACAAACCCTTGGCAAGACTCACCAAGGAAAAAAGACACAGGACTCAAATAAATAAAATCCAAAATGAAAGAGGAGAGATCACCACAGATATCATAGATATACAAAGAATTATTGTAGAATACTATGAAAAATTATATGCCACCAAATACAACAATCTAGAAGAAATGGATAAATTCCTAGAACAATACAACCTTACTAGACTGAGTCATGAAGAAGCAGAAAGCCTAAACAGACCAATCAGCAGGGAGGAAATAGAAAAAACTATTAAAAATCTCCCCAAAAATAAAAGTCCAGGCCCAGACTGTTATACTAGTGAATTCTATCAAACATTCAAAGAAGACTTGGTTCCTATTCTACTCAAAGTCTTCCAAAAAATTGAAGAAGAAGCAATACTTCCAAACACATTTTATGAGGCCAACATAACCCTCATACCAAAACCTGGCAAGGATGGCACAAAGAAAGAAAACTACAGACCAATATCTCTAATGAATACAGATGCTAAAATACTAAACAAAATACTCGCAAACCGAATACAATAACATATTAAAAAAATAATACATCATGATCAAGTGGGATTCATCCCAGAATCTCAAGGATGGTTCAACATACGCAAAACGGTTAACGTAATACACCATATCAACAAAACAAAGAACAAAAACCACATGATCTTATCAATAGATGCAGAAAAGGCTTTTGATAAAATACAACACAATTTTATGTTTAAGACTCTCAACAAAATGGGTATAGAAGGAAAATATCTCAACATGATAAAGGCCATATATGATAAACCATCAGCCAACATCCTATTAAACGGCATAAAACTGAGGACTTTCTACCTTAAATCAGGAACAAGACAGGGTTGTCCACTCTCTCCACTCTTATTCAACGTGGTGCTAGAAGTTCTGGCCAGAGCAATCAGACAAGACAAAGAAATAAAAGGCATCCATATCGGAAAAGAAGAAGTAAAGCTATCACTTTTTGCTGATGATATGATCCTATACATCGAGAACCCGAAGGACTCCACAAAAAGATTATTAGAAACAATAAACCAATACAGTAAGGTCGCAGGATACAAAATTAACATACAAAAGTCCATAGCCTTTCTATATGCCAACAATGAAATATTAGAAAACGAACTCAAAAAAATAATCCCCTTCACGATTGCAACAAAAAAAATAAAATACCTAGGAATAAACATAACAAAGAACGTAAAGGACCTATATAATGAAAATTACAAAGCATTGTTAAGGGAAATCGAAAAAGATACAATGAGATGGAAAAATATTCCTTGTTCTTGGATAGGAAGAATAAATATAATCAAAATGGCCATATTACCCAAAGCAATATACAAATTTAATGCAATTCCCATCAAAATCCCTATGAGATTTTTTAAAGAAATGGAACAAAAAATCATCAGATTTATATGGAACTATAAAAAACCCCAAATAGCCAAAACAATCCTAAGGAAAAAGAATGAAGCTGGGGGCATTACAATACCTGACTTTAAACTATATTATAGGGCCACGATAATCAAAACAGCATGGTATTGGCAGAAAAATATACACTCAGACCAATGGAACAGAATAGAAAGCCCAGAAATAAAACCACATATATATGGTCAAATAATCTTTGATAAAGGGGCCAACAACACACAATGGAGAAAAGAAAGCCTCTTCAACAAATGGTGTTGGGAAAACTGGAAAGCCACATGCAAAAGAATGAAACTCGACTACAGCCTGTCCCCGTGTACTAAAATTAATTCAAAATGGATCAAAGACCTAAATATAAGACCTGAAACAATAAAGTACATAGAAGAAGACATAGGTACTAAAATCATGGACCTGGGTTTTAAAGAACATTTTATGAACTTGACTCCAATGGCAAGAGAAGTGAAGGCAAAGATAAATGAATGGGACTACATCAGAATTAAAAGTTTTTGCTCAGCAAGAGAAACTGATATCAAAATAAACAGACAGCCAACTATATGGGAACTGATATTTTCAAACGACAGCTCAGATAAGGGCCTAATATCCAAAATTTACAAAGAACTCATAAAACTCAACAACAAACAAACAAAGAATCCAATAAAAAAATGGGAAGAGGACATGAACAGACACTTCTCCCAGGAAGAGATACAAATGGCCAACAGATATATGAAAAGATGCTCAGCTTCATTAGTTATTAGAGAAATGCAAATCAAAACTACAATGAGATACCACCTCACTCCTGTTAGATTAGCTATTATCAACAAGACGGGTAATAGCAAATGTTGGAGAGGCTGTGGAGAAAAAGGAACCCTCATTCACTGTTGGTGGGACTGTAAAGTAGTACAACCATTATGGAGGAAAGTATGGTGGTTCCTCAAAAAACTACAAATAGAACTACCTTATGACCCAGCAATCCCTCTACTGGGTATATACCCCAAAACCTCAGAAACATTGATACGTGAAGACACATGTAGCCCCATGTTCATTGCAGCACTGTTCACAGTGGCCAAGACATGGAAACAACCAAAAAGCCCTTCAATAGAAGACTGGATAAAGAAGATGTGGCACATATACACTATGGAATACTACTCAGCCATAAGAAATGATGACATCGGATCATTTACAGCAAAATGGTGGGATCTTGATAACATTATAAGGAGTGAAATAAGTAAATCAGAAAAAAACAAGAACTACATGATTCCATACATTGGTGGAACATAAAAATGAGACTAAGAGACATGGACAAGAGTGTGGTGGTTACCAAGGGTGGGGGGGGAGGGAGGACATGGGAGGGAGGGAGGGAGAGAGTTAGGGGGAGGGGGAGGGGCACAGAGAACTAGATAGAGGGTGACAGAGGACAATCTGACTTTGGGCGAGGGGTTTGCAAAATAATTTGATGACAAAATAACCTAGACATGTTTTCTTTGAATATATGTACCCTGATTTATTAATGTCATCCCATTACCATTAATAAAAATTTATTAAAAAAAAAAAAAAAAAGAAGAATAGTGAGCCTGACCTGTGGTGGTGCAGTGGATAAAGCGTTGACCTGGAAATGCTGAGGTTGCCTGTTCGAAACCCTGGGCTTGCCTGGTCAAGGCACATATGGGAGTTGATGCTTCCAGCTCCTCCCCCCTTCTCTCTCTCTGTCTCTCTCCTCTCTCTCCTCTCTAAAAATGAATAAATAAAAAATAAAAATAAAATTAAAAAAAAAGAGAATAGTGAGGAAGGCTCAGGCTTCCCGGGAGACTACGGGCATTGGAGGGTGTGTGGTGAGGGGGTGCGTTGGTTTGGAAGCCACCCAACCCAATTCTGAGGCTTCTCAGTAACGAGAATAACAACTTAGCTGTATAAATCAAGTCTGCATTATTTAAAAAGTTTGGCATTTGCTAAATTACCTATGAAAACTTACCTTGGTATTAAGAAGAAAGAAAAACAAGTGTATTTATTTCAGAACTAAATGTCAGGCTCTCTTAAAGATCTCCTAACACCTACGGATTGGGGCGGGGTGCGGGGGAGGAAAAAAAAGGGGGGAAGTGATATGCAAATTAAAGGCAATAAACTTTCCAGACATCTTCATCTCCAAAACCACTCAGAAATGTCTCCTGGTATTCTTTACTAGGTAATCGTGTCTTTCAATTTTGTCAAGTTTTTAAAGGCATGCTCACAGAGCAGTATTTGAAAACTAAATTCAAACACTGAAAAATAGGCACAGCAAAATTGACTCAAATTCATTTTATTTACAGATGTAGCCAGAGGTATGTTAACAGGAAAGGTCACCAAGCAAATGATTCCAGAATACTAAACTATCAGTCCTGGAACTGGGAGACTCCAGCAAACAACTAGAACAACTCTTTACAAAACTAGAATTAAGAAGCCTCCACCAGTTATATATTACTCAACTGTATCACTTATTAGGAATAAAGTGGGAAAAGTAAATATATATACTTGAGATCTATTAATGAAATGGATCATGTAAAATTGTCCTAGTCAATAATTCTTTTAAAAATTTTGCCTACGAAAGTGTTTCAAGTCAAGCATACTAGTTTTATATAAGGATGGTTATTCTTGAACATTTACTGATGATAGCCATGTTATGTCTTAATTATATTTATCTAAAACCCCCCAAATACATAGATGTGTGGTGTTGTACATGTATGTAAGTACACATACATAGGAGTATGTTTCACACAAACACGTGAAAAGGGGCCCCGAGCGCAGCAGACTTGGGCACCCACCTTAGCGTTGCATGCAGCCTCCATTTATTTACTACTCTATGGAGAGCTAGCATAGCAAGGACCTGGCATCGACCAGGGAGACAGCAGGGATGCTCAATTGCTCAGAATATCTGCAGGAAAGGAAAGAGGAGCCTGCATAACCCAAGAAGTGATCCAATGCCTCCAAATACCCTTTATGCACGAAAGCTCACTCTCCTAAACCATGGCCATGACTAAATGCTTCACAGTTCCTGGGCATTGTTTAAAAGTTTGTCCTTTAAATATTTATAGTTTAGATTTTGGATAAGATGGAAACCATCTGTACACATATCCATACCCAGATAGATATCTATATCTCCTGTATTCCTAAAAACCATATTCTCCAGTTTAAAAAAAATTATTCTTAACCACCCATGGGACTTCTAGAATAATAACTAAATAATTAAGTGTCAGCCTTCCACAGAGAGAAGATGTGGCTTTCTAAACCAGTGCTGCAGAGCTCTTTGTAGAGACACCCCAAGAAAAGAGCCACAGAGGGCCACCAAAAGCCATGCCTCCCCAACAGAGGGCCACCCAGTGAATGTGGGTGGAATTGACATTGTTCCACCGTCTCTGCTTGAATTAACCTGCCCGCTGAGATCTTGTCTCTATTAAGATGCCAATTGTTGGCCACAGAAGGGGTGTGTCTTCCTTCCATTCTCTCCCAACCCCTTCAAAACAGGGCCTTGGTTAAAAGGAGAGAAAGGAAATGATGCTGAGGTTCATGGCAGGGTCTTCTGTCCACATAGCGATGTGACTGCAGAGGCCCCGAGGAAGCCTAGGGACTTGTGTGCCTCGTTTTCCAGCCTCCACCCCCATGGGCCTATCAATGTTCCCTCCTTGGCATCTGAAGGGTTTAGGAGTCCTGATGCCATTGTGTATGTGATCATTCCAATCCATAGGAACAACTGCCGCTAATAAAGAACAAAGACGCCATGTGACAAAAGAATGGCTACTATTAGGAGTCTTGATTGGGGAAGGGCCAATGAAGCTTGGAGAACGGCCCATCTCATTCGCTTTCTAAGACTCAAGTTGGGACAATTGTCTCTTTGGCTTTTACCTCTTGAAGCCATCTTCTTTTGGGGGGAATTTCAGGTCCAGCTAGATGGTCACTAAATGTGATGGTTTTTTATTCTTTGGGCATTATGTGGAGAGCTAGAAAGGGCTGGGGAAAGAAATCCACTTTATTTTTCTACATACTTTTATGATTTATGAAAAATTGATCTACTCCCTTCAGTTAGGTAACCACGAGTCAGAGAAATACAGTTACAATAAAGTAGCAGTGTCATTTCTAAAGGAGACCACGCTCCGGTTCACGACTGATGGCCAATTAAAATAAGTTATTCCTGCGGTGGAGCTGTGTGAGGTGAACTATCACGCAAGATGAATTAAAGCCTGAGCTTGGAACACTTCCTATTGACTATAGCCTGCAGTATAATTTATAATTATTTCTGTTTTTGCGAGAGGAGGGACTGAGGTGCCAGGAAGAGAACTGGCCTGGATCTCTCCTGGTCTGAGTAGGAGTGATGAACAGGGCATCTACTTATTCATGTTATGATCCATAAATACATATTTTTGCAGTCATCATAGTGTCAGGTACCTACATGAATATAGATAGATGGGGATATATAGAGAAACTCGGCAAAGGGTTCCTAACCAAAATAGCCAGCCAATGGCTTGCTAATCAGGCCTGTCACCCGGACCCAGCTCCCGGGCTGAAAGCCCTCTCTGGATGTACTTTCTGTGCTTCTGAACTTAAACAGTTCTGTTGTTTTTGTTTTCATTTCCTTCAGACTTTGGATAATGGGTACACCACACAATAATCAGTTCAAATGCTTCAGAGAGTTCAAATGCTATAGAGATGTTTACCTGAAACCTATGTAGTCCTATATAGATCAATGTCACCCCATTAAATTTAATTTTCTAAATTAAAAGAAAAAATAGAATTTTCTTTTTATTGAGGGACAGAGGAAGAGAGAGAGAGAAAGAGAGAAGCAGTCATGTGTTGTTCCACTTAGTTATGCCTTACCTGTGCATTCATTGGCCACTTTCTGTGTGTCTCCTGACTGGGATCGAACCCTCAACCTTGGTGTTTCTGAACAGTGCTCTAGCTGAATGAGCTAAACAGCCAAGGGCTGTCATTTCTTCATGACAGAACTCTTTTATAAGGAGAGTAAGGGTGATTTTTTCTATTTTTTAAGGGTGGGTTTTTGCTTCTTTTTAAAATATCAACTTCTCTGAACTTTCTAAGATCTAACATAAATAGACCCTTAGACTTTCAGTCACTAAAAATAAGACCTACACTATCCTCAATTAGACCAGCCATCATGATTAATTAGGGTAGGGGGTGGATTCCAGTAGCCCTATTTCTGACTCTTTCCATACCTTTGTTTCTCTTGTTCTCTTCTATGTCTGTATATTGTTGTGTCTCTATATGGCACTGTCTCACCATACTTCTGTGTACCTCCAGGAATGGTGTTTCTGTAATCCCTCCTTCTGTGTACTTCCTCTCTACCTCAATATTCTCTCAAACACACATGTGCACACACATACACATACCACCACAAACACACCACTTAAGATTTGGAGGCACAAATATTAACACAAAATCGCCTTTCTTGCCTATACCCTTAAACATGGCCCTAAAATATGAATGTTCCCAGAACCAGTCGAATCAAGGAAAACTGGCTCCCATACCTTTCATATCTGTTTAGCTGAGTCTTTTTCCACCTGCCCTACAAAGTCCTCCATGCCTGGCTCTGATGACAGCTCTGTGTCAAATCAGCAGGAATGGAAAGGCCACAGGCCTGAAGGTGGGCCAGTCAATAATGAAGCCAGGTTTCTTGAGTGTGGGATCATAGACATGACCATGGTTGCTGGCTTGAGACCAAAGGTTTCTGGCTTGAGCAAGGGGTCATTTGCTCTGCTGTAGCCCCCTAGTCAAGGCACATATGAGAAAGCAATCAATGAAAAACTAAGGTGCTGCAATGAAGAATTGATGCTTCTCATCTCTCTCCCTTCCTGTCTCTCTGTCCCTATTTGTCCCTCTCTGTGTGTGTCTCTCTCTCTCTAAAAAAAAAAAAAAAAAAAAAAAAAAAGACATAAAGCCAGACTTGAAGTTAATATTTTTTTACTTGTGGTAAGAAGACTTAACATGAGACCTGCCCTTCTAACAAATGTTTAAGTGCACAAATTATAGACATGATGTTGCTCTGCAGATCTCTAGAACTCACTCATCTTTTATGACAAAGTATGTACCCTTCAAACACAGCCTCCTACTCCCAGTCCCAGCTCCTGGAAACCATCGTTCTCTTCTCTGTTTCTGTGAGTCTGACAGTTTGAGTCTCTCAGATTCCTCATATAGAGGGAACGGAACGGCACAGTAGTTGTCCTTCTGTAACTGACTTATTTCACTTAGCATGATGTCCTCCAGGTTCATCCTTGTTATCCCATGTGGCAGCATGTCCTTTTTTAGGGTTGAATAATATTCCATTGTTTATATATACCACATTTTCTTTATCCATTTATCCATCAGAGGACACTTAGGTTGTTTTCATATCTTAGATATTGTGAATAATGCTACAATGAACATAGGGATGCAGATATCTCTTTAAGTTTCTGATTTCAATCTTTTGGATATATACCCAGAATTTAAGCACATTAAATTAGAACTCATGCCTTGTTCCTAAAGGACATTCTTGCCTTGCCTGGAACCTGCAGTGCTACAATGCCCCTGCTCTACCAATAGTATCTCTGCCTTGTTTCCTGGATCTTCAGAACATGTCTTGATATATTGCTCTGGTCCTCCAGTTCCTACTTCATTCACTTATGTATTCATTCAATTAATGAAGATTTATTGAGTATTGACTATATGCTGGACTCTGGCTAAGGTGATATCAGAGAGCAAAATGGTAACATCATCTATTCTCATAGAGGTTGCCGAGTAGTTAAGTTCAAGGTCTACCTCCAGTCCAGACTACAGCCCCTGGAATCCTTCTCTCAACCACTCTGACCCTGCCTGACCTTGACTCAGTTCTCTGATTCTCCTGATATAAACCTTGATGGCCCAAACTACTTCCTATTCCTGTGACTATTCCATCCTCCAAATATGACCAATTCTCAGACGCATCCCTACTTTGCCATATCCCCTTCTCAAGGACACTAACACCTAATAGAGGTGGAGGGTTAAATTTTATCAGTGTGACGTTCATTTATTTCTCTTAGATAGAACAGTCTGCTTCTTGAATTTAATTATAAATGAGGTACCTCCTTCAATATGGATGCACTGTGGCTCTCTGTGCAAAGTGGAAAGCTGTGTGTTAGATTTTCTTCACACATCATAATGGGGCGAGAGGGTTCCAAGCTCGGCTGTGAGAAGCGATGTCGCCCTTAATTCCCAAAGCCTCATAAACAGTCAGATTCCATCAAGGCTGGATAGAGAGCCTTGTTACTCCATGTATCTGCTTGGCCTCCCGAATACCAGCTCTTCACACTCTAAAAAGACAGCGGCTATTAACTTAGAGATGTCAATTGTGTCTGTGCATGCATGTGCAAGTGCACGTGTTTAAGTGGCATCACCCATCTCTCTCCACCTCCTTGAAAGTTAAATCTTTATTCTTCATGTCATTTTATGTCCCTAACACAAGTCATCGGGAACCTCAAGATTCACAAAATTCCTTGCACGCTACGCTGTGACATCTAATTCAAGCACGTCTTTGTGTAGCAGTGGGAAAATATCTTTAACTCCCCTGGGAAGCTTATGATGAAATCATATTTATAAATCTGTTCACTCTTTCCACCACTTTGTTTCTACCAGAATTCTAGTAAATGTGTTCTTTCTGGCTTACAGTTAATAAATTAAAGGAATAGTTAACAAAAGAACAATGAGGGCTGGATCTCAGAACACATCACAGAGACTTAAGGGTGGGAGCGTCGCAGTGATAACTTGTGTTTGCGGTGGCTAGACTCCGGTCTGGCTGCCCCAGCTGTGGGGGTGGGTGGGGGTGCAAATGGGTTCCACTCCTTCCCTGGGGTCTTGATTCCCTGGGCAAAGCCTTCCAGCAAAGCAAGGGGATATAACGTGTGTCAGCTACTCAGGCTGTGGTTTATGTTTCATACATTCCAACTCAACGCAAATAAATATTTCAGCAAAAGAAACGATCCTTGATATATGTGAACGTCACTGAGTTAAGAAAGCCACTAAATTCACTGCAGTTACAAAGAAGGGGGATGAAGAAGATGGGAGAAAATAGGTTGACTTATTCTCTCCCTTGTCACTTCCAAGATCTTTGCTTTCCCCTCGTCTTTTCTTCCTGCACTTTTCCTTGCCTCTCCCTGACTGTTTTCCTTGAATTTATCATCATTGTTCTTAATTCCTTATACAGACTCCTTTATAAGGAACAAGAGTGAGAATTCGTGCATCCTTCCTTCCAGGGGAAAACCTGGTTCCAAACAATAAACATTTTTCCTTGCCTCTCTCAGACACCCTCCCTGCTTCCCACCTCAGGGGCCATAGAAAGCTTTAGTTTATTTAAGAGAGATAGGCAAGCCACTGTGACTAGAAATTGGTAGTAAATTCCACAATTAAGGGGCAGAGCAGCTAAAAGCTCTTACTCAAAGGGACCCAAGATTATACTGTGAACAAATTAAATCTCCTGCTGCTTCCATTCTCACCGGGTGACTGGGGACATATGGTGACAAAAGATCGAGTGAATATCTTCCTGGTTTTTTTTTAAAGTGTTGAAAAAGCTTAGCATCCAACAAAGAATTTTTAAAAATTGGAAGGGAGGGAGTCTTGACATCCAATGCTTTTTCAGAGCGTACAGACCTGTTCTTTGGGTAACCTGCGTTTGGTAACCACAAATTGGGCAATCCCACAAGTGAGGTTACAGCCCTCATGCTTCCAAATAAATAAAATCCTAATTAATCTCTCCAAATATTCCCATAAGGCTGAATTCTCACTGCACAGGTTTTCTTAAGTGATGGAAGGTTTGAATGAGAGGCCAGATAAAAGGATCAGGGGGCAATGGGAAGCAAAGTGGGCCCTTCGACCGGAAGATGCTCTCAAGACATTTTAATCACGTGGACTTGCCAAGAAGAGTTTAGGCCAAGCAACAAAATCCCCACATCATCAATTTAGGCAACCTTCAGGCAGGAAATTCATAGGCTAAAAGGGAGCCCAGAATAAAAATCTCATCGTTTAATTAAGGAGTTACATCACCTTTGCCTGGATAACAGCAGAAAACCCCAGCATTGCATTCACCAAGCAAACCTGCTCTAGGGAATCATCCAAAACTCGATGTCACGTGGACTGGTCAAGGTCGCGCAATAACACAACAGTGAGAGATGCAGCTGCACAGACGAATTGGACCAGCACAATGCTGGAAGTAGGTCAACTCACAGTAACAGATGAAAGTTTTACAATATGGTTTTTAACCAGAGCCTCCACGAACTGAAGAGTGGTGTGCCATCACCAGCCTGTCAGCCATGAATTCCTAAGGTCACCCAGGCTGGTTGCCATGTCTGGTTCCCTTTCTCTTGCAATCTACTTCATCCCCCAGAGTGTCTTTCCAGTCCCCAGAATGGAATATGGTTTCTCCAGAGGACCCTCACCTCTACCCCACTGGGAGGCTTAATTACTTCTTCCAGATTACTGTAGAGAATACAGAGAGAGTACAACAAGCCAAGGTATGTAAGTGAGCAATTCATATAATTCTTAAAATCTTATCAACATTATCTCTAATGTAGTCCTGACTCCAGTTGCTCCTCTAAAAGCTTTTCTGACTTGGCATTTTCCATTTTCATTGAGAAGGTCTCTAACTGCAACCTTGCATACATATGATTTGTGGGTGATCATAGCAATCATTGTTTTTCATAGTTCATGCAGGACCTGGTCCCAGAAGTGCCTTCTTCCTCAGGAAAGACCCACACATGCAATCAGGATGGCACAATAAGCATCAATTGATGTTCGTGGGCCCTTCTCTTGCTCAGGAGGGTAACTGAATTTGGGGGACATTCATGCTGAATATAGTCCTCAGAATGGCATTTAGGTCACACCCTTCCATGCCAATAAAGTTAAGTACACCTTTGTTGAATATAGGTAGAAATGTTTGGGATACTATAGATAGGTAAAAATTCACTATAAATTCTAGATGTGGTCTATGGAAATCCATTCATCATGTAACCTTAAGCAAACATTTCTAAAGTACAAAAATATTTTTAAAACCCATGAACTTTTCCTAGGATCCAACAATTTTACTCTTAGGTTTTACTCAAGAAAATAAAAGCATGTTGCCCACAAAAGTCTTGTACAAGAATATTTATAGCAATTATATTCATACTAGCCAAAACTTGAAAACAACCCAAATATCCAACAACAGGAAATCTGAGAAAGAAGTTATAATACAGTCAGACAATAGAATACTATTCAGCATTAAAAAGAAACAAACTTGATACATGAAACTACACAGATGAATCTCAGAAAACAAATACTGGGTGAAAGAAGCCAGAAACAAAGAGAGCAGCTTAATGATTCTATTTATATGAAGTTCAAGAACAAGCAAAAGTTCTATAGTGACAGAAAACAAGAGTGACTGAGGATAGGAGGAACTGACTGGAAACAGGAAGGTAGGTGTTTCCATTTCCGGGGGTGATGAAAATGTTTAATATCTTGATTGGGGTGTATGTCATATGGATCATCGACACTTATTGATCCCTGCCTTAATATCTATGCATTACACTCTTTGTAAACTATATCTCAATTATTTAAAGCTTTATTTAATAACATAATATTGGCCTATCTGGAAAAAATATTCCATAACCCAAATGGGTTTTTACACACTTAGTGTAAACTCAACTTTGTGTTCTTAAATGAGTTCATCATTAACTCAGTCTCTCTGAGTGAGAGAGATCTGTCATTTCCAGTTAAGCTAGCATCCCAATTTCTTGGCAGTAGATTCTAAAATTCTGGACCCTAGAGAACCATAGGTGGTACCTGAGGCCTGTGTACACTAGCAGAGAACACACCTAATCAAATCAACCACAAGGAAGAGGAAAGGGGCCGTGTGTGGGCTGTGTGCCAGGATCCAGCACAAATCTCCAGGGTGCTGAGTGCATCTGAACTAAAAGCCGAGAGAGAGGAAGAGCTGCAGTTGACAGCATTCAATAAATCGTTAAATACTATCAGCATACTTGTCTGCTTAGGATGAGTACTAAACCGCGATTGAAATTTCTCCAATAAATCAAATGGAACAAGGTGATTTTGTAATTACTCATAAATAACATTTCTACCCTTATATTTTGGACAGAAAACAAGGATGTGAGAGCCACTGGCAACAAGCAAGCCTCCGATGACAATGCAGCAAGCACGTTATGGTGTCAGCCTTGAGAACGTAAGTGCAAGTCCAGATTTGGAGAAAAGTCACATTTTTTTTTTTTCAAAAAGGAGAGTAAATTAAACGAGCAGCCTCTTCAATACCGAGATCAGGCTGTGGATGGCAGAGACAAAGGGGAGAGGGGGCTGGGTGAAAAAGGTGAAGGGATAAAGAAGTACGAATCAGTTACTCACAGTCATGGGGATGTGAAGTACAGCATAAAGCGTATAGTCAGTAATACTTTAATAACTATGTACAGCAGCAGGTGGGGACTGGAAATACCAGGGTGGGGGTCACTTTGTAAAGTGTATGATTGTCTAACCACTGTGCTGTACACCAGAGACTGATCCAAAATACTGTAATACTGAATGTAAACTGTCATTGAAAAATATATATGTTCATACAGAAAATAATACAATAATTAATAAATAATAATATAAGAATAAACTCTGTTTCATGTACCCACAACTGTAAGCCTGCTTTTGCCCCACTGTGGAGATATTTTATATATATATATATATATATATATATATATATATATATATGAAGGAAGGAATATTGTCATTGCCAGAGAACATTCTCACACAGGCAAAACAGGATTGGTTTTAATGTTTCCACTCTTAGGTCTGGCCTCTGGAAAGTTAAAAGCAATGACAGGAATAAGGAAAAACCTAGAAACTCACATTCCCAAGAGACCACGTCCGTCCTATCGGCCATATTTTGTGAGCAGGATAACTATGGTGATTTTTAATCCCAATGCAAATGCACTAAATATTTTAATTTATATGTCTTTGCCAACTCTAATTTCTTCTCGATTTGAAAGTGAGTGTTCATGGGAGCCTTATTTCCTGCCAATGAGATAATATAGCTTAAAATGTCCTAATTGGAGTGAACTGCCTGGGTGTTTAACTTCTTGGTCAGGACCCAACTGCTTTCAATATTTTGGGGTAATAGCAAAAAAGATTTAGAATGTTAATTAAAAATAGTATTTTCCTTCACATAAGAACTAAAAACAGAATGCTAATAGCGAACGACTTTATTATTCACACTTTGCTCAAGAATATAGGCTAAATAATCTTTATGAGGTTAACTTAGAAGCCCTAACCTATTTATGAAATAAAATTGTGGAAAATTAAAGTATGAGCTCTCTTTTTTGAAGGTCATTGTGGCAGATGGTGTTGTTGCCCAATAACGGTGAGCTCCTGGTCTGAGGGCTTTCTTCCTGCTCCACCACAAATGGCTGGTCAGAAGTGCCAGGGAGTTGAATGCCTCCAGATAATGGCTTCAGCCAAGAGGGGTGGGAATTGGTGGATAACCACTCCAGCTTCTTACAGTTTAACTGTGTTCAACAATGTCCCCTAGAGGTGCCCCGTGGTATTGACCCATGATTGTGCATGGAGTAACCTATTATTAACACATACTCACTAGGCTTCTTTCTCTTCCCTGTCTCAACTCTTCACCCCCGTATAGGCACTCCCAGCAACCATAACCAATGTAATTGACTTGCACCCCAATTCTAGTCTCAGGGTCTGCTTCTGGGGGAATTCAAGCTCAGCCATAAGTGTGATTTTGATTGGACTCAAGCCTAGTGGCCCAAATCTTGAAAAAAAGTCTCTGTGATTCAGGAGAGGTAAAAAGAAGATTTCCCCATTGACCTTTAGGAAGTATAAACTATCTGGGATAGACCGAAAAGGGCCAAGTCTGGATTGATGTTCTAATCACAGACCATGGGGAATTCTCAGGTTGTCTGATATTAAGTTCAGAAAGATTAGGGAAATTAATTTTCCTCACCTATGTGTACAAAAAAAAATCCCTACAGCATTAACCCTATTTGAAACAGGTGCATGACATACCAGTGTGAAGTCAGTGTTTGCCACGTGAACCTGTCAGGAACTTTTCTCCCACTCCTTTCTCTGTGAGCCAGCCTATCAGCTACACCTGCCCCGTTAATCCATCACTATAGTCAGTGGACTTCTCTCTAGGACTCTTCATCTGAATTTGTAAGTGTTTGAAATTTTGTGATGCCCATGTAATTCAGACTGGAAAGAATTACAGTAGAGCATTGATGGTGGATAATGGGGTTCTGAAACTTTCTATTCACCTTCAAAGAAGAAGACAGTAACCATTCAAAGGCTCCAAGAGACAGGGACAATAGACCATTTCGGTCATCCTGGAAGAAACCCAGTTCTCAGGCGTCAGGCAGGGCCAGGCATGTGGGAAGGAAACTGGACAGGGAGTTAGGGGATGTAGGTGTTGTCCCCACTCAGCGACAGTGAGCTGTGTGATACTGGAAGGGCAGCTTGATCTTTCCTTGGTCTTGGTTCCATCTTTAAAATAAGAGGGAGTACAGGAAAGAATTCCTCAACTCTTCAATTCTATTCTCTAAGAACGACGCTAATTCAAGTAAGTGATGGTAATTGTTAAAATAATAATGACAAAACAAAAAATAAAAAGGGCTGTGATAATCTTCTAGACTTGAATGTGTTCTAATTTATGGATATCCAGTTTGGGAAGTAGTGGTTTCTGTGATTCAGAGTCTCCTTAACCTGGTGATAGCAAGAAATGTTTGGGGTGGAGGTGAGGCTTTGGGTTTATCCTTAATCTCTAGCTTCTTCATTTGCTGTGTGAATACACACATTCCTAGGTTTTTTATTCGTATGTAAAGTGATTCTTTTTGAACTTAGGTGAGATAGACAGACTCCCATATGCACCCCAACTGGGATCCACACAGTAACCCCTATCTGGGGCTGATGTTCTCTACCCATGTGGGGCACTGTGGTCATGGAGACAGAGACACAAGGGGTTTAGCCACATGTCAAAGAATGCTGGCAGTCACCAGAAGTTGGTAGAGCAAGGAACAGACTCCACCCTAGAGCTTCCAGAGGGAACAGCATGCTGGTGATACTTTGAGTTCAGATTACTGGTTTCCAGAATTGAAAGAAATTTCTGTTGTTTTAAGCCACCAAGTTTGTAGTAATTTATTACAGCACTAATAGGAAACCAACGCAGTAGTTTTTTATTTTATTTTTAAATATTTTATTTTAGAGAGAAAGAAAGGGAGAGAGAGAGAAAGAGAGAGAGAGAGAGAGAGAGAGAGAGACATTGATTTGTTGTTTCATTTATTTATGCATTCATTGGTTGAGTCTTGTATGTATTCTGACCAGAGATCAAACCTGCCAACTTGGTGTACAGGGATGATGTTATAATAGACTGAGCTACCCAACCAGGGCAACACAGTAACTTTTGCACTTTTAACAAATGCTAACTCAAGTCCCTAGTTAATATTTATTTTCAAATTTTTCTCAGCTTCCAATAGAATGTAATTATTTTGAATAGATCCAATTCAGATTTAAATTGCATTAAATTTATATGTTAAATTGGTATTTTTATGCTATTCATCCTCCCATTAGGGAATACATTTTTTTCTCACTTATTTTTGTCCTGTTTTATAGCCTTAAGTAAGATTTTATAGTTTTCCCCATTTCAGATCTCTCTTTTTTATATTTTATTATTTTCTAAATATTTTCTTTTTGTTACTATCATGATTACTAATTTCTTTCTATTCTAACTTGATATTTAAGTTATGGGGAAAGGTTATTAATTTTGTATATTTATCCAATCCCTTTCACGTCCAATTTTTATGTTCTCTTAATGATACTAATAGTTGTTTTCATGTACATTCTTAAATTTTATAAGAATACAATAATTGAATCTCTTACCCTGTGTATTTATGCTGCTTATTTTTTATTAGTTTTATTGCATCAATTTGCACTTGTGAAACATTGTTCAATTTTAATAGTAATAGGAGTTAGTTCTAATTTTTCATATTTAATGTAATTAGCTTCAGGGTTTTACCATTTTCTTATGTTTTCTATTAAGTAAATATATCATGACTACTTATTTTCTTTTACTCAAATTTTAGTTAGACTTTTTTTATTTAGACTTTTTAAGAGGAATAAATGCTGAATTTTATAAAGGATTCCTTCGTTATCTAATTGGTGTCATCATATGGCTTTTCCTCTCTTTAATATATTCAGGTAAGAAACTATGTTAACAAATTTCAAATTTTGAAACCTGGAATTCTCTGAATAGACACCATTTAGGTGCAACATTCTTATTCATCTATTTCACTGAAATCTCTTTGCTAACACTTCACTTCAGAAAATCTGCATCTGTTGTAACCGCTCAGAAACTCCATTTCTTTAACATGACCCTTTCTCCCTTTTATCCATTCACTTCCTTCCTTAATCATTAAGCTCTTAGGATATCAAATTCTGGTCAGCATCAAATTGTCTTAAGAACAAAATGTCAGGTCTGTTGACCACAGAAATAAAGTTTTAGTTAAGCTAAAATAAAACAGTTCTACTTCAGGCTCATGGGAGCTGAAGGACCTTACCGTCCTTAGTGAGTATACCGTCACTAAAACGAACAGAACAATGCCACAGCTGACAACAGAATCTGCTAATGTGACCAACTACTCCCTACCCTGGCCCCAACCAATCAGTGGAACCAGGACCCAACTCCTTTAGCCACAATGATTAATGATTTTCTTCCTATATAACCCATCCTCTGAAAACCATCAGGGAACCTAGTCTTTTAGCACTAGCTAGCTTACCTGTGTCTCTGGGCTTGGTGACATTTTTTCAACTAATAAACCTCTACATTCTTTACTCCTGTTCATTTTTTAAAAAAATTTATTTGTTGATTTTAGTGAGAGAGGAAGAGAAAGACAGGAACATCAATCTGTTCCTGTATGTGCCCTGACTAGGGATTGAACCAGCAACCTGTACATTTTGGAATGATACTCTAACCAACCAAGCTTTCAGGCCAGGGCTCCTGTTCATGTTTGATTGGGCTTTGATGTGCACAGATAAATGGACCCCTTTAATCTAGTAACACTATGTCATTAGCAAATTGATTCAGAGCTTTATTTTGTATATGAACCTTACCAGAATTTATTATTAAAATCACATCAATTTCATAGAATGAATTGCATAACTTTCTACCATTTTTCTGCATGCTCTAATTATCTAAATTACAGATAAATTTTTATATTTTTAAAAGTTAGATAAATTTGACTATAAAACTATCTGGACCTGGTGAATTTTAAAATGGTGGATATTTAATTATTTTACCACCAATCTATTAGTTATTGGCCTAACCAAATATAATATTTTAATCCTTACTGGACCTATTTTCTTTGATTATACTTTTCCATGTAATCAAATTTGTTGAAATATTCTTATAAATAATATTCTTCAATAATTTTTTTTCAGTGTTTCCAATTGAGAGAGAGAAACATTAACTCGTCATTCCACTTAGTTGTTCCATTTAATTTTGTACTCATTGATTGCCTCTTGCATGTGCCCTGACCAGGGGTTGAACCCCGCCTGCTGGGACAACTCTTTATCCACTATGCTTTATCCACTGAGCCACCCGGCCAAGGCCTCCAATAAATTTTTAAGTCTGTCATGGACTCGTGGTTCCTTTCTTTTTTATTTTCTTTATGCCACATTGCTCAATTTTGTTGTTGTTTTTTTCCATCTAGCATTCTTGTCAATTTCTCTTCAGTGAAATTGTTTCAGTTTTATACTTCTTAATAATTTTTTTCTTTTATCTTTTTAAAGATTTATTTCTTTTACAGAGGAGAAAGAAGGGGGTGGGGAGGAGCAGGAAGCATCAATTCCCATAGGGTCCTTGACCAGGCAAGCCCAGGGTTTCAAACCAGTGACCTCAGCATTCTAGGTCAATGCTTTATCCACTACACCACCTCAAGTCAGGCTTTTTTTTTGCTTAAATGACAAGTGGGGAGGCAGAGAGGCAGACTCCCACATACACCCCAACCAGGATCCACCGGGCAAGCCCCCTACCAGTCAATGCTCTGCCCATCTGAGGCTGTTGCTCCATTGCTTCACAACCAAGCTATTTTAGCACCTGAGTTGAGGCTACAGAGCCATCCTCAGTGCCCAGGGCCAACTTGCACCAGCCAAGCCATGGCTGTGGGAGAGGAAAAGAGAGATAGAGAGATGGGAGAGGGGGAGGGGTGGAGAAGCAGATGGTTGGTTGCATCCTGTGTGCCCTGACTGGGAATCAAACTGGGATGTCCTAATGCAGGGCTGACACTCTACCAATGAGCCAACTGGCCAGGGCCTGGTATTTCTTATATTATATTTTCTGATCCTATTTTCTTTGAGCATTTACAATTGTATCTTTCTTCCTGATTTCTTTTGGTTAACTTTATTTGTCCTCCTAATTTCTTAATTTGAAAGAAGAATGTACTTGTTTATGCTCCTTTTTAGTAATAAAAACAATAAGGATGCATTTTTGCATAATATAGCTTTAATTACATTCCATAGCATTTTATACAGTGTTATTTTGTTCCACTATTTTTCAAATACCTTGAATGGTGTATAATTTTGGTTTAATTTCCTCATTGATCCAGTAAATTACTTAGAAGAATACTTTTAACTCCCATGTAGTTAATGTTCTTTCTGACCTTTTTATTACTAATTTCTAGCTTAATTGCATCTAATCAGTGAATATTGTCTATGAAATCTCTATTTAGGATGTTTTATTAAGTTTTCTTTGGGGCTAAATACAGGATCAATAATAGTAGTTGCTCCATCAAAATAAGAAAGAATGTGTGTTTTCTGTTTCTAGTTAACAAAGAGAAGGGTCTGTATTCATTGTTTGTAGTGTCTGTATCTTAACATGTTCCTGCTAAATTTAGTTTAATGGCTATATTCTTCAATATATTGTTTCTTATTTTTTGTTAATATTTGAAATTGAGAAAGCTACTCAGCAACAGCTATATTATAATTGTACTCTCTCAAATTTTCCTTATATTTCTGGTGTTTTTTGTTTTTGTTTTGTATTTGTTAGATGTACAATTTTTGCAACTATTGTATCCTTTTTTTGAATAAAACTTTTACTGTTATTTATTCTTTTCTTCCCTATTTAATGTTTTGTCCTTGTATTTAATGTGTCTGACATTAATATTCTCACTTTTGCTTCATTTTGATTTTATTTCCTGGTATATTTTTGATAAACACTTTATTATCCATATTTTATTGTCACTTGGTATATTGTAGGATAGTTCTAAACAGTATGTACTAGATTATTTTTTACTTGTACAATTTTATAATATATCTACTCTAAAAGAAGAATTTAGATGATTTATATTACTAAGTGTTGTATAGTTTATTTGTCCAAATTATTATTATTTTATTTTGCTCTTTGTTGTATTTTTCCCCTTTTCTTTGTAGTTATTACTATCTAAAAGGAGGGGCATTGTTAGCCTCACCCTTCTGTACTTTGTACATTAACCTATTTTGAGATTCATGTTCTAAATCAATTCTTCTTTATTAGACTGTGTCTTTGGACAGTTTCCTCAAGGTTAATAAAACTATATTTTCTAGATAATTCTCTCTGCACTATTCCTGGGGACTTGGCAACTCCAAAACAAGGTGACTATTGCTGGCCCTGGCATATGATATCGTAGCTGGGTATAGGATTATAGAGCCATAGTCCTTTCCTCTAAATTGCTTATGAATGAGCAGTCCAGTGCTCACTTCTCTGGGTACAGCTGTTCATCTTTCCCCACACGAGGTCTTGTAATAGCCTAGACCAGTGTTTTTCAACCACTGATCCTTGGACAGGTCTGCCAGAAATTTTGTGCCAGTTCACGAAAGAGTTAACCACCCTTGTGTTAAATATAGGTTATAAACTCAGTGATCTTAGTTAAATTCTCTTAGGCTCAAGGTGATTTCTGCCTTAGCAGTCCCTGAAATAATTCTCCTATTTTTACCAGTTACCAGGTTGAAAACCACTGGCCTAGACCACTGGTGAGTCTCTTCTAGGTTTATAGGGCCATAAGCTCAGAAAGTGCCTTCAAAGCTCACAGGCCTCACGGAGTATGTGCACTCCCTCTCCTGCTGGGTGGACCTCCCCAGGTAACAATAAAACATAGAGACCTCACCGGAAACCAGCCACCTCTGCCTTGGTGTCCCCGCTTTCCTTTCCCCTGGCTCACCCGGAAAGCTCAGAGCATGCATGGCTTCAGAAGTTCCTTCTGGCTCTCAGCCTATTTTGCTTCTACAAAAAGGAAGTAGAAGGTGTGAGGGTACAGAGAGGAATTCGGATACACGGCCCCAGGCTACCATTTTTCCAGTATGCTCCATAGTTTTGTCTTCACAACAACCTTCTAAGTAGAGAGGGAGACTACAACCCCATCTTACAGAGGAGGGCATAGAGGGACAGAAAGTAGTTGACTTACCCAGGGTTACGACTCCTTGATTGCCTCTTGTACACGCCCTGACCAGAGATAGAACTTGGCACCCCAGGAGGATGCTTTATCTACTATGCTTTATCCACTAAGCCACCCAGCCAGGGCCTTTGATAAATTTTTAAGTCCACAATGGACCTGTAGTTTCTCTCTTTCCTTATGCTATACAGCGCACATTTTTGCCTAGTGAGTCAATAGGACAAAACAGAACAAAGTTTCAAGTGTTCTGATACGCATTCCAATAATTTAACTACCTTAAGGGTTTTTCAAAAGTGCAGTGTGCTTTATTCAGTTCCAAAACACAACAAACAGAATATACCACCAGAAATGGCGGACGGTATATATATGTGTATGTGTGTGTGGTATGTGTAAATCTCTTCTGTTATCTTAGCAGCAAAAAAGTAAATGTAATTGTCAGGTATTCAGTAGCTGGCCTCTTTTTAATTCACTCGCTCTATTCTCTTGTTACACTCTACGTTCCTCCTCAGGCAGGTGTTCTGTTCTATACACACACCTGTAAGGGGTTTAAGAGCCTGCATGATTCCCTGGAATCATGGTGGACTTCTTCTGGATCAAAAAGAACTGTGGAAAATTATCTCCTGTATCACTCCTAATTATCTTTAATAAGGTTTGTCTCCAACACCGCTTTTTTTGTAGCCACTGCAAGGAAGCAGAACACTGGAGCACAGTGAGGGACATTTTCAGCACACACATTTTAAGTACACTTAGTAATGGAGAGTCACTTGAATATCAAAACCTTCAGAAATTAAAGAAAAGATCCTGGAGCAACTTTGCATAAGTGAAGAGCCTACCTGCTTTGCACCTTGACGGCTGTTCCAGGAAGGTAACGGCACACGTCATGTGCTGCTCAAGCTGAGTCTTGCTTATTTTTAGGAGGGCTTAACATAGACTGCAGACAGGCAAGAAAGGCTGCCAGAGCTTAATAAGATATACTTCATAAAAGTTAAAAAAAAAAAAGAAGAGAAGAAGAGACTATCTACTATCTTGGTGTGGGAATGGGGGTAAGCGCGAGGAAATAAGGAAGTACAAATATATGAAAGGACACTCAGCACATTGCCATGAAAATGTTCAATTTCAAAGAGATTCCACAAAACGTGTGTAAATCTCAGCAGGAGGTCCCTTTTGTTTTGCAGCACGAAGGTTCTGCAACAGTTTAGGTACTGGGCATAACTGAGAGCCGCTGGGTAACAACAGGGCTGCCTCCCTCCAAAAATCATCGAAAGTGTAACAGCCATGAGGGGTCAGACCTTGCCTTTCTTCCTTAGCTGGCAGAGATATCGAACCTCAGGGTGGAAAGCTCTGTGATACCCGGCTGCATCATTTCCTTTCAACTGACCCAGAGAAAGGCCACGCATGGGACTGCCCACTCACCTTGGTAGTGCACTTGGATTTGATTTTGAAAGCCAAGAGCTCTCAAAAAACACTGTGGGACAGGGGACTGGGAGACGTTTGGCCCCCTTTTTTCAAAGTCAATAGTCATAAATACTTCTCTTTGTCAATTTCTTTTTCAAATCTGTTGCTAGTAGCAAAAGTTCTAATTTATACCTCTCATAATAATTTGGTTGTATATTTCACTCACCCTCTGACCTCTGAACTCCTTGAAGGTAGTAGGTGGGACTGACTAATGTCCTTCACCCTAGTCCCTGGCAGAGCCCTGGAACGACAGGTGAATTAACACTTCTTGTGCTTCTGGTGAGTCAAGATAGTATCCACAGTAATTAAGTTATCTCTGATAAGTGCAACTGAGAATGAATGTACTTCCACTTTACCCAGGAATGAGAAAATGGATATGCATTATATTAATAACCCCTCTCAAACGCCTGCCATGGGCCAGAGACTCTACACGCATCGTCTCATTCCATGTTGACAACTCCGTGGAACAGAAGAGTTACTGCCTCATTCCAGATGTTGAAACTGGGGCTTGAGGCAGGACCTGTCCAGTCACACAGAGAGGACACAGAAGACCCAGAGTTTGGGAGCAGAGCTGTCAGCTGCTGAGCTCTCCCTTTGTTTACTCTGTCATCCTTCCCTCTTGCTCCGTGATGTTGTGAGGAGCCAGCAAAACAGCAGGAAAGCACTACAGAGACATTACTAGGTACTCAACAGTTTTAATACTTGGCCTATAATTAACAGCAAAGTAAGTGAATGGAGCAAGCTGTCCGTCCTTTCCCTAATCTGAACCAGTTCATCCAAGCAGCTCAGCCTTTATTCAAGCCACATTTATCAAGTACCTTTTCAATACCAGACGCTGTACAGAAACTGGAGAAACCCCTACACCAAACAGAATTTCCCAATTATCAAAGAAAAAAACTCACAGGCAATTATAAGTCTGAATGGTGTTTATAAGTGCAGTAAAGTACTGTATAGGGCAAGAGTCCGGGTTTCAAAACAACTGGGCTTTGCAAATCAAAACAGAAAATAGAATATGCTCCAAACCCTTCAGATTTCTCAAGTAATGATCACAGGAGGTCAATAAGCACTGGACAAGCCAGAAGGAGTCATCACCCCTCCACCTGCATCCCCAGCTCGCACGTGCTCTGGCTCATCCAACGGTCATGAAGACAAAGCTCTCCAAGAAGGCAGGATTTCCACTCCTGGTGGTTTTCAATTCTCTAAACCTTTGTACACATGTAGTCCTTCTGATGGCAGATCTAATGGAAGCATGTAGCCCTATATTGCTCACAGATGACAGATTTCTACAATCTGAACCTTCAAGAGTGTTTACCACCCCCCTCCAGTGTCAGCCAGACATACAAAAGGGTCACAGTTAGGAACCCACTACTCATTGTCAAGACTACCAGTACTTCCTCAATAAGAAGAGGGGCTGATGGCTTACTGGAGGCATGTGCACCAGCTTGGAAGAGTCAACTGTTAACATTCTCAGGAATTCTGTGAGCAGGTTGTTAAACACAGCCATTATTACTATTTTAATTATATAAACTTAAAGTTAAATAAGTAACAATAATAAAAATATCAAAGACTCAAAAGTCATCACTCTCTACCCAGTTTATCCCAGTTTACTAGCTTCATGCTCTTGAAGGTAGTTGCCGCTGTTGTACCTGTCTAGCAGGACAAGTTCCCAGCTCTGTGCCCCTTGACATCTGGTTGATATCTTGAAATCAGCCATGGTGGGATATTACACCATGAGATTTAGCAAATGTTATGAATCGGGTCTTTTTAAACCCCAGGGAGCCAGATGTTAAACATTGACCAGCACGGAACTATGGAAGAGGTGTTTAATGCAAGCAGGATAGCTTTAACTGCAGGTTAAACCAAAGCAAACACAGGCACAGATACGGCTGTGAAAAACCTGCAGGGAAGACTGACACACACGAAACAACCTGAGGATGACAAGGATGCCTGCGGTGTAGGATGTAAGTCAGGGTAACCTCCGTCATGCTGTCCAAACGTCCAGATTGGCTGGCAGTCTCTGCGGTTGGGTTCCAGGGAAGGAGAAGGAACCGGGTTCTCTGAGGTTTCCCAAATTTACAAAGACATACAACCCAGCCCATCAACACTTGCCAACAGTAGAGAAGCCCGATGATTTTCTTTTCTTTTTTTTTTAACATTATTATTTTTTTTAAATAAATTTTTATTAATGTTAATGGGATGACATTAATAAATCAGGGTACATATATTCAAAGAAAATATGTCTAGGTTATCTTGTCATTAAATTATGTTGCATACCCCTCGCCCAGAGTCAGATTGTCCTCCGTCACCCTCTATCTAGTTCTCTGTGCCCCTCCCCCTCCCCCTAACTCTCTCCCTCCCTCCCTCCTGCATCCTCCCTCCCCCCACCCCTGGTAACCACCACACTCTTGTCCATGTCTCTTAGTCTCATTTTTATGTTCCACCAATGTATGGAATCATGTAGTTCTTGTTTTTTTCTGATTTACTTATTTCACTCCATATAATGTTATCAAGATCCCACCATTTTTCTGTAAATGATCTGATGTCATCATTTCTTATGGCTGAGTAGTATTCCATAGTGTATATGTGCCACATCTTCTTTATCCAGTCTTCTATTGAAGGGCTTTTTGGTTGTTTCCATGTCTTGGCCACTGTGAACAGTGCTGCAATTGATACGTAAAGACACATGTAGCCCCATGTTCATTGCCCGATGATTTTCAAGCCAGAAATAAATCAGATTGTCTATGAGCCAGAAATAATTCAGACACAGACTCAGTAAGCACAAAATGTCTGTTATCACCAGAGTCACCCTGGGTCCTGAGAAACGTGGGCTTGGATGGTGGGGTGATCAGGTGAACTTTACTTTTTAGGATTAAATGTTCTTTATTCAGTGGACAATTAGGAACCACTGTAGACAAGTCCTGCCGGGGGTGAAAACGATGGAGACGCAAAGACCCGACTCCGGGGACCAGGTTTAGTGACGCAGATCCACTTTATTCAGGAGGTAAGCTAGCTTATATACATGGGTTCAGCCAATAGGATGTTACAGCGTGTCCTTCATAGCCAATGGCTGAAAATATCAGGGAACTGCGTGGTTGGCGCTAAGTCACTTCCTTATAGCGGGCGAGCTCCCTTCCTGGGTATGCCCAGGAGGCTTCTGGGAGCTGGAGTATTCTCACAGCATTGCATCAGGCACAGCTGCTAGGAATGCACTCTGCGCTCCACCCACAAACCACATTAGGTTTCAGGGTTTTGAGGGAATAACCTTCATACATCAGGGTCAGACAGGTCCTGCTGCAAAGAGGGTGTCGTCCTGTCCATAGGCGCTGCCTCACACAGCAGCCTCCTTCTCTGGCTGTGGAGCATTTGACATGTGACTAACAAAACTTGGGTGCTGAATTCCAAACAATGCTTACTTTCCATGACTATAAGTTTAACTTTACATGACCAAGTGTGGCTGGTGTCTCTCACATTGGACAGGGCAGCTCTCATGAGTTTGAAGCTTGGAAACAGTCAGCATTTAATCAGGCTGAATGCAAATTGGGATGCTCATTAATAGAACATAGTGTCATTTCTTGGTGTGGCTGGCTGTATAAAAGTGTATTTGGCTCACTTGGCTACTCATCTGGGATTAAGAATTCCAGGAGGGCCCACTTTCAATACTAAATTTCTGGAATATTTCTGAAAAATCCAGTCTTATAGCTTAAACGTGTCGCCTCAATCAGCACCCCAGGTAATGGTTCTCCCGAGGCAGGTGGGCCACCTGTGTGGGCTGCTCTCTCCTGGATGCTGTCCCTAGTTTCATCAGACTTTGGAAGCAGTCTAGTCCCAATATTGAGTCTCTTCTGACCAAGGCAGAAAATCACATTCTCCAACTTGTCAAATCACGGGATCTACCAGGTACTGACTGAATGGCTCCATCTAATCCCTGTTGTTTACACTGAGTTGGGGGGCCAAGTGCTACCTGAGTCTCTTGGTTCTCACTCCTCGCTTATCTCTACTGGGTTTGAAGCTTAGAGCAGCAGCCTGCATTTTCTGGCCATGATGAAGCTTCACCCTCAGCTCCTGGCAGGGTCTTCCATCAAACTACAAGCAAAGCCCTGGCAGGTTGGCTCAGTGGTAGAGCGTTGGCCTGGCGTGCAGAAGTCCCGGGTTCGATTCCCGGCCAGGGCACACAGGAGAGGCGCCCATCTGCTTCTCCACCCCTCACCCCCTCCTTCCTCTCTGTCTCTCTCTTCCCCTCCCGCAGCCAAGGCTCCATTGGAGCAAAGATGGCCCGGGCGCTGGGGATGGCTCCTTGGCCTCTGCCCCAGGCGCTAGAGTGGCTCTGGTCACAACAGAGCGACGTCCCAGAGGGGCAGAGCGTCGCCTCCTAGTGGGCAGAGCGTCGCCCCCTGGTGGGCATGCCGGGTGGATCCCGGTCAGGTGCATGCGGGAGTCTGTCTGACTGTCTCTCCCCATTTCCAGCTTCAGAAACATACAAAAACAAAAAAACAAAAAAAAAAAACTACAAGCACAACACCTGGAGACCTGCAGCAGCTCAGCCCCCTCGCCCGACCCAGACTCCTCAGGTTCTCAGCCCACCCCGCTTGTGTTTAGTAGGCCCATTTGCACAAGGTGACACTGGACCTTGGGCCAACCCTCTGGAAGGACAGACAAGTTCCCATGAGGTACTTTTCCTGGCCAGTGTGATAGACTTGACTCCGGGGAGAAAACACTCATTCTTATCTTGGGGGGACTTCCATGTTAACCTTCAAAATAACTCAAACACTTTTTGAGACTAAGTAAAATTTTATTTATTTTTTTCTCTTTTCTTCTTTTTCCAAGTGATAGGAGAAGAGATACAGAGACAGACTCCCACATGCACCCTGACCAAGATCCACCTAGCAACCTCAATCTGGGGCCGATGTCTGCTGATCTAGGGCCATGCTCACAACAGAGCTATTTTTAGTACCCTGAGGCGGAGGCTCCACAAAGTCATCTCAGTGCCTGGGCCGGTCCACTGGCTGTAACCAATGGAGTCATGGCTGCAGGAGGGGAAGAGAGAGAGAGAAGGGGGAGGGGAAGGGTGGAAAAGCAGATGGTCACTTCTACTATGTGTCCTGACAAGGAATCAAACCCAGGACATCTACATGCTGGGTCAATGCTCTACCACTGACCCAATTGGCCAGGGCTGAAGTTTTATTTCTAATAAAGTATAATAACTGAGTTCACAGAATAAAGGTTATATTTATTTTAGTTTTATTATTAAATGAGTTTGCAATTTTGACTGGTTTGTAACTTAAAGAAAAAAAGCTGGTATTGGCCCTGGCCTGTTGGAGAAGCACCCATCTACTTCTCCACAACCTCCCCTTCTTGCTTCTCTCTCTCTCTGTCTCTCGTCTCTTGTCTCTCTCTCTCTCTCTCTCTCTCTTCGCCTCCTGCAGCCATGGCTAGATTGGAGCAAGTTGGCCCTGGATGCTGAGGATGGCTCCATAGCCTCAGCCTCAGGTGCTAAGAAGAGCTCCATTGCTGAGCAACAGGCAGTGCCCCAGCTGAGCAGAGCATTGCCCCCTAGTGGACTTGCCAGATGGATCCCGGTCCGGACACATGTGGGATCTCTCTGCCTCCCCTCCTCTCACTGATAATAATAATAATAATAAAGAAAAAGCTGGTATCTTTGTGTCTTTGTTTATTTCTTTGTAGTCATATTTATTGAAGTACAAATTACATGCAATAAAATCCATCTTTTTTAGAATACAGTTCTATGAGTATTGATAGACACATGCAATCCTGTAACTACCATCATGATCAAGATATAGAAAAGTCCTATCACAACAAAACATTTCTTCCTGTCCCTTTGTAGTCAATTTCTCCCCTACCCTCCAGCAACCATCGATCTGTTTTCTGTCCCTATGGTCTTGCTTTTTCCAGAATGTCATATAAATGGAATCACACATTATCTAGCTTTTTAGACTGATGTCTTTCACTTGGAATAATGCATTTAAGGTGAGATTTTCAATTTTGCTCTTTCACCGTCCAGCTAACAGTTGCAGGGTGCTATGACAAGTGCTATCCTAGGTATGTCTAGGGAGCAATAGAAACATCTATAAATATTGTGTGAACAGGTCATCAAAGTCTTCCCAGAGGGAAAAAAAGTCGACTTGGGTCAAAAAGAAGTCAAGCTAAGGTAAAGAAAGACCGTTATAGGTAGAAAAACCAATGCTCAAAATGAGGAGACATTGCAAGCAAACAAGCTTCCTACCTAAAAAGGGGAAGCAACTAAATAGCAAAAGTTCCTATACTCTAGTCTAGAAACTAGAGTAAACTAGGCAAACACAACCCTGCAACTCTAAGACTCAAGTAAAAAGAACACATGCACCTAAAAACTGGCAACTCTGGATGCAAGTAGACATGATGCTTGCTTATGACTTGCTAACTTTTGAACCTCATCCTAAAGATACAACTCTGTTAGATTCAACAGTAACAAGGAGGCAGAAATCTTTCAAGTTGGAAATCCATCAGCTGAACAAACAACTTCTAGAGCAAACCTTATCCTGAACTAAGGGTTTGGGGATGTTTGACAAAGGGCTGGCAGAAGATTCTAAGTTCCATCTTTGGAATCTTTCTTGGCCCTGGCCGGTTGGCTCAGTGGTAGAGCATTGGCCTGGCTTGTGGATGCCCCAGGATAGATTCCTGGTCAGGGCACATAGCAAAAGGCCTTCTGCTTCTCTACCTCTCCCCTCCCTGTTCCCTCTTTTTTTTTTCCCCCACAGCCATGGCTTGATTGGTTGGAATGCATCTGCCCCAGGTGCTGAGGATGGCTCTGTGGAACCTCCATCTCAGGAACTAGAAATAGCACTGTTGCAAGCATGCCCCTGGATGGGCAGAGCATCAGCTCCAGATGAGGGTTGCCGGGTGGATCCTGGTCACAATGCATGCAGGAGTCTGTTTCTGGATCATCTCTCCTCTCACTTGGAAAAAGAAGAAAATAAATAAATAAATAAATAAATAAATAAATAAATAAATAAATAAATAAAATCTTTCTCAACACATAAACAGCAGAATATTATTTACCATTTAATGGGATGATGTGTCCATTAGCTTTCCCATGGGAATATTAACAAGATAAAACTGAAAAAAAAAAGTAATCTAGAGTTTTGGCCAAGTATTTCTAGATTTGGGGGCAGCAGATCAGCTCTGTAAACAACCAACTGCTTTATGTTGGACAAGTCTCTTGACTTTTCTGGTCCTATCACCCTTTCTATTACCAAAAAAAAAAGGGGGGGGAGAATGAGGTTAGATCAGACTATTTCAGAAACTCCTTCCAGCTCTTCTATTTTATGATTTTCTAAGTTGACGTCAAAACCACTGTGCTTGGGGAAACTTGCAGCACTCTCAGAAACAGGGCTGAGATAAAGGCCCCATTCACATCCAGGGTTCAGTGAGCTCAATGAGGCCTTTTGTTAGGTGGTGGGTGGAAGGGTGGAGAATCTGGGAGGTCTGGTATTCCCTCTTTCCTCCACAGATCCCCAGTGCGTCATTACAATATGGCAGTAACTGTGAGAGTGAAAAGAAATCTGAAAATAGAGCACCCATCAGTTAATAATTTCCTTGTACCTCTACTGGGGCCATCAGAAGCAGTTCTGGAGGTCTCTATATCTGGCAAAACTCTATCTTTTTTAAACGTCAAAGTCAGCCACATCCTCAAATGTGGTTCTAGTCTATTTACCCGTGGACTATCGGGAACACTGTTATATGAGACTAGAATCATGTGTCTTGGGCTCCAGGAGACACAGAGTTGTTCCCAAATAGAAGATCCTTCTTTGATCCTTCTCCATTGCTCCTCTTTTACCACTGCCTCTCTGCTGTTCGTCCCTTGTCTCTGCTTTGTGTCTGTCCCCTGCACTACAGATACACCAGCACCAAGAGCAATTCCAGGAGCAACCCTCTCTCCTCCGGGGAGTGGGACAGGGCCTTTCCCCAGCTCCCTTGGCACATGCACGGTACTCTGGTGTGTCATGAATTTCCAGAGGGTGGAGGCTAAGGTCCTAGCATGAGCCCTCGATGCCTGGAACATCAGAGCTAAGGGGAACTCCAGAGAAACTAAGTTCATTCGTATTCAAACCCATTTTTAAAATGGAGCAAAGCCTCTTCTCGAATAAACTGTGCACGGAAAACTAAGATGAAATAAAAGCTGCGGAAATTAGACATGGAGGTAGAGTGGAGAGAAGGACGGGAATCTTAACATGGTAAGTCCCTCACCCTTAACACAGGCGCGCGTGCGCATGCGCACACACACACACACACAGAGTTGGGGAAACAGACTTTTTCAAAATATCTTCCAATCCAGAAATCATCCCCACGAAGTCAGTAGAGAATGAATGAAGTTTCATTACTGGATAGACATTAAGCCAAAATGCGATGCACATTACCAGCAAAGAGAAAGAAGCCACACCTGCCCTTTTATAGAGCCAAACAGACGTAACCAAGCATGTGCACTTTCTCAAGATACACAATCACCAGTCCTCAGGGAAGAGGCCTGGGCAGCCCTACTGGGTGCACACAGTCCCTCTGGCTTCGCTGGGTGGTTGGGGTGACCATCCGGGTCCAGAGGGAAGGTAGTAACTCCTGTCTTCGGGGCAGGAGTGGTTTTACAATTTCAGAGCCCAGTGCCCACAAAAGTTAGACCCCTCCTCTCCCACGATCTGGGAGGGAGGGTTTTCACATTCCAAAGACATGGTTCCCAGGTCGTTAAGAAAGACATTCCTGGATCATAAAGCTGACAAAAGGCTTATGTAACTTCTGAAGGTAAATGTTCTGACATTTCTAAAGTAAATGTTCTGGCAAAAAGGGAGAGAAGAAAAATCTCTTCCCTTATTTTCAACAGGGGGAATTAAGCCTATTTTTTATTTTATTTGTCTTACAACTCACACACACACACAGCGCTTATTTAAATCGTCAATAATCCTTAACTCCCCTGCCCCATTCCTCCTGTTCTGAGACAATGCACCCATTCTGAGTGAGGACTTTAAAGACAGGTATAAGGTCAGGGTCAGGGCCAGGCTACAGACCCAGCTTGTCTACCAGCTCTGCTCTCAGCAGTGTTAAGAATTAGAGCACTGATTCCCACAAGGGCTACACATTGGAACAATGGGATGTTTGGGCCCCACCCCAGATCAGGAAATGGTCCCGGACCACTGGTATGATTTAAAGAGGAAACAGGTGATTCTAATTTGCTTCCAGGGTTCAGAACCACTTAGCTACAGACTTGATAAGACCATGGCCCTCAGTCCTGGCTTCACACTAGAATCTTAGGGGAGCTTGTAAAATCCTGAAGTTCGGGCTTGTACCCCAGGCCTACTATATCAGGATCTATGGGGCTGGGACTCAAATGCCCATATTTTGTAAAGCTCCCTTGGTGAGTTCAGAATGCAGCCAAGGCCAAGAATGACTGGGACGTGAGCTTGCCTCTGCAGAGCAGCCTGTTTAAAACCTGGGTCCAGGGCTGTGGACTCAGAGCAAGCCTCAACCCATCACTTGTACAGGGATCTCCATAGTACCTACTGAGTTGTGCTGTGCTTAACAAATGACACGCACTTCAATCACGTTTAGTGCAGTGCATGTCATTGGTTAATAATGAATGGTAGCCAGTTATTATTACAGGTCGGTGAAATACTTAAGTAAAAATTTTAAACTCTATTTCAACTAACTTTTGCTCTGGATATAAACTTTCCTAGCTAATGGGGACTTTCCTTTCCGTGTAACTGTTGGCTTTGTGTATTTCTTTTCTGCGTTCTCCTTCCATCTTTACTGTTACAGGAATGGGGAGCTGGCCCTTTGGGTCTGCCTAGGGCTGGCCGGTATTTTCTGGGTCCTTGAATTTGCGCAAGAAAGATTTCAGGACACAAGTCCAGGTGATTTTAAGAGTAAGTTTATTACAGCTGGAGACAGTGAAACAAGGAAGGGCTTAGAAGAGAAGCAACGGGGGAGCCTAGGTGAGGCTGCCTTGGCTCTAGAAATCTTATGGGAAAGAAATGAGCCTACATTGGGAAGTCGGAGGAAAGGCGGCCTTGGAGACGGGTTCAGGAGGATTTCCTGGGCTGAGCCGCTGATGCCCACAGCTCCCGTAGTTGCAAGTCTCTTGTGGACCCTTAGAGTTTGGGAGATGCATGCCTGTGGGGGAGGAAGGAAGAGGGGGAAGGCGCAAGTCTGCTCCTGGGAGGGAAAGCAGGTGGGTCTTTTGTTTTGAGGGTTTTTAAAGATGGGGAGTTTAGGGGGAAATTTTAATAGAATATTCATCTGTTTTTCCAGGTGTGCTCTTTCAAGGTTGTGGTCTCTATTGATTGGTCAGTGCCAGGGCAGGGGGTCATTAGTCATGTAGCTGGTCCTGGGTCACCTACCTGGTTTTTCCACTTTTCTGGGCCTGGAGCTGAAGTACAACCGATGTTATCCTGAGGGAGGTGACCTTCTGTACCTGGCTGTAGATTGCTCAACCAGTTTGTTCATCTGTCTGTCTCAGTTTCCCCACTCTACTTGCCAAGAAATTTTCCAAGCTTCTTACTACTGCGGTCCCTTTTTTCATCCAATTAAAGAAAAAGATATCCCAGGTGAAAAGGATTTCTCCTCCCACCCTGTGTTGACAGCCCAGCCCTGCACATCTGGGCATCCATGTCCCCCAAGACAGTGGTGCTTGGCAACAGAAATCAAATTTTCTTATTGAAGATGAAGTAGAACTGTCTGTCCTCGAAGTTCTTTAATGTTAGCATACCCCGAATTGCCAGGAGGGCTTGTATACACAGATTGCTGAGAATGGGACCTGAAACTCTACATTTCCAAAGTTGACATAGGAAACATCCAAACCTATAGAGAATGTTTATGAGTTTGTTTGAGCCAAACTACAAGCATGGCTCATGTAAAGCCAGTGTACAGGGCTACCATCACAGCAGCCCGGCCCATGCAGGTTCGCATTGGATTCGGACAGTCAGCAAAGAAACAACGGAGCCAAAAACTGGTAGGCTATAATCTTTAATTCTAGCTTGCACCCGGCGAGCAAGCAAAAAACACACACTGGGCTCCAAAACCCACTCACATTCAGTGCTTACAAAGCTACTGACTTATCCGAGTTTCCTAGAATCAAAGGTTTCTAGCTCACCAGACTTATTCATCTCTGTTCCCCATCTCCTTCCTTCTTCCTGTACAAACTCTGCCCAAACTGGCTTCTCTCTTAGCACTCTGCCATCTTGGCTGCTTCTCCTGGCCACATGGCCTTTCTCTGCTCTCTGCTGTCTCTTCTAATGTTAATCTCAGGAACCAAGAAAGCAAGCTCTCGTTCTGCCCCCATTTTATAGTGTAGATTCAAAACCTTTAATCCCATATACAAAATAGAGAAGTCTCTAATACAAAGTCACTTTTCAGAGACATGATGGGATTGTACCACCCCACATCAAGAAGGGTGGGAAAGGCTTAATCCCAAAACCAAGTCCCAGGCTACAAGGATCCTGCCTGCCCACAGCCCGCCCCAACACACATTAATATCACTTGGGTGACGGCCTCCACGTGGGCAGCGCCATCTTTAACAAAGTGAGCATAATATATTTTATCTGCCCAACAGCCCAGAAGCACAATCTCAACAGATCAAGAAAATGCTCTGGAGAGTCGCAGTTTTGCAATCTATGTTATACATTAGAATCAAAGGAGGAGGTATAAGGAAGATAACATGAATTTCACTGCTGGTAGATTAAGGGGATGCGAGATCTCAAAGTAGGGGAATCTCTGAGATTGGATAAAAAACAAAATGGAGGAACACATTTATTTTACATTGGTGGGCACAGGGGAGTGAACGTTTACAGCACGTAGAGATGGTATGGGGAAACAAAATAACCACGAGGCTTCTGTGACCTCTTGCTCTGGTGCCTTGAGGCATCTGAAGAAGAAGATCACTCTAACTTCAAAGGTATGCTATCTTAAATGAAAAAAAAAATAGACTCACTTAAGATAAAAATTGACCTTTGCCTGGAAGCTACAGCCTAGGACATGACTACCCACCATGACCCGCTTTTAGGTAGGAATTTTTATGTTCACATGATCCTGTGTGATTGCTTTGGGTCTCTGAGCTTGTAAGGCCCAGCGTGCTGGGCTATCCTGAGCTTCTTGGGTTTAGTCGGAGGCCCTTTCCATATCCACACTAGTAAATTCACAGATGGTGCCCACGCTGCCTCACCCATTGGGAAGCACTGGTAGATGCCATTCCTCATCTATCCCATTCCTCTCTCATCATGCAAACAAGAAAGGAACATTTGGGGCTCCTGAGGAGCACTTCACAAGGCTCCACTTCAGGCAGTTTTGAAAAGAAAAGAATATTCTACATAAACAGACTCGGTGGTTTTGAGAGAGGTCCTCTGCGCATGCCCCCACGCCTCTGGAAAAGCTCTTTGTAGAAAGCACAGGGAGACGGGGCTGCCGGCGGGGGCTGGTTGCAGACAAAAATGCTTGTTTTCATTTTGTTGTTGTTATTCCCCTCCACCTCCATCTGTTTCTCACCACACCCTGAGCTGACTCTGGTTTTATTGCCCCAGGAAATTGTCTATCACAAAACAGAGAAGAATGGGAACGTTTTAAAAATGTAAATTTATGGACATAGTTCCAATTCTGTGGCACACTAGATGGTAAATAAATAAGAGCCATTCCAAAAATACCAACAAATTTGAATTGACTTTAAGAACAAGAGCTTTTCTTCTGTGAGAACGGGAGGTCCCTGGGAAAACAACAGACAGCAAGCGGAGAAGTTCACTTTAAAAAATGAGCGAGGGGAAGGCGCAGGCGAGTGGGAGGGAGAAAAGGGGAAGACCCAAGGGAACTGGAGAATGGAGAATGAAGAAAAGTGGTTCTGATTCAAACCAAATGTAGGTAAGATGCCTCTGTTCACTTTTTAAAATGTTATTTATTGATTTTAGAGAGAGAGGAAGGTAGAGACAGAGACATTGAAATGTCCCTGAACGTGCCCTGACCAAGGATCAAACCTGCCACTTTGGCATGTCAGGATGATGCCCTAAGCAACAGAGCATCTGGCCAGCGTGATGTGCCAGTGCATTTAAAGGACATGTCTTTGAGGGATATCTGCCAACTCAAAACTAACAGCTTTCTGTGATGGCCTCAGGACCCCTCAGCTCCTGCTTCTCATGAACCATGATCCTCAAAAGGTTACTGGGTTAACAAGTAAAAATACAGGGTACCTGTAAAGCCAGAAGCCACGGCCACTATCACAGCAACCTCCTGGCCCATGCAGGTTCACACTGGATTCGGACAGTCGGTAAAGAAACAACGGAGCCAAAAACTGGTGGGCCATTATCTTTAATCCTAGCTTGCACCCAACAGCCAAGTAAAAACACACTCTGGGCTCCAAAACCCACTCACATAGCCAAAAGCTGGTGGGCCATCATCTTTAATTCTAGCTTGCACCTGGCGGGCAAGTAAAAACACACACTGGGCTCCAAAACCAACTCACATTCAGTGCTCACAAAGCTACTGACTTATCCGAGTTTCCTAGAATCAAAGGTTTCTAGCTCACCAGCCTTATTCACCTCTGTTCCCTATCTCCTTCCTTCTCCCTGCACAAACTCTGCACAAACTGGCTTCTCACTCAGCACTCCACCATCTTGGCTGCTTCTCCTGGCCTCCTCCACGTGGCCTTTCTCTGCTCTCTGCTCTCTAATGCTAATCCCAGGAACTGAGAGAGCAAGCTCCCATTCTGCCCCTATTTTATAGTGTAGAAACCGAAACCTTTAATCCAATATACAAAATAGGGAAGTCTCTGATACAAAGTCACTTCTCTGAGGCATGATGGGATTGTACCACCCCACATCAAAAAGGGTGGTAAAGGCTTAATCCCAAAACCAAGCCCCAGGCTACAAGGATCCTGCCTGCCCACAGCCCACAGAGACAAACATTAATATCACCTGGGCGACGGCCTCCACGTGGGCAGCGCCATCTTTAACAAAGTGAGCATAATATATTTTATCTGCCCAAGAGTACCCAGTCAAATTTAAACTTCAGAGAGTTCAATTAGCATATAGTACGTACTTACACTACAAAGGTTTTTATTGTGTAAGTGAAATTAAAATTTGATCGGGCATCTTGTATTTTATTTGGCAATCAATATCATCACCCTGCTTTTAAGGTACATGATCTATAAAAAACTCCGTCATTAGACTCAGCCCTTATTTTTTATTTTCCATAAAATAAGCCAACCACCTGTCATCTTTACTGCAATTCTGAGAAGATAGAAGTTTTTATATCACAGAAGCACATATAACTTCACATTCAATATTTGGTCTAGGTTTTTCCAAAAGCTCCTATATGGCCAGTTGCCATGGCCATCATCACAGCCTCCTGGCCCACGCAGGTTCGCACTAGATTCGAACAGATGGTTATGAAACAATGGAGCCAAGAACTGGTGGGCCATTACCTTTAATCCTAGCTTGCACCCAGCGGGCAAGTAAAAACACACACTGGGTTCCAAACCCACTCATTCAGCGCTCACAAAGCTACTGACTTATCCGAGTTTCTTAGAATCAACGGTTTCTAGCTCACTAGCCTCATTCACCTCTGTTCCCCATCTCTTTCTTTCTGCACAATCAGGCTTTTCCTTCAGCACTCTGCCATCTTCGCTGCTTCTCCTGGCCCCCTCCACATGGCCTTTCTCTACTCTCCTCTCTAATGATAATCTCAGGAACCAACACAGCAAACTCCATCTGCCTCACTTTATAGTGCAGAAATCAAACCTTTAATCCAATATACAAAATAGGGAAGTCTCTAAGGCTTAGTCCTAAAACAAAGCCCCAGGCTACAAGGATCCTGCCTGCCCACAGCCCACAGAGACAAACATTAATATCACCTGGGCAACAGGCTTCCACATGGGCAGCGCCATCTTTAACAAAGTGAGCATAATATATTTTATCTGCCCAACAGCTCCTCAGCCATTTCTGTCACAAGGGAAGGCCCGCGTCCAAAAGGGTTTATCCCTCCTCAATTCTTGTCACACTCATGAGAAAGAATTCAGGCAAAAGACAGGGTTTAAGTGGCGTTTAAGCAAAGCAAGCATTTTCTTCAGCAAAGCTACACACTTGGCACAAAGCCCAAGCGAGTAAACTCAGCTAGTCTCAGCGCCCCACTTGTTGGGAGTTTTAGGACTTATATACTCTGAGCTTCAACACTTCGTCTCCCTGTTATCAGGGCTAAGAGGCAGGGTTTCAAGGTTCCCCTTTGTAGTTTTTCTTATAACTGTTGGGACATGTGGTTATCTGTGTCTGGTCTCAGGGTTGCTGAACCCCTCGTTCAGTGGGTGAGGTAAATCCTCTTGTCCCCCTCCCCCTTTTCCTGCCCTGAGAACCGGTGTGCCCTGCCTCACATTTCCACAGTTGAAATTCCACTTGATTCAACTTTCTATTTCTGCTCTCGTTCTTTTTTCTATTCCTCTCACTCCCAAACTCCAGTGCATTTTTTTATTCATTTTTTAGAAAGGAGAGAGAAGGGGGGAGAGAGAGAAGGAGGGAGGAGCAGGAAGCATCAACTCTCATACGTGCCTTGACCAGGCAAGTCCAGGGTTTCGAACCGGCAACCTCAGCATTTCCAGGTCGATGCTTTATCCACTGCGCCACCACAGGTCAGGCACTCCAGTGCATTTTAAATGCCAAATATTTCTAAGACTTTTGCAATTTGACTCTTCCTGGCCTTTTTTCAGGTCTCACAGTTGCACCCCCAAATAGCATATCAACGTGAGACAAGATAGTAAGATTCTAAGAAAGTCCTTGGCAAGTTGAATGGGGAAACTGAGACAAATAGCTGAACAAACTAGTCAAGTAATTTACAGCCTTATATAGAGAGTCACCTCCTCTGGATAACATCTAGGCCTCAGGTGTATTTCAGCTCCAGACCCTGAAAAGCAGCAAAACCAGGTGTGTGACACCAGGACCAGATGCAATGGCTAATGACCCCCTACCCTGGGCTGACCCATCAGTAGAGACCTCCACCCTGAAAAGTCACACCTGGAAACGCTGATGAATATTTAATTGAAATTCTCCCCTAAAGTCCCAGTCTTTAAAAACCCTCAAAACAAAGGCCCCAGCTTGCTCTCCCTCCCTGGAGCACACCTCAGCCTTTCCCCTCCCCTTTGCTCTCCTTTCCCCCCTCAGGCCTTTACTCTATATTCTAAACTTTAAAAGATCCTCTGGAGACTTGAAACCAGGGGAGCAGTAGGCAGAAGCAGCTGGTCCTGGCTAACGCCCTGTTCCTGTCTCCAAGGCCCCCTTTCCTCCGCTTGTTTCTCTCCCATAAGGTTTCTAGAGGGCCAAGGCAGCCCGCCTAGGCTCTCCCATCGCTTCTATTCTAGGCCCTTCTTCGTTTCACTGTCCCCAGCTTTAAACAACATCCTGTCAAAATTACCTGGACACATATTTGACACTTATCCTGCATGAAGTCAAGAACCCACACACTACTGGCGGGCCCAGGGAGGACCTAAGAGGCTGTGTCCCCTACCAGGTAACAAAAGCATCATCTAAAGCAGGGGTCCCCAAACTACGGCCCACGGGCCACATGCGGCCCCCTGAGGCCATTTATCTGGCCCCCGCCGCACTTCTGGAAGGGGCACCTCTTTCATCGGTGGTCAGTGGAGGAGCATAGTTCCCATTGAAATACTGGTCAGTTTGTTGATTTAAATTTACTTGTTTGTTATTTTAAATATTATATTTCTTCCCGTTTTGTTTTTTTACTTTAAAATAAGATATGTGCAGTGTGCATAGGGATTTGTTCATAGTTTTTTTTGTAGTCCGGCACTCCAACGGTCTGAGGGACAGTGAACTGGCCCCCTGTGTAAAAAGTTTGGGGACCCCTGATCTAAAGCTTTTAATACAGTTGACCCTGAACAATGTGAGGGTTAGGGGCATTGACCCCTCCCTCCCTCCCTGTATCAAAAAATCACATATAACTTTGACTCCCCTCAAAAAACTAATAGCCTACTGTTGACTGAAAACATAAGCAGGTGATTTGTATGTTATAGGTATTCTATACTGCATTTTTACAATAAAGTAATATAAAGAAAAGAAAATATCATTAATAAAATCATAAGGAAGAGAAAATATATTTATAACACAGTATGCATTCATTAAAAAAACTAAGTATAAATAAATCCATGCAGTTCAAACCATGTTAGTCAAGGGTCAACTGTAAATAGATCCTGCAGTCACTCCCAAAGGTTCCAACAATTGACTTAGGGTGGGGCCTAGGTATTGTTATTTTTATTTAAAGTCCCCTACGAATCTAATGTTCAGCCAATATTGAGAATATTCGCAACTATTAGTTTGCACAAGAATCAGGAAGAATCGTATCAAAATGCAGGTCCTGGTTCAGAAGATTGGAGCTCAGCTAGAGTTTCTGCATTGCCAACAAGCCCCGGGAGATGCTGATACTGTTGGTCAGAGGGCATTTTCAGCAACATGATCTTAGAGGAAATCAAGGACCAGGTGTTAGGAGCCCTCTTTGAAATGAAGGGTCATCATTGACAGATGGAGCAGATTTGTAGATGCCACAATTGGCTAGAATGCCAGCTACCCTGGGTGGGCAGTTGGAAGTTCATAACAGCATGAAGATAGCGCAGCATTTCTTGCTTGACCTCACTAGCTTCCTTGGTGTTTAGGGCTTGTACTTAGCTGAGAGGTTTAGATCCAAGCACTTCTCAAATAAAATAGCCAGACCCAATATTTATATACCTCTTCATTTAATTCAGAGCAATTAGAGCTATAGCTTGATTGTCTCAACTCCTCTGAAATACTTGCGAGAGATTTATAAGTCCACATTCAACAGATGCAAACACTGAGGCCCGAAGATGATAATAAACCCAACACCATTATCATGGCCTACAGATCATTTGTAATATGTTTCTATTAAATCCAGAGGGTCATACTATGGTATTGGATACTTGAAAGTCACTGAAAGTAGATCTTAAGCATTCTAAACATACACACACACACACACACACACACACAAAGTTTTAAAAGATCCAGATGTCTCTAATTTATAACATAATTAACTATAAACTGGTGCTTCTCAAATGCTAATGTACATGCAAATCTCCAGGGTCTTGATAAAATGCAGACTGATTCAACAGGTCCAGGTGGAGCCAAGTTTGGGTGAAGAGGAGCCTCTGGTGCTGCCTGTGCATGGACCACACTCTGGGCACCGAGGGACTCGGCCTCACCTCAGTGGGCTCAGCTGGCTCAGCCCTCACGTTGACTGGAGTCAGCTTTGTCAACTGTGGAATTCTCATCATCCTCCCTGTTACAGGCACTGAGCAAAATGTAGTGGCTGTAAGAACAGACGGAAAGTTCTGTGCTTTGGCCTTGTTTATGTCCATTAAAAAACTGGCAACAATGCTTTGGGAAAACATGTTTTCTTTTTCTCATTGTACTATAAATTATCTTCTAAAAAATAGATGGAAATGATATGGAGTCTCCCCATGTCAGCCTTCCGTTTCATCTCGGATGCTTGCTTGCCCATGGGATTTTAGTGGCCACGCTTGTATGCAAAGGAAAAGATTTAAGAAATCAGTATTTGCTCATATCTATTACTACCCATACTTGAACACAAGTCTGAAAAATTCAGAATTTTTATTTTGCTAATAAAGCCGATCCATATGTGGTGTGCGTGGGTTTTTTTGTTTGTTTTTCTTGTTTTCTTTTAATGTTATACCCTCTTACCTTTAAAATAAATAGTTTTTACAGGCTTGTGTCAGAAAAAATATGACCAACTTTCCAATGATGAATTCCAAGTAAAGAATGCAGGCAGTTCTTGATGTCAAAATCGAGATGTCAAAAATAAAAAAAAAGAACAACTGTTTGTTTGGGAAAGAATGCCTAGTGGATAATATCCTAAATATCATCCTCTTACAGTTCCCAAGAGGGCTGATAGAAGTTTTCAAAGGTCTCCAGAACTCTCTTCACTCTTGGTTTAAAGGAAAAAAAGAGGAAAAAAAATGAGAAACAGCACCCCTTTCCACACACACATACACTCAAATACACCTACACTCACTGCTAGTCAGCACATTCCCGTTCTTTGTTTTTGACAGTTACCACATTTCTCAGCAATGACAAAGAGAATAATGGTGTCTCCATTGCCCTCATACAAACCATCACTTTAATGCTCGTAATAGATTTATTGCAATAAGAACCCTAAATTTCCAGTCCTCCCTACGCCTTTAGAATTGGTCTCCCACACAGATGCTGGACCAGGTCGTGTGACTTATTTTTACCAACAGGAGAGTAGCAAACTTGATGCAAGCAGAAGCTTATAAAAGAATGGTATCTGCTTTCTCACTTGCTTCTCTGAGTACATGCTTTAGTTGTCCTGTTAGAGGCTTATGAAAGATGCGTAGAAGATATTGGAGTTATCTCAGCTGAGGCAGACCTATACCAGCCATTCCCCAGCTGATAACTGTTGACCTTAAAAATAAAAAGTTATTTTACCAGCAAATATTGGTCCATTCAAGAATAGCAGAGAGCCTGA
Organism: Saccopteryx bilineata; assembly: GCF_036850765.1. Lineage (NCBI taxonomy): Eukaryota > Metazoa > Chordata > Mammalia > Chiroptera > Emballonuridae > Saccopteryx > Saccopteryx bilineata. The sequence goes on from NC_089495.1 coordinate 177,100,961, forward strand.
CCAGGAGGTGGCACAGTGGATAGAGTGTTGGACTGGGATGCGGAGGACTCAGTTCGAGACCTTGAGGTCGCCAGCTTGAGCCCAAGGTCGCTGGCTTGAGCATGGGGTCACTCAGTCTGCTGTAGTGCCTTGCCCGGTCAAGGCACATATGAGAAAGCAATCAATAAACAATTAAGGTGCCGCAACAAAGAATTGATGCTTCTCATCTCTCTCCCTTCTTGTCTGTCTGTCCCTATCTGTCCCTTTCTCTGACTCTCTGTCTCTGTTACAAAAAAAAAAAAAAAAAAAGAAGAAGAAGAAGAAGAAGAAGAAGAAGAAGAAGAAAAGAATAGGAGAGAATTGTAGGGAATAGCAGGGTACAATTTGGGACACGTAGGCTATGGCAAAACCTGGAAGTCCAGAAAACATTCTTTTATAGAGAGAGGTAAGTAGAAGTTGAGAGGAGCCATTATAAATAAAGAGTCCTTTGAAGGAAACTGGCAGTTAAAAATATAATAGCTTTTCATTAGCTGGGTTGTGACAGTCTCTCATTAACTGGGCTGTTGCTGGGGGAGGAGAAAATCTTCCTTCTTCCTGCTGGGGTAGAAAACATCTTCCTGTTGGAGAGCCAAGGCACATCTGTTGCTGTTTAAGGCAACTGCTGATGAGCAGTGAGGCATGAGAATTCCCTGTCTAGTCTATCTCTACTCCAGTCTTGGTTCAGGACTCCTATATTATTTTCATACAACAATTGCAGGATAGACCAGCAAGATCAGTTGGACCCAGCCTGTATCAGCAGAATAGCCTGGCCAACTCCGGGACTCAAGGGAAGTAATACATGTTTGTGTGTGTGTGTGTGTGTGTGTGTGTGTGTGTGTGTGTGTGTGTGTGTTTTAACACCACTGTGTTGGTGGCTTGTTCCTCAGAAACAGGGACTGAAAGCATGTTTGGCATCATCCTCTGAGAGTGGCAGTCATGATTTTTCTGAGTTGGAAGAGTCTTCAGAGTCCTTCTGAACAAGGAGTCACAAACATAAATGCCTCTAGACACCGGGCAGAAAATTTTAAAAAGTGAAGCTATTCAGCCATAACAAAACCAAATAGTAGTGACAGGTGATCCAAAAGCATACAATAGATCTAAAAGCATGTCATACTCCATGTTACAAAAGTCTTTAAAACACTGTGTGAGCCAAATAAAACCCGTCAGTTATTTAAACACGGCCCATGGGCCCCAGCATCTGAAGTCTGATTTCTACTTTAGTTTCTAAATTCAGTGATGTAAAGGCCAGGTTCTCACAAGCTGGTAAAGATCAACCCAGAGCTTGAACCAGACCTCTTTCCAGCACACCTACAAGGTGGTGATTTTACTACCATTTTGCTGCTACAATCATTAAGGACTGATAGAGTTTCAGTCACTACTCCAAGGTCACATAGCTAGCTAGTGTAAAGCCAGTAGCCACGGCTGTCAACACAGCCACCTGGCCCATGCAGGTTCGCATTTGATTTGACAGACGGTAATGAAACAACAGAGCCAAGATCTCGTGGGTCATCATCTTTAATCCTAGCTCACACCTGGCAGGCAAGTAAGTACACACAGTGGGAAAACAGTTCCCTTTCCATTCAAGTCTCCCAAAGCCACTGACTCATCCGAGTATTCCTAGAATCAAAGACCCCACCAGCCTTATTCACCTCTGTTCCCCATCTACTCTTTGCATTAACTCTGCATAAACTGGCTTCTCCTTTAGTACTCCGCCATCTTGGCTGCCTCTCCTCTGCAATGCTAATGGCAGGAACCAAGAGAGAGCGAGCCCCTGGTCTGTCTCATAATTTATAGTGTAGAAATTAAAGACTTTAAGCCAATTTACAAATAAGGAAGTCTCTGATACAAAGCCACTTATCTTAGGCATAAATAGGATTCCTCATAAGAGTGCACCACCCCACATCATGCAACAGTTAAGGGTGTGGGGGAAAGCTTAGTCTCAAAGATCTTAGTATTAGAAGGAAATTGAAAAGAACTTAATATTAAAAGGGTGGGAAAAGCTTAGTCTTAAAACTAAGCCTTAGGCTATAAGGACCTTGCCCGCTTACAGCCTGTCTCCCACACCCAATGCAAACTATAAGCTAGCAAACATATACATCATATTTACAAACTTATTTGACTAACAGCTAGCGGAGAGCGTAGGATTCATACTCAGACCTGTCTGGTGATCACACTTACTAGGCTGCCCTTCCTGGATTAACTATGAGCATTCTAAATGTCCTAAACCAGAGATCAGTAAACTATGCCCCCCCCCAGCCAAATTCAGCCAGCTATCTGTTTTTGTAAATAAAGTTTTATTGAAACATAGCCACACTCATTTGTCTATGGCTGTTTTCACACTACAGGGGCAAAGCTGAGTAATTGTGACAGAAAACAAAAAGAAAGCTGAAGATCTTTACTATCTGGCCCTTTACAGAAAATTTTTGCCAACCTTTGGCCTAGAGGCTTCCTTCTGCTACTAGTAATGCCAAGGTCTTCAAGATAGACAGGGCCTCAGCTTGCCCATGGATAGGATCTTTCATTCAGGCCCACCCTAATGCTAGGAACATGACCACTTTAAGATCCAGAGTGGGCAAAGTTTGAAAGATGAGAAGACAGTAGATCATTCTGACCTAACATTATCCTAAAGTTTCATCATCTTAAAGCTCACAGCATGAAGACACCCATTCCCTAACAGCCAAATAAATAGCAGCTATAGATAGCATCACTATAAACATACCAGCCTACTCCTTGGCACGTGGCGCCTTGTGTTTTGCATTTCTCTCAGACGTGGGAAGAATCCATCAGCAGGACTCCTAAAAGTTTCCAGAGTCTTTAATCAAGCAAATGATGAGGAAGACCTGTCACTCTTACCGAACAGTGAAGCCCCGTTCTTTATGCGAAAAGAAGACAAAATATTGTGATGTGAGCTCGTATTAGAGAGAGGAAACAAGCTTTTTAAATATAATGGTGAAGTGTGAAAGCCATATTCAACGATGAGACAACGAGCAAAGTCACAGTACTGCTTATCCCCGATTGAAACCTGTTTCAGCCTACTGTTCTATTTTCACTGTTGTACCAGGGCAGCTAGAAGAGCGCACAGCAGGCCCCCAATCCATCTCCAGCCAAACTGGCAATCTCCCATGAAGGGGTGTGTTCCCTTTGTTTATTTGAGAGCATAGTCCAGCCAGGGTAGAAGATGAATCTGCTCTGGAAGGAAGAAGTGATCAGAATCCTGTGCAGATTTCCTCTTTTCTCTTCCACCTTGCATTCATTCCCCGTCCAGATTGCCTGAGAATTTGCCAAACCCAGAGCCCAACACCGGGCTGCTTTGAGCATTACCCGGGTAGCAATTTAAAATTATTATTCCCACAGCCCCACCCCAAACTTGCTGAATCAGAACTTGCATAGGGTGAAAATGAGACGCTTGGTATTTTGCAACCATCCTTCAGGTAATCTAGTCCACAGCTGATTTTACAATCACTCTGAAAATGATTCGCTCAAGGTCATGAATGACTTTAATGCAAACCCACCCACTTTTGCCAACTTTAAGTTAAGAAATAAGGGAGGGGGTGCAATGAGAGGGTGGTTGTTCTTTGAATTAATAAACAGAAACATTGTGAGGTTCTACTTAATGCAAATACTCAATCACCCTTATTCATTAGTGGCTAGCTGTTAGACCAGGGGTCGGGAAACTTTTTGGCTGAGAGAGCCAGGAATGCCACATATTTTAAAATGTAATTCCGTGAGAGCCATACAACAACCTGTGTACGTTAGGCATTATCCAATAAAAATTTGGTCTTATCCCGGAGGACAGCTGTGATTGGCTCCAGCCACCCGCAACCATGAACATGAGTAGTAGGAAATGAATGGATTGTAATACATGAGAATGTTTTATATTTTTAATGTTATTTTTTTTATTAAAGATTTGTCTGTGAGCCAGATGCAGCCATCAAAAGAGCCACATCTGGCTCACGAGCCATAGGTTCCTGATCCCTGTGTTAGACTTTAGAAAATCATTTAATCTCTCTTGGCTTTATTCCTCAGCTGTTAATTGGCAAGTTCAATTCAGGTGGCTTGAAAACTCTCTGAGTTTTATTTATATCTCTCCCATTCATGAAATAAACTCTGGACTATTTATTTTCCTTTATCTCCCAGCTCTTGCCACTTTTAAAATATTCTCTTTGAAGGTGGCTGGGTCATCTCTGCCTCTCATCCCCATGGCTCACCTGGTGCCTAATGCAGGCAGAAGAAAAGTAAAAGAGGGAAGAGAGAGAAGAGCAAGTAGGGGGCAGAAAAAACTGTCACTTCTGATTCAACGATTTCCTCTAGGTCCTCTATCCCCGTGGGTCAGTAACTCAAAGTTGTGTTTCACATGGCACAGGTACAAGTCACACAGAAGGGATTCAGAGAAGACTTGTGAATAATATTTGTTTCACTACAACTAGTGAACAATCATATTTAAATATGTCAAATAATAACCAATGGTCTCTGTGAAGGATGAACTTAGTATATTGAGCAAGGAAGTTGTATCCTTCTGGGGGTTCATTGGGCCTCCTACTAGATATGTGAGAGCCAGATAGAAGGCTAGACAGAGGAAGTCCTCTCCAGATTAGGGAGGATCCAAAAGGGACTTTGTAATTGATTACAGATGGGGATTTAACAGTCACCCACGGATTGGTCATTATCCCAATATGATGTCAGGGACACTGTACCATCTGCACCTCCAGTTTAATACTGGAGTGTAGTTCCCAACCAGGTCCAGTATGAGTTGTTGAAGACTCAAGCAGGCTTTGGGCTGCACGGGGGTAAAGATTTTCTGTGTATGGGCAAGTTCTAGCAGAAATTTGCTTTATTTCCTACAGAACAGAAATAAATAAGATCTACATGCATTGCTTTATAACCTGCCTTTTGCACCTTGTAATAGACTACAAACAACTACTATAAAATATATATTACTCTTTAATGTTATTTTTAATGACTACAAAGTATTCCATTATGTGAGTTTTCTATTATTTTCACATATTCTGTTGTTGATGTCCAGGTTGCTTCCATTTCTCTGATGTTATAAATAGAGCTTCAGTGCAGAGCCTCAGAGCCAAATACTGCACAGAGCCTCATTTGTTTTCTTTAAGTGCATTTCCAAAAATGCAAGCACTAAACCAAAGATGATAGGCATCTTCAAAACTATATTTTCTGCCAAAATTGTACTCTAGAAACAGATTATCGTTTGATACTTCTACCAACAAAAGGCATGTGCTACATTCTTTATGTATAAGATCTCAGGCAAAGCCAAGTAGAGCATCAAGGACTCACAAAGCCACGGGTACCTGAGTGTCCCCCAGTGGGGAGCAGCTGACCATGGGATGGCCTGCTCCTCTTTTAAATAGCGTTGATTACTGTCTCATTTAGGGTTCCTCCAGAAGCCGAACCTGAAACAAGGATTCAATTACAAGTGGCTAATTTGGGAGGTGATCCCCAGAAATACTAATGGCAGGGGGGAGGTTAAAGGGAGAGGAGGGAAGATGGAAGACACGGCATGAAAGGTAGTGAATTAAGGGTGTGCTATCAAGCAAGTAACCTCTGTGAACAGCTGGAAGTTGATCTTGCTTGCTAAGTTACCTGGTAACAATGCAGAAAACACCCCTCAGAGTCATCTCCTTGGAGGAGGAGGAAGCTAGTGTGTGTCCACATCGGCTCTCCCAGTCATTAGTAGAAGGATACTCTTGAAGGGAGGTGCCTCTCAAGTGCCCCCAGCCTGCTGTGAGCACAGCCAGGCAAAGGGACACAGAGTCAGCGAGCTCTGCGGTGGTAAGGACCACCAGGGCTGCAGTAACATTATGGGAGATGTATACACGGGACACGGCCAAGTGGAGCAACAATGTAAATACTGCCCTGTGCTTTCCAGCCAGGCTCCCTGTCACTTTTCATTCCCGACACAACATGGCAGAGCTGTTTGAAATAGCTACCATGAGTATCCAGGCTACGGTGCAACGTCATGGATGAGAATGCACCATGCTATCTATTGTAATATAATTTATATGAAGTAAAATGCACAAATTTGGAATTTCCCCTTCTAGTTATACACCTTGCCCCCCCCCCCAACCTTAACTAAAAAACTGGACAAAATATATGAAACAATGGTTTTCAAAGACTGGATAACACTCAGAGCAGGACAGCGATCCTTGATAGAAGGAAACAACACGGTAAATCTATCATTTTCTCAGCTGACTATTTGGAGAGAGTTTTCAGCTTCAGCACTTTGAAGGGGACCCACACAGTCCGTAGAGTGGGAAGCCAGAAAAGCTAGAGTTTGCAGGGCAAAAGAACGGGGAAGAGAAAGAAGGGGAAAGAGAAGAAGGGAAATAGAGAGTCTTCCAGGGGTTCTCTTTGAGTCTGCGCTGAATACTGATCAGCCTACTCATGTGAGGAAACCACCCATAGCCAGGGAAAGAACTCTTGGATAAGAGTAGGTGGAAGATTATTCAGAGCGCATTCAGAATGGAAAATAATTACCATTTCCAACAGCAAAATGGAGCGACCACACAATACACATTTGATTGGGTACTGAGTTCTCACCCCAGGAAGTTCCCTTGAGTCTTTTTGCAATCACTCCCCCTAAATCTTTGGTTCTAGGCACTTCCTGATCTGCTTTCTCCACTATATATTAGACTTGTCTTTCCTTGCCTTTTTTTTTTAATTTTTAAAGACTTTATTCATTTTAGAGAAAAGAGTGAGAAAGAGAGAGAGAAAGAGAGAAGGGGGAGGAGCAGGAAGCATCAACTCCCATATATGCCTTGACAAGGCAAGCCCAGGGATTCGAACCAGCAACCTCAGCATTCCAGGTTGACACTTTATCTACTGCACCACCACAGGTCAGGCTCCTTATGTTCTGTATCAATGAAATCACACAGTAAGTTGTCTGAATCTGGCTCCTTTGTTTAAGTGCATCCCATCTTATTGATGAGTTGTATTCTGTTGTAAGGATGTGTCATAATTAGTTTACCCATTCACCAGTTGATGACCATTCAGGTTGTTTCCAGTTTTGAGTGATTGTGAGTGAAGTTGCTCTGAATATTCACATATAGGCCTTTGTGTCAACAAGTTTCACTGTCCTTGGGTAAATACCTAGGAATGAAATAGTTGAGTCATACGGTAAGTGTATATTTCACATTATAAGAAATGGTCAAGCTGTTTGCTGAAGTTTCATCTCACACCCCAACAGCAAGTATGAGATTTCCAGTTGTCCTTCATCATTGTCAGCACTTGGAATTGTCAGCCTTCCTTTCTTCTCAGTCTTAGATTTTAGACATCCTAATAATTTTGTAATAGTATCTCATGAATTTGATTTGCATTTTGGTGATGATTAATGATCTTGAGCATTGCTGTATGTTTCTTGACCATTCATTTATATCTTGTAAAGTGTCTACTCAAATCTTTTACCTATTTTTAATTTACTTTTTTTTTCTTATTATTGAGCTGGGAGAGTTCTTTTTATATTCTAGATATAAGTCCTTTGTTAGAGACGCTTAACAAATACTTTCTTTTTGTGACTTGCTTTTACATTTTCTTAACAGTGACTTTCAAAGAACAGACATTTTGTTTTGCTTTAACATTTACAGTTTCATTTTGCTCTCAAAACAGTGACCTAGATGAGTCTGGCATTGTTTTAATATTTTAGAGATAAGAAACCTTATAGGTCAAAGTCACATAGCTGGTCAGAGACAACTCAATAGGAAACCTTCCGTTTTCTGATTCTAGATCTGTGTAGCATTTCATGTGCTGACTTAGGAGCAATTCGGGGGTGTACCCTTTTGAATGACATCTAAGAGGGGCCTGCTTTATGTGAAGGCTATTCCCCTGGCAGATGGAGAACGTCAGGGCTTCTGTTTAAATTTGTATTCCAGCTGCAACCGTGTCTTCCCACCCATGAAGGGAGAGGTGGGGAAAGAGCAGGAGCTACCAGCAGTTTCAAACTCCTCCAAGCTGAAAGCTATTCATTAAACCTGACAGATGACGGCAGAGCGAGATCGCGCGCCCTCTCCTCGCCTTTGACCCCCCATCAACTTCCCGTTCCTTCTCGGACTTGTAAAAAAATCGCTTTTTAATGATATCCATAATTCATGAAAAGAAACAATAAAATCAAAACATATTGCCACTGGCTGATAAACGCCAGTGTTATTAATTATTAACAGACCAAGCAGGAAGTCAGGAATGATTCCGAAGGTGAGAGAGATAAAGGCAAGGGGGGAGGGGGTGGAGTTGATTGGAAACCTTTGTGTCCAAGGTTTCCGGTTTGTACTGTGTATACTAAATGAACTTTGATTCCTTTTCTCAAGGAGCAAGCAGAAATTTAGCTAAAATAGGGGCCTTAGCAAATTGAATGGAAAGCCCTCATGCCACCGATGGAAAAAGCCCGAAGCCCTATGCAGGTCCTGCCTTTGTTACAGGAGAGCAATGACAGAGAGGCAAAAGGTGTTCCTTTTCGCTGCCAGGCCTGTTCTCTGACTGTGCCGCTCTCAATGCCACCCTTGACATCAAGGGAGGAGGACAAGTGTTTTCCAAAATAAAGGGACTTATTATTTGCAAAACCTATGAATCAGTGCCCGTTTGCACTGTTCCTTTAGCGCACCACCGCTTCTGCAGGGCAAACAGGCTCACGCCCTCCTCCACGCACCAGACCGGGCCTGCTCAGGTGGGGTCCCTGCCACAGTGCTTTACCTAGAGAACGTCCCTGTCCTCAGGCCCTCCTAGCACCTGGAACTTCTCTACTAGAGATATATTATTCCTTAGGGTCATAGAGGTTGCTCCTCATTCAGAAAATTCCAACTCCAAGGCGAGTGCGGTGGGATCTTGGGACAGTGACTTCTCTAAGCTCACTTTAACCATAGCGGGGGACAAATGATATTGCCTGCCTCATCAGTTTATTCTGAGAATTCAATGACATGATGCACTAAAGATCTGAACACGAGTGGACAGTTGAGGATGGCAGGGAACTTGACAGTCTGGGAGGGGAGAGAGACACCCAGAGCTCAGTGAGGTATGTGATTAAATCAAAATCCTCTACCACCTCCTGCATAATTTTGCTGAAGACCGTGGTCTTGGGGGAAAGAATAAAAATGGGGTAAAAGACAACCCTTCTGTGGAGAGTCCTGGGCCTGCCCCTCACGGAGACAGGCCTGGGGTGGGGGGAGGGGCAGCTGAGCTCTCATGTCCTATGGGAGGGAAAGGAGCCGGATTAGGCAGGAGCACTAGGCTTCACAGGTACATTGATTCATCTCCTCCCTGGGACCCCTGGTTCAGCCAAATCATGCCGTGTATCCTTTTTTTTTTTTTTTTTTATCCTCTTTTAAACTAAAGGACTTATTTTAATGGTGTTTTAATCATTTTTTTCCCCCTGAAGCATTTGGTTTCCACCATAATTCTAGAAAAGAACATATTACTCAACCTAAGGCATATGTTTTCATTTGAAAGTGGAGGAAAACAGAGTTTTCAGAGAAGCTGGACACAACTGGACCTTCTAGTCAGAGAGCAAGGAAAGGCCCTTTGGAGAAAACGTCTGTTCTCTGTCCCATCACCTCTCCTCTCCTCTCCTGTCCCCTGACATCAGGCACCACCTCGCATGTCCTCTCGCACAAACCCTGCTCCAGAGGGGACCACGAGATGCTGGTATTCTGCTCAGATGTGTTTCAACTGTATAAAGAATTTAGAAGTTCGGTCTGGTACCCAGACACCAGTTAGGCTCCCTTTTTCTTCACTGCCAACCCAAAGGCAAGATTAACTGCAGGATGTTTCAATAGAATCCAGCTGTCAGAGGCAGAACATTTGGGGTGCCCGACGTGCTATGATACCCTCTTCTACTTTTGTTTTAAAAGTAAAAAAGTATTAGATTGTTTTTCTCTTCATGGGCTCTGTTTTGATTTTGAAAATTACACAGATATTTGATAGCACTTTTATTTTCTCTTATGCCTTTCATGCATAGTTTATATTTTAAGAAGACTAATCAATAAATAGACACAAGTGTTGATTTGGGACCAGACGCTCACCATACTGTCTGAGTTTTTGTGGGAGGTCTGGCATCAGAGAGAAAGATGTGGACAATCTCGGTGCGGGGAGTCTGTGCTGGGCTTTGGATCTCAGCGACTTCTACAGTAACTCCAAGATGCATTGTGCCTTCTATTTTTAGATTCACTCTGGGAAGCCAATTAAATTAAAAGGCTATTCATTTCACTATATTTGTCTCCAGGCCACTCAAATAGAAATACAAACGATGTCTATTGAGTAAGTTTTCTGCCTCAGAGAGAATGAGACTAACCCTGAGCCCTGTGTAGTTCAGAGTCCAACCTGCAGGAAGGGCAATACAAACCCCAACCCTGATTCCGCTCCGAGGCTTCTTCGGCAAGCTGGCTTTGAAGCTACCCTAAATGAAGGCATGGTCAGCTTCTCGGCTACTCTGACATCACAGAAGGGCAGCTGTTGAAAACAGGCCTGTGTTTACTGAAGTGGACACATCTGAAAGGAAGGGAGAAGGAACTCTTTTCCAGCTTCTCTTGGAAAAATGGAGAAATGAGAGCTCAAATATGGAAACCCTGCTTCATCTGTGTTGCTTCTAGTCACAACAGACCATCGCTTTGTTGTTTTTTTTTTGTTTTTTGTTTTTTTTTTTGCATTTTTCTGAAGCTGGAAACAGGGAAAGACAGTCAGACAGACTCCCGCATGTGCCCGACCGGGATCCACCCGGCACGCCCACCAGGGGGCGACGCTCTGCCCACCAGGGGGCGATGCTCTGCCCATCCTGGGCGTCGCCATGTTGCGACCCTCCTGGGTGTCGCCATGTTGTGACCAGAGCCACTCTAGCGCCTGGGGCAGAGGCCACAGAGCCATTCCCAGCGCCCGGGCCATCTTTGCTCCAATGGAGCCTTGGCTGCGGGAGGGGAAGAGAGAGACAGAGAGGAAGGCGCGGCGGAGGGGTGGAGAAGCAAATGGGCGCTTCTCCTATGTGCCCTGGCCGGGAATCGAACCCAGGTCCTCCGCACGCTAGGCCGACACTCTACCGCTGAGCCAACCGGCCAGGGCCCCAGACCATCGCTTTGTAGAGAAGACATCTACCAGCCACTCCTAGGCTCCAGTGCCCAGTTCCAAATCCTACAAAGTGGAGACAGTCTGCTGTCCCAATAGTTCAAACCAAAAGTCCAGAAATGAGCTGTGTTGGACCAACTGGCCTGACTTGTAACCTGTGGCCGGTGATGATCAGATCAGAGGGCAAAGCACAGTTGACTTACCCCCCTGTAGCTACTGGGACATTGATGGTGGGGAGCAGCCAGAAGGGTCTTTAAGGATTCTTGAGAAGGGATAAATGAGGAGGAGACACTGGGGAGCTGACCCCACATGTCTACTACAGGTCTACATGGGTTGACTGGAGGCTTGTCCAAGGAAAAAATGAAAAGCAACTTGAATTTTCAACTTTTTCCCCCTTAAAACATATGTGGCATGTGGGACACGGGAAACCATCCTCCAATCTCCTTTCATGAAAGCAATTCCAATTTTGGACAGATGACCTTCCTCAGAAGGGACGGGATTCTCTAGGCCCTGGCCGGTTGGCTCAGTGGTAGAGTATCGGCCTGGTGTGCAGGAGTCCCGGGTTCGATTCCCCACCAGGGCACATGGGAGAAGCACCCATCTGCTTCTCCACCCCTCCCCCTCTCCTTCCTCTCTGTCTCTCTCTTCCCCTCCTGCAGCCAAGGCTCCATTGGAGCAAAGATGGACCGGACACTGGGGATGGCTCAATGGCCTCTACCTCAGGTGCTGGAATGGCTCTGGTTGCAACAGAGCGACGCCCTAGATGGGCAGAGCATCGCCCCCTGGTGGACGTGCTGGGTGGATCCTGGTTGGGCGCATGCAGGGGTCTGCCTCCCTATTTCCAACTTCAGAAAAATACAAAAAAAAAAAAAAAAAGAAGGGACGTGACTCTCAAAGTCACCTGTAGTCTGTAAAGTAACATCCTGCGACTTGTCATGTGCAGAGCATTCTGCGTCCTGGCCAGTCCTAATTGAAACTTGCCCATGAACAACGCATGGCAGATGAACTGTTAGGTCACCTCTAATGGCCAGGCTACCAGCATCTTAGTGATGGAGGCAATGCGGGTGATGATGGCTTTCATGACCCTCATTGCTACTTCCCGAGACCTGTCTGGCAGGATGCAATAAGCAAAACAAAATTTGAGACAGCAAACATATCTCAATGTCTATGAAAGCCCAAAATTGTTTCCCAGAAAAAGAAGCCATTTAGAGCAAATTGAAAAATCACTTGACTTTATCTTCACTCTCATGAAAAAAAAAATCCCCATCTGAAAAAAAGTTAACTCAGTCTTTAAAATTCATATTTGTTTTTAAATGATTGGAATGGAGAAAGGGAGGAAAGGAGAGAAGAGAAACTGGAAAAATGGAGGGAAGTAGGAAAGGTTGCTCAGAACTCAGATGTGAAGGACAATTAGACCATTTTAGTAAACTACCTCTCAAATTTTAAAATATACTCTTTATTTTCTTTTTCTCATAAAATGAAGAAAATAGAAACCTGAGCCCTAATTTCTTATCCATGTAAAATCTCCTCTGAAAACTTCTTGTTGTTTTGCCCCAAATAGTTAAATTAAGATAAATGACAAATTTTTTATTCTATTGTATTCTTACTATCCCCTATTAAAAAAAAAAAAAAAAGAAAGAAAGAAAGCCATAAAATAATGCAAACAAACATGGACCAGAATGTTCACAGCAGGTCTTTTCATGATAGCCCAAAGTGGAAAGAACCCAAATGTTCATGAGGAATAAAATAAATAAACAGTGGTGCATTCATACAATAGGGGTTCTAGCCATGAGAATGAACACACAACAATTAGACGCAACAGTGTGAGAAAATCTCACAAGCATAATGTTTAACAAAAATAAACCAGATGCAATGGAATATTTATTCTATGATTTCATTTATATTAGCATTTAAAAACAGGCAACTAATTGATGGTGCTGAAAGCCAGATTAGGGGTGACCATTATGGAGATGGCACAGGTGGGAAAACCTGTGGTTCTATTTCTTGATGTCAGTGATGGACACGCTTTGTGAAAATTCAAGTATGGCTGATGCTTTTTCTACATGAACGTTTTACTTTAATAAAAAGTTCACTTAAGCTTGACTGTGAGTGGCACAATGGATTGAGGGGTTGACCTGGGACATTGACATTCCAGGCTCAAAGCTCCAAGGTCCCCAGCTTGTGTGCAGAATCACCAGCTTGAATGCAGGATCATCAACATGATCTCATGATCACTGGTTTGAGCCTAAAGTCACTGGCTTGAACCCAAAGTTGCTGGTTTGAGCAAGGGGTCATTGGCTCAGCTGGAGCCCCTGATCAAGGCACATATGAGAAAGCAATCAATGAACAACTAAAAGAGCCGCAGTTCCAAGTTGATGTTTCTTATCTCTCTCCTTTCTTCTTTCTTTCTCTCTTTCTCTACCAAAGAAGAAGAGCAAGAAGAAGAAGAAGAAGAAGAAGAAGAAGAAGAAGAAGAAGAAGAAGAAGAAGAAAGAGAGAGAAGAAAGAAAAGAAAAGAAAAGAAAAGAAAAGAAAGGAAAAGAAAGGAAAAGAAAAGAAAGAAGAAAGAAAGAAAGAAAGAAAGAAAGAAAGAAAGAAAGAAAGAAAGAAAGAAAGAAAGAAAGAAAGAAAGAAAAAAAGAAGAAGAAAACCTCACTTAGTGCACACACATTTTGCATCAGCTGGGGTGGGGTGGGGTGGGGTTGACTCTGCTGATCTTCCATGGCTCACTGCCATGCCTGGGGTTACACCAGCTACTGGATGATATAAATTGGCCTTAACTGGAAAAACTGGGCCAACTGTGGTTGTGATCCTCCAAGATAGTCCCCAGTGATACCCGCCTCCTGAATCCATGCCTTTGTGCAGTCCTTTCCATGTAAAATAGAGCTGTCCTCTGTAGCTAATGGGATATTCCAAATATGACACAATCATTCCTAGGCTTGGTCACAAAAGACATTGTAGCTTCTGCCTTGCTCATTTTGATCACTCTGGTAAAGGGAAGCCAGGCATCACGTTGTAAAGACACATAATCAGCCCCATGGAGAGATTTATGTGGTGAAAAACCAAGGCCTCAGCATCAATTTACCAGACACACATGAGGGCCATCCTGGAAGTAGACTGTCCAGCCCAGCCAAGGGGACCCTTCCTCTGAGCCAGAGCCCTCAGCCAGAACCAACTAGTTAAGCCACTTCTGAATTCCTAAACCACAGAAACTCAGACAAATAATAAATGCTTATTGTCTTAGGCTGCTAAGCTTTAGGATAATTTGTCATGCAGTCATCAGAAACTAATATACTTGACTATGTACCATGTAGCTCTCATCATTCAATAGGCTACATTCCCAATGGTGCATACTTATGGTGATGGCTGAGACACAAGAGCAAGTGAACGCATGCTAACGCTTTGCAGATCACCTTGCATCATGTATCTTAAGATCTCTTTGGCCAAATTAAATCAAATTTCTCAGCTCAGAGAGGTGGGGCAGGACAGGTTAGCTCATATATTGTGAGATAGCACTGCAAATTTATATGGAAAAGAGCATGGGTGGTAGTCTCAAAATGTTTCTATAAATTCTTTGACAGTATCCCATTAAAAAGATGGGACCTCATTTCCCCTGCCCTTCAATGTGAGCTGAACTTAGTGACTCACTCCTAATGAATAGAACATGGTAGATGTGAGATATAAGGCTGCCCAGCCAGTCATAAAAAGAATAGCTTCTGCCTCTTTCTCATGGATTTTTTGCTCTGGGGAAAGCCCCCCACTTCTCATGAGAACAGTCAAGCAGACATAAAGAGAAATCTACATGCTAAATAACTGAAGCTAACCACCAACAACCAGTATCAACTTGCCACCATGTTGGAGGTGGATCCTCCAGCCCCAGTGAAGCCTTCAGATGATGGCCATCCCAGCCCACATCTCAAGGGCAACTGAAACCCTAAGGCCAAGCTACTCCTAAATATTGCTGAGCCACAGAAACTGTGAGAAATAATATTGTTGTAGTTGTAAGCCATTAAGTTATAGTATAATTTATAATGCAGCAAGAAACATCTAATGCAAAAAAAGATAAAAAATTAGAACTTTTTTTTAAGCCCCGATTCAAGAGTCTTAGTTGCAAACATTGGGACCCATGCTAGCTCATTTAAGCAAGTAATGAACATATTAAACAGTATTGAAGGGTCTCCAGGAGGGCCAGAGCATCAGGTCTAGAGACTACAAAGACAACAGCAACATCCAAAGCACAGGATACTCCTGTTCCAGCCAGGACCCAATTCCTGCAGAAACTTCTGCTGGCATCACCAAAGTTGTTAGCCAGATGCCTGAATACCCACCATTCATTTCCTAGAAAGCTGGATGCATTCATTACTCCCTTCACCCTAAGTGGAATTTGTGAATTTCCAGCTTCATCTTGCTGCTCTTTTCCAATCAGAAATCTTGCACAGGTGCATAGGATTGGTAGAGTCTATCTGCAAGGGTGTGGCTGCATACCTGAGAAGGTGTTATTTATTAAGCAGAAAATATCCTAGTCATCGGAAGGATGTTCAAATGGTGGTGAGAAGCTAGGAAAATCAACACATGCTCATTTCATGTTCCCATATAAAACCATTGTTATATTACCAAAATACAGATAATTAAAGAAATTGACATGTGTTTTTATTACCTGCGACTCAAAATTGGTAAATGAATGTCATCCCCAGTATCATTTCTGATCAACTGTGGATGACTGCCTAGATTCCTGTGCTACGATGAACTCTAGCATCAGTTGGAAAAAGATCTGGGATCAACTTGCAATGATACCCTGTGGGCTGAATATTTGGATTGAATAGGTACCTGCAAAAATTAATGTTCTCGGTCTCTTGTGTTTTCTCTCTTTTCCTGCATTAAGGGTAGGAAAATACCCGTGACCTTTTAGAATTGTTTAGGTTAAAACTGTTCCCACTGGCCAAACCCCCTTAAAGTCATCTGTCTGAAAAGGCATACAAACCAACCCATGTCCCCACTGTAACTCTCCAGTACTTGGTAGCACCCAGATATACAAAACAACTCCCTGGCTGAATATGGCCTCCTGTTCTGTCTCCTTCTCACATCCCTCGCCTTCATGTTATCCCCCGAGGGACCCCTAAGTAACTCCAAATTCCACAATACACGGTTTGAGTGTCACTGACCTATATGCCATTGGTATAACCTCCAGCTTCCCTCCCAGGGTTATTTGTTCCTGCTCATTTCCTCTCTGCCTTTCCTCAAATTTAGTCGATTGGTATGAAGAAATTACGAACAAACAGTCTCTGGAAACTGTAGCGTTTCCATTTCCCTGTTTGGATGGGATGACTTTTCCCCATGTGAGTCAATAATGTTTAGAACTTGTCATGCTTTGCTGACTTTAAGTCAAAGGAGGGACACAGACCAACGTCAGGTCTGGCTATGATAAATCTGCATTAGGTTGCTTCACCTTCTTCCGTGTGCTAGTAGCAAGAGACTGAAGACGGAACATCACACCTATTGTGTCATGGTTCCTGTGGGGCGGGTTCCCCACCTTTCCTTGTTCCCTTAGCCTCTGGGGCTCTGAGTGCCTGCAGCAGGCTCATTATTGTGTTAGGAAACAGGATATTTGCTCATACCACAGAACAGTGCATTTCAGATTCTAAGGTACACACAAGTCACCTGGACATCTGTTTAAAGGCAGATTCTGTTTCAGCAGGTAGGACCAAGAGCCTTCAATCCCATCAGTCTCCCAAGGGATGCTGACACCTCTGGTCTAGGGACCACCATTTACTTAGCAAAGCTTTAGAAGACCCAGTCTCATTCTCCGTGGGGGAACTTACTGCTTTTCCTAGAACTCTAATAGTGCACAATTTCTGCTTACTTCTTTCTCTCCTTTGGGTCACATCCCTTCCCCATCCATCCCCGGACATGGGTATTCATTCCTGCTACACCTGTGATCACGCTAATTTTACTCATTCAATCAACCAACCACCACGAAGCACCTCCCATGCGCTAGACGCCATGCTGGGCACTAGGGATAAAGCCTGTGCACATGGAACCTATAGTCTAAAGATAAAAGAAAACATTTAGCAAATAATTACTCAGAAATTGGTTGTAATTGTAGGGAGTGCTAGGAACGAAAATTAAAGGATGCTTTGAGAACAAATAATGAAGAAAAAACTAGCCGAGGCTCCTGGGCCCTTGGGGTTTCTGCTGTGCACGAGTTGCTCCGGTTTTGTATGAACTCAGGCTTCTCTATGGTGGGGCAGAGCATTAGAAGTTTTCCTCAGGGTCCTTTACCGTTTTCTTGACCATGATCTCCTGTGTGTATTTGGTGTTTCGTGGTCACACTCACCTTCAGCAGGAAGATGAGCGTGGCCTGGAGTTTATGGTAGGCAGACTCACCCTGAACTTCCATACCTCCAAAGTCATATTGGATTGCCTCATGTCGTGCTTGTCCCTTGGCTCCCCTCGATAATGGCTCTGGCCATCGACAAAGACAAACTGTTCCCTACCAAATTCTGGTCAACTCTCCCCCTTCCCTCAAAAATGGAAACAAATATAATACCCTCATTTCTTTCCTTTCATGACCTCTTTTGTTGATCTATTACCTAGAATTATGACCTGGCTGTTGCCATAAAATTGCACTGATTAACACCACACTCTTTAATATTTATTGATTAAGAAAGACAAGGTCCAGCATGACCAGAGGTGGCACAATGGATTGAGCATTGACCTGAGATGCTGAGGTCCCAGGTTCAAAATCCCAAGGTTACCAAGCTTGAGCAGAGGGTCTCTGGTTTCAGCCCAAGGTCACTGGCTTGAGCAAGAGGTCATGGCTTAGCTGGAACCCCCAGTCAAGGCACATATGAGAAGCAATGAATGAACAATTAAAATGATGCAACTACCAGTTGATGCTTCTTATCTCTCTCCCTTCCTGTCTCTCTCTCTGTCTCTTTCTGAAAGAAAGAAAGAAAGAAAGAAAGAAAGAAAGAAAGAAAGAAAGAAAGAAAGAAAGAAAGAAAGAAAAACAGAACCCAAAGCTAGCTGCTATATTAGAGATTCTGGCCTCCTTAGGTTCACAAAGCTCCTTTCCATTCTCACAGGGTATCAGTTTGGTGAGGACAAAGAGAAAAGGCATAGAGATGGCAGAACCATTGTAACCTACATAAGATAAGGTCTACCATGGCTTCTGCCCTGAAGTTGATTCCTGCGTGGTATTCAGCCAAATCACACGTACAATGCAAGTTGAATCTTTCCAGAAATCTCTTGAAAGGTGATTCCATTAGTCCATTTTAACTTTAAGGAAAACTTTAAAACCTATTTGCCAATATTTGTCCTTCCTTTTCTTTATTTCACATCTATAGTAGCTTTCCCAGTGTCTTCTCTTTCCTTCTTCTTTTAAAACCCTCCTCTCCATCCAGCCAGACCCATTGCACTTCAGAAACTCATCAAAGTCCTAAGATAAGAGCTTTCTTTTCTGTCTAGTGTGGACCAGCCCAGTGACATGCAGCTCTCTGAGTCGTTACTCTGGCCAATGGCTTGATTCAGATCAGCCTCTCCTGTCAGATCTAGAATTCTTCCACCTAGAATTTTGCCAGCCAGGAGGAAGAGAGGACAGGTGTGCATTCTCCCACATTGTCTGCACTTCATTTTGTTACTTAGCACCACATCATTAACCCAAGTTTAATTCCTTTTATTTCAAGGAAAAGAACCATGGCTGTTATTACTAACGTTGTAGTATTTGTTTTTGTTTTTGTTTTGTTTTGTTTAACAGAAACAGAGAGAGAGAGAGAGAGAGATAGGGATAGACAGGGGCAGACAGACAGAAAGGTAGAAAGATGAAAAGCATCAACTCTTTGTTGTGGCACCTTAGCTGTTCATTGAATGCTTTCTCATGTGTGCCTTGACTGGAGGGCTACAGCAGAGCGAGTGACCCCCTGCTCAAGCCAGTGACTTTGGGCTTAATCCAGCAACCTTGGGCTATGAGCCAGCGACCTTTGGGCTCAAGCCAGCGACCATGGGGTCATGTCTACGATCCCATGCTCAAGCCAGCAACCCAGCGCTCAAACTGGTGGAGCCTGCATTCAAGCCATAGTATTTGTTGATTAAGAAAATAGAAAATAGCCAAAAGCTAAAGTAAAATAAGTCAGCTTTTTTTATTCAACTGACTAGCCTCTGCATTCAATTAAAAACGTGTGCATACACATATATATGCACATACACACAAAGAACATTTCAGTCAACAGTGAACCTCCTGCACAAAAATGGCGTACCATATAGCCGAGGTGTGTAGTGGGCTGTACCATCTAGGTTTGTGTAAGTGCACTCAGTGATGCTCACACAGGGATGAAATCACCTTACAATGGATTTCTTAAAATGTATCCTTGTTGGTAAGAAGTATGTGAATATATACACACACAGATTTGGACTCACGTAACAGATGCCTGGCTCCTCCCAGCCTGCCAAAAGTGTGACTCCTCCCACGTCCCCTTCACCACAATTCCTTCTCCACAGCCTAAAGGCTGGAACCCATAAATGCCTGTCATTTAATTAACTTAATTAATACCACATATGACCAACATTTTTTTAAACTTTACCATAACATATTATGTTTCATAAAATCTCCAAGGTATTTGAAGTTAGGAGAAAATAAAGCTCATCTTGGTTCTAAGTGTGTCATAATTTGAGAACTTTTGGAGGGAGAGACTCTAATCAAGTGTCTGACATGTATCTGACGTTTTGCTCCATGTAAAGCCCCGTAAATACTTATGCTGGGAGTCAGCTGTGAACCATTACTAGTAAATGCTAATTGGAAACAATATGAATGGAGAATGCGGATGACACTGGCTTCCAAACCTGCAGCTTTGTTTCATAATCCCTGGTTCGCCAGCTGGGACTTTGATGGGGCATTTTACAGCACAGCCTTTGCTACCCTCATGAAATATTATAATCACATAAAATGTTACGCTGTAGGATTATAAGTAATATAGAGCCTGCTCTTGGCATCTGTAGCTTAATCACCTCTTTTCACCACTTCACTGCCCACTTAAGAGTCCTTGGAAGGCTTCCTTCCACATGAACAGGGGTGTGGAGTTTAATCAGGCATGCTTGGCCAAGAGACACCCTCATTTCCAATTCCAGTTGCAATTCCAGTTCAACAGCTCAGCCAAGGTGGTATGGCGAAGGTCTCTCACCTTCCCTGTGCTCTTATTTCAGCAACATTCCCTCAGCCTCCAGAGGAGTCTCCTCCCTCTACTGGGTGTGGGACACTCTGGAAGTCCTGTTGTGGATGCTCAAACGAACTCACCCACATCCCAGTCAAAGCTGGAGCCAAAGGCCCACAGTGATCGGTTACCATGCTCAGAGTTCTACAAAGCAGAATCTGATGCCGGAAAAAATACCCTAGTTCAAACCTTAGAGAGATATCAGGGATGTGTCTTGGCCAAATATCAGGGTCAATGCCAAAATCCTTGTCCCTCCCCAGTTCCACAGTGCCTAGACCAACTAAATTCCATGGTGTCTCCCTCGGTCTCTATGCTGACTGTGATCCCAACACAGACACAGTGTAGACTTTCCCCCACTGTCAGAAGTCAACTACTAGCTGGTTTCATTCAACTTTTTGGTGAATGGAGCAGCGATCTGTATAGCACGAGTGTGCAAATCAGCCTACCGGTGGGGTGAGGAAGAACCAAGGTAAACCCAGAGCATCCATTTCTGCAGAATATAGTAAATGGACTCACTCCAAGATGATAGATAGGCTCATGTCACTAGACTCAGGGGCTAGCTCTGCCTGCCCTTCTCCAGCCAGAGGCATCTGGTGGCATTTGTGGAGTCCCTTCCAGATGTCAGGCAGCAAGGAGGCTTCACAGCTGGTGTGAAGAGCCAAGCATGCACTGCTGATGTGAATAATATTACTGATGTAACAACCAGGGTCTGCTTGATCCAACACAGACCATGACTTCTTACCTGGATGCCTTTGATTTTGGCAAGTGCATAAAATGGCAAAAGTCAACCAACAGGGGCAGGAGGGGAGGGAACGCAATTGCTTCCCTTGTTCATGAAGCCGAGACACTCTAGTGTTCTTCCAGGCTCTCAAACACCCAGATGCTGAATGGCACAGCAGTGTTCTTAGTCTTCAACTCTGCTACACATTCCAATCATCTGGGAGCTTTCAATATCCCAGTGCCTGACTTTCAGCCTGCCCCAACTACAGCCAAATGGGTGAAGGAGGGAGCCAGTCATCAGTAGTTTATAAAGACCCACAGCAGGGATGGACCTAGAGGGTATTAGGCTAAGGGAAACAAGTCAAATAGAGAAAGACAAATATCATATAGTTTCACTTATATTTGAAATCTAACAAAAAAAAAAACACCTAAATGAGCAAATAAGACAGAAACAAACTCATAGAGAATAAAGTGATGGTTGTCAGATGGGAGGGGGTTTGGGAAGATGGGTGAAAAGGGTGAAGAGGATTGAGAAGTACAAATTGCACTTATGGAAACAACCATGGAGATGCCAAGTACAGCCCAGGGAACACAGTCAATGATATTGTAATAACAATGTGTGATGTCAGTTGGGTACCAGCCTTACCAGGGTGATCATTTTGTAAGTTATATACACATCGAATCACTATGTTGCCCATCTGAAACCAATATAACGTTGAATGTCAACTGTAATTAAAAATTAAAACAATTTAAATATAGATTCCCCAAAGAATTCCAACATGCAGCAGTCTGGAAACCAGCAGCCAAGGGGTTACGAACACAGACCCTGAGAGCAGAGCTGGATCTAGATCCTGGCTCCACAATGTTCCAGCTATGTCGCTTTGGGCAAACCATGTCAGCTCTCTGTGCCCCCACCTTCTCATTTGTCAAATGTAACATCTTACACGTAATACTAGTGTATAACTCACAGAGATTCAATGAGAATTAAATGATATGTTATCGGTAAAGTGCTTAGATCAGTTCCTGGTCCTATGCTAAGAGCTATCAAAAAAAAAAAGTTTGTTAAAGAGAAAAATACACATTCTAGGCCCTGGCCGGTTTGCTCAGTGGTAGAGTGTCGGCCTGGCGTGCAAGGGGTCCCGGGTACGATTCCCGGCCAGGGCATACAGGAGAAGCGCCCATCTGCTTCTCCACTCCTCCCCCTCTCCTTCCTCTCTGTCTCTCTCTTCCCCTCCCACAGCAAGGCTCCATTGGAGCAAAGATGGCCCAGGCGCTGGGGATGGCTCTTTGGCCTCTGCCCCAGGCACTAGAGTGGCTCTGGTCACAAGGAGCGACGCCCTGGAGGGGCAGAGCATCGCCCCCTGGTGGGCAGAGTGTCGCCCCCTGGTGGCGTGCTGGGTGGATCCCAGTTGGGCGCATGCGGGAGTCTGTCTGACTGTCTCTCCCCGTTTCCAGCTTTGGAAAAATACAAAAAAAAAAAAAAAATACACATGCTAAACTCAGTTTTGCCCCAGGGTCCTTGCTCTTATTGTCCTCTCTGCCTGGACTTCACCCTCCTTGACTCTCATGGCAGTAGGTAGCCTACCTAGCTTAGTCACACTTCATCTTGGTAACCTCTTTTATTCGCAGGTCTTTAGGCATGCATTTGTTGAATGTATTTTGATTGTCTCCTCCTAGAATGTCAACCTAGCCAGAGCCAGATCTGCCTTATCACTAGAACAGCGCTGTGTAAATGAGGGGGTGAAGGAATGGAAACATGGGGTGATCTTATTCCTTGGTCATGTGAAGGGCAGCCATGAAAAGGAAGGTGCCCAGGCTTTTGGACAGAGACCTTTCCATGGGTCCCCCGAGTGTTCATGAACCAGATACAACCTGTGGGTGTATTGTGGGTGAGCATCATGGCTGGGAACAGGTATACCTGTAAACCTTGTGCAAGAAGAACCTTGCCTGTAAACAAAAGAAATTGCCTCTCCCTGAAAATCTAGACCTGATGAGATGGCGTGCCAGATAATTACCTCATTTCAATTTTCTCATTTCATTTCAGTAAACAGTTCATAGCTATGTTATTTCATTTAAAGTTTACCTATTCTCACTTTTATAAACTGCTGCCCCCTCCAGAGTCTCCAAGTCTCGCTCACTATGTGTGTATGAGAGACTAAACCTTGAGGCAGGATGAAATACAGGACTGCATCCAAGGTGAGGACATTTCTATCGTCTGTACATAGCATGGTGGACACTAGCAATAAGATTCCATCACTAGGAGAACAGTGTATCTCATTAAGATTCGACCTTTCTATTTACGTTAATCATCCTGCAGGTATGTTCTGTCTCATGAAAGAAGATGAACCCTAATCTGGAACCGCAGGTCATCCTGAGGGTGATAATTACAAAGTCAGTTCCCCTTACAGTGGGAGGCACTGTGGACTCCTGCAGACGACAGCCCCCATTCTCACACATTTCGGATCATACCTGCCAAGTTGCTGATGATGACATCATTTCCAGAGAACCTAAATCAGCTGAAGGCCCACTGACCTGGCAAAGAATATCTGAGTATGTCCAGGAGATGTCCCTGAAATTACTAAAATATTGATTTATGGTAGTATGTTTGGAAAAAGACTGATCCCTTCTTGATGGTTTGTAGAGGAAGGCTTGACTGAGTTAATCAGGAGAAACTCCAAAGAGGGTCCACCCGTCTCAATACAGGCTTTTCCAGCCCTGCCCTTCTATACCTCCTCTACCTCCAGTGCCCAGAACGGTGATCCTTCTCTAACCTTCAAACTTGAGAACCTGGAAACTGCTGGCCTTCAAGGCAAGGTTCCAGGACACTCACAGGTCACCTTGAAGGCAGCTTCTCATGAATAACATTTACCAGGGGCTACAAACCAAAACATGTCCTGGGTGGATGCTATGATGACTCACAATTTGAAGTTTTCTGTTAACCAGCATTTTGCTGTTGAAGATTGCGTGGGCTGCCTGACCTGTGATGGCACAGTGGATAAAGCACCGACCCGGAATCCTGAAGTTGTGGGTTCAAAACTCTAGGCTTGCCCAGTCAAGGCACATACCAGAAGCAACTTGGGTTGATGCTTCCTGCTCCTCCCCATCTCACCTCTCTCTCTCTTTCTAAAATAAATAAATAAAATTATAAGGTAATGGAAAATAATTTTGCTTTCAGGTGATAGATATACAACATAATTGACTATTCAAATGATGGAGTGATGTTTGTCTGAAATTTCTGTATACTTATTGATCAATGTCACCCTGTTAAAATTAATTTTCTAAATAAAAAAAAATTAAAATATTTTTTTTAAAAAAAGAAGAAGATTGCCTTTGCAATATCATCCTCACTTATTGTTGAATGGAGAGACAGGGTTCTGTCCCCATGAGGTCACGAAGAGATGTTACTATTGATCTAAAAGTTGACTCATGGTTAGAGATTAGGCTTTGATCTCTCAGCAGCTTTCTGCTCCGAAAACATTTTAAGGACTTTTGCCTGCACTTCTAGATGATGTGTGCTCACCAGGCTGAACTCCCTCTTCCTTTGGCCCTCTTCCCTTCCCCCACGTGGCTGCTACATGGCTCCATTTTAGTCTCGGAGATTTAATCAGTGCTTCTCAAACTTTAATATGCGCACAAATCACCTGGGGCTGTTGTGAAATGTGCAGTGTCATTTAGTAGGTCTGAGACAGTGCCCAAGACTGCATTTCTAACAGGTGCCCAGGAATTTCCATGCTGCTGACCTAGAAACACACATTGATCAGCGCAAGTCTAGTTTTTGCATTTTCCTTCTTCAAAACCATCAAAAATCATCTTTGTTAAAAGGGACTTTTGACCATAGAGGTTCAACTGAGAGGGGAGGCTAGGCACATTTTCACTTTCAGGAGAATTTGCCATTCGGCAAGACTCAAAATCCTTCACCAAAGAAGTGATGGTGTTCTTGTGAAATTCTGATGCTGAAGACAGTTTGAGTGGTGCCCAAGGGACATTCTTCTCAAATCATCTAAAATCCTGACCATGGTCTCTACAAGCACACTTCAGACACATTGCAGGTTCAGTTCCAGACCGCCACAATACAGCAGTGTCACAAGAAAACAGGTTGTAATTGTTTGTTTGTTTGTTTGCTGGTGCAGTGTCTTGCCTTCAATTTGTAAAATACACCACATCTATGAAGTGCAATAAAACCAAGTGCACTAAACGAGTGATGGCTGTATTGTGAGGCCCCACTTGCATTGAGCAATGCCTGGGCATGAAGCCAGCACCAGACACGTACATCTCCGGGGCCGGAGCAGACGCAAAGGGGACGTAAGGTCCCAGTGTGATGGGACACAAGGTCTCTCTCCCTCCACACAATCACCTATCTGGATCTGTGCTACTGGATTCCTCCACATCGGGACCACAGAGAATGGATAGGCATAATCACCCCTTCTGAAGGCTGAGCTGATCGTAAATTCTGCTTGAAGACCTGTTCCCTCTAGAGACATCACCAGCAGAAAAGGCACCAGGTGGAGGGAAGGGAAGTGGTTAAAAGCAACCTATTGCTTTGTCATCCAAAGCAGCTGATGGGGGTGGAGAGGCGGATAGGAGTGAAGCGCCCCCCCCACACACACTGCTTTTTCTCCCTTCTTAGGATTATTTTATTTATAGCTTGAAAAAAAATAATTACATACAGCTGTGTTTCTCAATTGCAGGGCACTCAAGGTAGCCTTTCCATCCACTGGGTCACTCCTCCCTGAGCGCGCCTAGGAGCCGCCGCCAGGTCCCCTTCTCCACAGCCCTGTGACCTCCCAGCATCTTCGAGTCTTGAAAGGACTCAGGTTATCAGCCAGCAACCTTCCACACAAACCCTCCCTCTGACTTGTCTGAAGTCATTAGACTAATTTCTTTATTTTATTCTATTATCAGGTGGCTAGATTTGAAGACAAATAGCTCCCCTCTGGGTCCTTCCTTCTTGGAGTTATGAGAGTTGTGATTCATTTAACAGATGGCTTAGTAACTAAAGCTCCAAACTGACTTAGGTCAAAATCCCAGTCTGCCTTCTTTAACTTCTGTGTCCTCATCTGTGGAGCGTGGATGATAAAAGAACCAGCTCCACTGGTGCAAGGTTAGAAGAATGCATGCAAAATATTTATTCGCATGTTTGCGCAGAAGTATTTAATAAATGGTAGCAATTATGAGATGGGTGGTGGTGAGGGAGGGTTAACAGGAACCATGGAATTAAAGCTGGAGGCATCACTCAAGGTCACCGAGGCCAATGTATTGCAAGGTTTATAGAGTAGGAGGTCCACCTGAACAGCAGAGATGGCTTGCTCCACCCCAACATGACTGGATTCAGTAGGTCAAGGGTACAGCCCATGAATCTCCACATCTCACAAGCTCTCAGATTATGCTGTTAATACCAAGTAGCTAATCTGACTTCTCTTCTGACACAGAATCCCTAGGCCCACCCCTCCTATTTCTGTAAAATGTCTTGTAAGCTCTATTGGGCAATTCCTATGATGGCGGAAGAAAGAAAATGAATCCTTGCTGGTGATCTATAGTGAATCATGAACTTTAAATATCTTACTTTATCCTCACAACAGTTTATGGAGTTACTTATAGTTATTTCTTTTTTTGTTGTTGTTATTTTGTTTGGTTTTCTTTGTTTGCTTTTTAAGATGATGAAACTGAGGCTCAAGGTAACTTAGATGCCTAGACACTTTCACACAGTAAGAGACCAAAGAGCCAGGATTCGAACCCAGTCTCTGAGGCTAAAGTTCTTGTGTCAGTGATGTTCAGCCTCTATCCAGAAGCTCCCATCTCACAACACATTTTAATTGTTGGGCAATTCTTACAAGTTGGAATATGATTATGTTTGTATAACTGAGTGCAATCTGCCTCTGTCCATTCAGGGGTTTTAGTCATGGTTTCTGAATCAGCAGGAGAATTGAAAAGGACTCAATATCATGTGGGTAGAAAGAGGACAACCATTTAGTTTATTGCCAATGTGATCATGGTTAAGTGAATAGCTCCCAACCTAGGGTTCCTTAGTTCAAATCCTGACTTTGGCACTTCTTAGCTGTGTGACTTTGGGCAAATTTCTAACTTCTCTGTGCCTCCATTTTATTAAATCTACAGCTTGGGATAAGTACCTTCATCAGAATGTTGAGAGAAAGAAACAGTGTAATGTGTGTGCAAAATCACACAACAATTCTAGTTTGTATTATGTCCATCACTAATGCCTCTGTCTTCATAAAGTTCATTCTCACCAAAGTATTAAAAATCAAGAACCCAGGCTTTTTCCTCCTCCTTGGGATATGACTATAGTCCATTTAAACACTGTCTTCCTTCAGGTCCTCACTGGTGAGAAGAGGTGCTGTGTTTTTCAACAACAAGTGACCCCTGAGTTAAACCAAGTCATTGCGCAGTTACTTAGTTCTCTTGTAAAGGAGATTCTGCTTCTTGCATTTTAATGTAGAGAAGGAAGGCATCTTCAGGTGCTAAAGAAGACCATCTACACACATTGGCAGCCCGAGCCCACTGAAACTGCAGGAGAGCCAAAGGAGAGGGAGATAGAAACTCCTAACAATCAAAGGCTGGAGATTTTTAGTGCTTCAGAAAAGTTCAAGTAATAATATAAATGATGAGGTAAAGGAACACAAATATTATTTATACCTCCTGCCTTAGATTGATTGAAGTAAACAAACAGCCTGAATTCTCCTCCCTTCCCTGAATTCCTACCCTCCTGAATGTGGCTTTTCAGTTCCTCCTATCAAAGGGTGGCATCTACTTCCTGAACTTCTTGAATCTGGGTTTGGCCGGGTGACTTGTTTTGACTAAAAGACGTCAGCAGAAGTGGTACTATGCAGTACCAAGAGTCCTGGCACTCTTACTGGAACTCGGTTGTGACTTCATGAATCAGCCCAGGCTAGCCAGCTAGAAGATGAGGCACATGGCCCAGACATCCCTGTCACCCCACGTCAGTGCGTAAGACCCGGCAAGACCAGCCAGCCTGTCAGTTCCATCAGATAACTGCAGACTCGTGAGCAAGCCCAGTCAAGATCAGCCAGGTCTGTTCTGGAACAGCAGAACCACCCAGCTGATCCACAGACTCAGAGAAATTAATAAGGTTGATTGTGTTATCCCTCCAAGTTTTGAGAGTTGTTTTTTTTTTTCACAGTGATAGCTAATTGATATATCCCCTGTGGAATGGATAGAAATACAATAGCAACAATCATATTAAAATCAATAATAGTACTACTTGTATAGTTCAAACTGAAGAAAACTGTTAGCAGAGCCATTTGTGACTTACAAAAATAGCGATTTTATGTCAGCCACCCTAACACTGTGAAGTACTTTTCCCACGTCAGGCACTCTTTCACATGGATTATCCCATTTAATTTTTATAAGTGCTCTACAAGGTAGAGCTAGTATCTTCATTTTACTATTGAGGAGATACAAATTCTTAAAAAACAAACAACAACAAAAAAAACTATTTAAGGGATGAATAAAAGAGGGCAGTATTTCTCAAAATCACACGGCCAGTATCTGATAGGAGAGGAACTGACCTTAAGTTGACTCAATCCCTGTGCTGATGCACGTTCTACAGTGGAAAGCAGACAGTAATGACACTCATCACGTATTCACCATGCACCAGGCTGTTCTATGACCTTTACATGCCTTATCTCGTTTAATCATCATGTATAACCCCATCAGGTCGGTGTGACTGATGCACAGGGAAGCCAAAATATTCCCATGCTCAGTAATTTAGCCAGCATAATACAGAAAGCAAATGGCCAAGCCAGAATCGAAAGCCAGGCAATCCTTCCAGAAACTGTAGTCAACCATAGACGCCTAGATGCCACTTTCCAAAGATCAGAGGAAAGAGAAATGGAAGGAGATGGAGTTTTCCAGAAGCAGAACCCTAGCAAATGTTTTGCATCTCTGAACATAAGTCTCTATTTGCCCAGATTCATTGTGTAAAAACCTTGGTGTTATAAATGCTCTTCCTCCCCAAGAGGGCACACATAGCCTTTTCCCGTCTTCCTCTCCATTATTACGTGTTAACTTTTGGAAAACCAGGTTATCCCCCTTATGGACACATGGCAGGGATGGATCCGGAGGTCCTCGGAGAAGCCCCGCAATTCTCTACAGAAGCTGAGCTCTGCAGCCTGGCATGTCTACCAGCAGTATCACCCGTCCACAGTCTTGCCTGAAAGCTTTTACAAAAATGCAAGTGTGTTGCCTGTGAAGGTTCAAATTATGAAACTTAAAGTACATAAACTTAGGGGCCCAAAGAAACCAGCATATAAAGGAAGCAGTGGAAGTGGGCTTGGTGTAGTACGAGAGGGGATGGTGGGGACTGTGGCAAATCTAAGTCCATCTCCCCCCTAAATGGGGATTTTGGTCAAGGCAATTGGTGCCATTGACAATGGCTGATATTTTTATTTTACAGAAGACAAAACATCTAATTATTTGGGGGTAATTTTCCTTTAAACTATTACCAGGAAAAAGAAAACTGATCTTTGGGTTGGAGTTGATGTGTAGAGGCCAGTTTGAAATCCTGTGTTTAAATTGATGTATCACTTCCTTAAAGCAGAGCTGCTCCAACTGAGGTTCCTGTACCAGGGACATCAGCATCACCCGGGAGCTTGTTAGAAATGCAAGGCCAACCCCGATGTCCTGAATCCAAACCTGGAGTAGGACCACCAGTTTCCGGGTTTTAGCAAGTCCTTCACATGATTCTTTTATCCATCAAGAGATAAGCGTCCAGAGACAGCAGGACACAGATAGGCATCTGGTGTGTGTAAGGAGTCAGGGACAGAGTCTGGGGGTGACAGGACAGAAAGTCTCCAGGCCTCAGGGCTAGGGAGAGGAAAAAGGACGGTGCTGACCAGGTCTCTGCGGAGCTCTGCGAATGGCCCTGACTCTCAGCCTCTAAAGCTGAGATACCAGCCTTCTGAGCCTGGTGATTCCTCCCCTCCGACTCCCAGCAAAGTGACACTGCGTTCCCGTATTTACAGAGCACTGTCAGCACTAAATCTGCTCTGAAGTGTGTTTCCGAAGTTGTCACTTTTCTCAACTAATTAGTCAAAGTCTTCCATCTGCCCACAGGCTCACCACACTTTCCATTCGAACTTGTTACGCAAATGTGATTCCGGGGAGCAATAAGTCCCGCAGAGTGTTAGGACAAATTAGGACACATCCTTGGTGTACACAGAATCTCCAGAAAGGTCACGTTGAACTAAGCACTTTTGTATTTGGACTCTTCTGAAGCTTAAAAATAGCTTCAATTAAAGCCATCAGAGATGTCTGAGATATATATGTTTTTGACCTAACCTCCCTCCTGGAATCTTACCTGTAGGAGAAGCTGCTCACCAAGCCGATCAATCAAAACACAGTTCCATTAATTTCTCCTTTCTTCTTTTAGTCCCTTTCCCCCCCCCCTTTTTTTTCTTTTTTTGGCTTAGCCATGTAAGTTTATTTCATCCTTTCCTTCTTTATATTCTTTTATGCCCTCATTTTAAAGAAGCTGTGTTATCTTTCAAGAACAAATTCCATGGTCGCAGTGACCTCGAGGATGATAAGGCAGTAGATTAGAAAGCCCAGGAGCAGTGTGAAATGCCCAGGATGATTAGAAAGAGAGGGTCAATTGTCTAGTATTAATTCAGTAATAACTGGAGAGACATTAATCTCGTTACCTCCTTCCAGGCAGAACTCTCTGGAGTCTCACGAAGTTCAGGGCCACGACAAGGGAGAGCGAAATAAAAATGAGGTAGAGGCCTATTCTGATTCCCGTACTGATCCCTCATTCGGATTCTCCCCACAGATGTTTGTTGGGATAGCAATTAGACTGAGGAGGATTTAGGTCATTTTTCTCCCACCTGGATTAGATAGCTTTTGCAGACACACAGTGGTTTAAAACAACATGCAGTTATTTAACTGACCATTCTGTGGACCCAGCCCCGGGTTCTGCTGATTAGGGCTGGACTCTGTTGTGTGACTCCATTATATGGTCAGCTGACAGGTTGCCTAGGGACTCACAGGTCTAGGATGGCCTCACTTCTAAGGATCATAGCTGCCTACACAGACGCTAGCTTTTGGAGAGGCTCATTGGATGGTATAAGAGACATCACTGATGCCCTGGCTAAATTCCCAAGGACCCCTCCTACTGGTTGCTTGGGCCAGTTCCCCAGGTTAGTATTACTAAAGAGTGGCCCCTGTGACCTTTCCAAGGGGTTGCCCTCAGGCACCTGGAGCTGCCTCAGCAGCAAGGAGAGCTGGGAGCTGATTAGCATCCTGTCCTCCCGGCTGGCCTCTGGCCCAGAATGTAGAGACCCAGCTCCTTCGCTGCACTGGAGATAAACCCTGGGACGTAGTCAATGCTACAGAACACCTGCCGGACCAGGCTGCAGCTGCACCATTGCCTGGCCGCTCTGCCACCCAGTCCTGCTCCCCTGACACCTTCCGGGGACACCTCCTGAAGAGATGCTGACTCATGAGCCTCCTCTCAGGGTCTGTCTCCGGAGATCCCGACCTAAGAAAACTACTCTCTCTAACCTCCTCTATCTAACCTCCTCTAACCTCGCCTCCTCCCACAGGGGAAAGGACAAATGAACGAAGAAATGAAGTAACTCAGAAAGTTACTGGCCCAAAGGACAAAACAAATTCAGAGCTCCTTCCATCTGGGTCATGTTTAATTCTGTCACTAAACTGGGGGCCTCACTGGATTCCCCTGGGAGCTCACAGCCCCAAGCGAGGGAAGACTGTATGTGGAGGGAAGAGCCATGGTCTACATCCTGGGAACTTGGGCTTCACAACTGGCATGTGTGAACCTCTCTTGTTTACCTCACTTCTTCCTTCTCTACCCTTCCTTCATTGCCTTCCTCCACTCCTTCCCTCCTCTCCCCTTCTCCATCTTCCTTCTCTTTCCTTTGCACGCCTCTCTTCACCCTGCTCCTCCCCTTCTTCCCCTCCCCCTCCCTTGCATCCATCCTCCTCTTCCTTCCCATTCTCTTCGTCTCTCTTCAGCTCATCATCTTCATCGTCATCCTCAGGATTATCACTATCTTTTCCCAGCTCCCTTCCCTCTGAAGAATTTCCTTCTACTAATTTGCTTGATTTCACATGGAAAGACTTGTGAGCCAGCGATCTGGCACAACACGCAAATCTGCCCTGAGAGTTGCGGGGTTGGCGTCGCCATCAGCTATGCCGAGACCCACAGGAGCAGGAGACGCGGATGTGGTGGCCTTTCTCCACCAGAGGAATTTTATTAACGTTGCAGTTCACAGATCTGCAAGGCTTGATTTATCGAACGGGAGATCAATGTGAAAATACTGTCAGGCCTCTGGAACGAGGAAGATATTTAGATCACTCCACTCACGTACATCATTTTTATGAAAGGAAGAGGAAGTGGGTGGATTATAAATAAGAAAAACCTGGAAGAAAAAAACTCCATCCTTTCCAAACTCGACCTTTATAAACTTCTCTCCAGAAAGCTGAGCTCCACTGTAAATACTTTCAGTTGTTGAGTAGACCTTAATTTCTGGCTCCTAAACAGCCTCTTGGTCAAAGAGGCAGTTTTCGGGGATTCCACATAGGCTTCTCCAGATCTGCCCACACCCATGTTTCTGCCCCTCGCTGGGACCCCACCTAAGGGCAACTACCAAGTTCAACATGTACACTAAGTGAGAAGGTGAAGAAAGTCAGAGAAATAATTGTGTCTCTCCATCTTTCTGGAGATAAAACAGAAAAGCCAAGGTTATAGAGAATGCAAGAAGTAAACTAAGGGCCAGCCGTGGTTCGAGAGTGAAGTTTACTAATAGTTTCTTTTATGACCTCAGGCTGTCATAGCACCCTTTGGGCCTCAGTGTGGTTGATTAGAAAAATGGCCACAATTTCATTCATGCTTCCTCATAGCCACACTCTCTGCCTGGGACTCTGTGGAGGTCCCCCACCGAGAAAGACTCTATTTCCAAGCCCCTTAATCTGAGCTGGATTGGGGATTGGCTTTGGTAGATAGAATGCAGCAGAAGTAACAGAACCGGTTCTGAGATTGAGCTTCAGGAGTCTTGCACACTCTGGCTCCCTTCCTTAGAACCCTGTCTAGCCATCCCATGCAGAAAACTATGACAAGCCTTTGGGAGCATGAGGTACCACACAAAGCAGGATGAGCCCTCTCAGCTGACACCGTCCTAGTCCGTCCAGTTCCCAGCTGAGCAGGAGCTGCCCACAAAGGCACAAATTTAGCCCAGTAGACAATAAAAACTGTCCAGCTTGGCCCATGCCAAATCTATGACGCATGGTATCATGAACTAAATAAATGATTGTTATTTCAAGCCACTATCTGGGGGTGGTTTCTTATGCCACCAAATTTAACTGACTCCCTTGCTTTCTTCATCTGCATAAAAAGGGTTGAGACATAAAGATCTCATTTTTTAGGTGGTTTTTGAAATCACAAGTCCACAAAAGGCTAAGACCTAAAGCTGAGCTGTCCAATAGGGACCCCACTCGCCACAATTTGAACTTGGTGAACTGAAATGAAATAAAAGTAAAAGTTCAGTTCCTTAGTCACACTAGCCACATTTCAAGGGTTTGATAGTCATTTGTGGCCAGTGGCCACTGTCTAGGATGGCACACACAGGTCAATACCATTTCTGCAGTCATAAGGCCCAACAGATGGTGCTGGCCTGTGGTCCCCATGGGGCAAGCATCAGAGCTGAACCTGCCAGGAGAACCAGACCTTCTGACTCACCATTTGGGCACATCCTGCTCCATGACACATCCTCATCTCTCCTTGACATTTTCAAGTCTGTGTCTTAAGCCTTCTGCTTTCCCTCAAATATCTAAATCATCAAGGAGTCTTTGAACTGACTGCAAACAAGTTCAGTATTTCAGTAGGAGAGCAGGCAGGGAGGCTCTTCGCAAAGTGGGAGAGTCTTCTGGTAAGTGGAAGCTTTCCCTCCGTGGGGGCATTGCCCTAGTTTTTATTTTAAGCATCCTTTCTCCATGTTGATCAAAGTTCAATAGCTGACTGGATGGATCTGCATTGCACTGTTAAAGAGGATTGACGGTTGATTTTTTTTTTTTCCTGTGTGTGTACGTAGGAGGTTTCCTCCCAATTCCCTTTCCACCTTTTCCTCCCTCTCCAATGCCCAGGGCTTTTGCTGACTTCAAAGAACTAGAAAAGACTCAGAGGGAAATGGGTATCTGACCTAATTAAGCACAGAGACTGAGATTTGCTCTTCTGGTTGATAAAAATTCGCTCTTCTTCACAAGCCTCATTCTGATTTCCTAGATGCAGGAGGCTTGGAGAACCACCTTCCAACTGCGTCTTAAAGAAGTATCACCCCTGCAAGGATCCCACGGCAGGGAGAGCAGGTGGATCCGGAGGCCATTCCCAGTGATGGTTGGGGACCAAACGACCTGGGTTTGAATCCCAGGTTGGCCACCTCCTCCCGCTGGTGGATCCTCGGTCTAATTACTTCATCATCCTGCGCCTCAGGCATCACATCTGTAAAGTGAGGATGCTGACTGTTCGTACCTTGTACTTATTCATCAAATAAGTCCTGAGAATAGTGCCCATGCCTGGCATGGAACACGAGCTCATGGTAGCCACAGGGACTTTAGTGCCCTGTCCAGGTCCTCTGAGACCCAGGGTACTGGGTCTAGTCACCCACCCACCAGGTCCAGTGTGCTTTGCTGCTAACAATTTGCACCTGAAACCTTCTTCGGTGGCCTGTCCCTGGGCTACGGAGGCCACCTGACCTATGCAGGCAGGGAACCAACCCGCCAGATGTCATCCCAAGCAGATGGTGTGGGGTCAGCAGTCATAAAGCCTGGCTCCCTTGCCTTCGGGCCGGCCGACACTGAGTGTAACTCACGTTCTAGCGCTGTCCTCAGGGTCAGGAGGAGGCCGGGCTTTGCCTGTGATTGCAGTCTTGCCTGGCATCTTTCCCCCTTCAGTCCTGGCTCCTCTGCTCCCAGGCTCCTCCCGGGAGCACATCCTCAATACACAGCTCACACGTGAATCCTTATCTCAGGCCCTGCTTCTGCAGAACCAGACCTAAGATACTAACTAGTATAATGACAATAATTACTATTATTATAACTATTCGTATTAGTGCAGGCATGCCATAAAAAGTGATTTTGATTCCTAAAGGAGGTGATGTTCATCAGCACTTTTCAAAGTATCTTCCCCTTGACTAGCTCATTCTTATAACTAGATACTCCTGGAAACAAGAGGTTAAACATAAAAGCCAGTCCAACCTCTGTCCTCTTGCCTCCCCTGGCTCCTTCCAGCACAACCAGGGCCTTCTGTGCAATGATAAAGACACACCAGTCCAGACAACTAAGCTTGATTCTCCCCCAATTATTTTTCGAGCAGCTGCCTCCCAGGTTCTAGGCTGCATACATTCTAGCATGGTCCACCCTTAGCAGGAGAAACCCCAGAAAAGACCCTACAATCCTGGGCAGCAATGGTTCTCAATCTTAAACCTACTCCAGAATCCTCTGAGGACTTGCTGAAACCCAGATTCCTGGATCTCATCCCCAGGAGGTCTAGGGTGGGATTCATGACTTGGCTGACCCTCCTAAGAAACACCTAGGTGATGCTACCACTGTGCTATGCAGACCCAGTTGGAGTAGTGTGGGCCTGGGAGACCCCTTACTCCATGGGGAGGAGCACAGCTGGGGGGGCAGATACAGGTAATCTCTAAGGTGCAGAGTTCAAAGCAGGGCCTGCTTGCCTGGCTCTTGGGTGCTACTGGTCTTAGCTATGCAAGAACATGTATGGTTATCCCAGGAACTCGTGAAAGGCAATGTCTGCAACATGCAAGGACATGGTGTATCAGTTTACTATTGCCACTATTACAGATGATGACCACAAGCCTTGTTTGCGCCTTAAAGCAACACACGTTTATATTCTAGTTCTGGAGGTCCCACGTCTGAAATGGGTCTAATGGGGCTGAAGTCAAAGGCTGTGTTCCTTCTGGAGGCTCTAGGAGAGAATCTGCTCCTTGCCTCTCCCAGATAGAGGCTGCACACACTCCTTGGCTTCTGGGCACATTAATCCGACCTCTGATTCCACCATCACATTTCTTTCTCCGACTCTGACCTTCCTACCTCTTTGCCACTGCTAAGTATAGGCTTCTAACTTTGTGCAGCAGTCACATAAACAAGCCCACTGGCCTGCTGGAGGATGAGACACCCCGTGGAGCAGAGATGAGCCAACTAGCTGAGGTCATCCTAGACCAGCAGGCCTCCAGGTGACCTTCCAGGTGTTTACAAAGGTTTGTGTGTGCCTGGCCAGACGTATGGGAAATAATAAATACCTGTTGTGTTCAGCCACTACATGTGGTGGCTTATTAGGTACAAGGGATAACAGACACCCACCTTGAGTGCAGGGACTTTCAGGCAACCTCACACCAGCTGTAGCCTACAAATGTCTCTTCTATGGCTATCATACAATGCCTTAAAAATAAACATTTTAAAAAATTACTTTAAATTTGAGACTTCTGGCTTATTTTGAAGTTAGAAAATACGGTATCTGACTGAAAGAGAGCACCTGGATACCTCTGAGGTACTGAGGACAGGCTTTCTTGATCTGGGTGCTGGTTGTACCAGTTGTGTTTCATTTGTAAAAATCCATCAAGCTGTGCGCTTCCAACTTTACCCTGTCCCGTAGACATCTTACACTCTACTTAAGAGTAACAATAAAATGATGTCAGTTAAAGTAAGGCTCTTGTTCAGTCTGGACCCATGGCACGAATGGCGGAGTTTAAATTAGTTAGTGAATTTAACTAACTCCCTGCCCCAGAAGCCCCAGGTAGAGAGGGGAGCACTCACTTATGAACCACTGTGCTCCCTGTATCCCCACTGACCTACGCTTGACTCATTGTATTAGTTGCCTGTTTCCTGTCAGCATCTGAGCTTGCTAATTATTAAATGAATTCTCTTGCCACAGCATGTTACAGAAGTAGGTGCTACTCAAATTATTATCTGTTCACCCATCTCTGCACTTCTGGCTTCTTCTGTTTTGAAACTATTTTGGCCACAACAACTGGCCCCTCTTTGCTAGCGTACAGTTGAAAGGCTGCAGCCTAATGAGGGTTCTTATCTCCCAGCCTGCCCTCCACCCCGGTGTGGCCACACAACCAGGTCTCACCTGGGGAATGTGAGTGGCAGTGGTGAGTGCCCCTTCTATTCCAGGCCTGGGGTTAAGAAGCAGTTGGGCCTGATTACGAAGACACCCGCGCCCAAGTAGTATCAGCTCTACAGAGCCTGGGTCCATAAATCTGCGTGTGGTGGAAAGCCATCTGCTGATTGCAACACCCAAATTGGACTGTTAGGTGAGTAAGCAATACCATTCTATTCTGATAACCCTCTGAAATATGTTTGTTTCTGCTGCTCGAATTACCCTGATTAATACACGATTTCATCCCATGGTTATTCATGCATTCACTCATTCAATAAATATTCATAAAAATCTCCTCATATGCAGGGTGTTATGCCAGCTTTCTGTCTGCAAGGATCTTATTCGCTGGCTTAAAAATCAGGAGAAGCTACTAATGTGTTCTTGCCTTACTCTGTGGCAGACCATGTAGAAGTTCCTTTATAAACATTATAACATGTGGTCTTTACACTTATTTGACAAGAAGTGGACAGTTACTAACATAAATATGGACCTGGGCTTACAAAGTTGTGGAAACAGAACTTTCTAACTTAAAGCCCTGTGTTTTCCCCAAGACAGTGCATGGCTTTATAGAAGGGAGACAAGAGCTACACACCAGGACTGTTAGGCATGTTAATGAGGTTGTTATTGAGGTCTAAATGGCACGAGGGAGCCATGCTGAAATGGTGAGGATGTTCAGAGATCACTATTTTGATATTCACACTTTCCCAGGAGATGCCGCCCACCGATTCATCTCCTTCTTTCTGTCTGTATTCTGGCTGCGCACCATCCTCGACTTCTCTGATGCTGAAGGAGTTTGAATTAGTTAGTGAGTTTAGGGCCAGAATTTACTTTCAGGGCCAAAACGGTCCAGAAAAGTCCCCCTAATCACCCAAGGGCAGTATGGTATGAAAGCACTGTGAGTAAGGACTCAGTGGTTCAGTGACTGCTGTGTCCCTGCTGTGTGTCGTGACTGCTCTCCGTGTTGCTTTTTAAAACTCCCTTTCTGCCTCTATGAAACTGTGTCTTGGTAAAGCCTGGCTGGATGAGACTGCACCGGAAATGTATAAAACCATAGAAAGCATAAAGCACCCTTATGAGTTTATTCTCATTTAGCCTTTCAACAAATAATTCAATACGTCCTCTGTTCCTGGTGATAGGACCCAGTCTCCTTTCTATTGTAATTAATTTGAGGCCCATTCTGCTCCAGAATAGTCTCAGCAGCCTAACTTGGCTGTACTATCAGAGGCTTTGCGTTGCCTTAGATGTAAATACCAGGGGGGAAGAAAAAACTGTACGCAGTTAACAGCCCACAACGTCTTCAGAGCTGACACCTTTCCCGCGATTGGACTGGGATCTATGGAGGTGGACGACTCATAGACTTCAAAGCTTCCTGCCTTCGTTAAAAGAGATGCATACAAATTGCTTTCCCAGTGCACTTTCTCAGGGGAGCAGCCCAGGAGAAAATGCTGAGATCGCACGAATCTATCTCCGAGCGCAAACCTGAGGCAGATGCCATTATTTTTTCATGTCATTTTAATGGGCTTGTTTAAAAGCAAAAAAAAAAAAAAAAAAAACCAACAAAAAAACCCACCAAAAAACAGCAGCATGTTTATGCCGGGCTCTTTGGTATTTTAAATTGGTTTTCCTAATGACTCTTTATGAGGGCAGAGTACGCTGAGTGAGAACCAAATGTTACTTAGACATTTAACAAGACTTCTTTTTTCCATAGTTGTCCTCTTCTGACGCAGTTCAGAACAATCCCTGTTTCCTCCATTCAAGAATCAACAAATATTTCCTGAGCACCTGCTTTGTGCCAGGCTGTGAGCGGAGCTC
Organism: Saccopteryx bilineata; assembly: GCF_036850765.1. NCBI lineage: Eukaryota > Metazoa > Chordata > Mammalia > Chiroptera > Emballonuridae > Saccopteryx > Saccopteryx bilineata. The sequence goes on from NC_089495.1 coordinate 177,139,946, forward strand.
TGGGGATATGGCTGTGTGCGGACAGCAGTCACTAACCCACTTTTGATGATGGGCCCCGCCTCTGCAGCTGTGTTCTGCTAAAGATGATTCCCTATCCTCAAATTTGTCCATGCCCCTCCTAGACAATGACTCCTCAAGGGCTGCCCAAGTCTTCTCTACCTCAGTGTCCCTAGTGAGAATTACAGTGCCTGGCTTGTGGGGTGAGCTCAGCCCATGACATTGAATGAATAATTGAATATTTGACAGCAGCATAGTTCGCCTGGATATTATAAAGGGAACAGTCTACTTTATATTTCATACCAACAGCCTTGGTTTTTATTGCCCAGGGCCTGGAGATGAAGAATAAAAATTTGAAATACTCTCTCAGAAACTCTTATTTCTCTTCTACAAGGGGAAAAGATATTTGTTTGTTCCTTCATTCAACAAATATTTATTGACTAACTGCTACATGCCAACTCTGTTCCAGGTCTAACGGACAAGTTCCTGCACTAGCCGGGCTCACCTACATTTGAGTAGGGCTGATAGTCTATCAATAAATCAATCCATAAATCAACAATGTACTTTGTGACAGTAATAAGCAGTACTATGAAAAAGCATTATAAACAGTGTGTTCCAGTTACTATTGCATCATCACAAACTACCCCAAAAGCTAACGGAATTAAACGAACCGTTTACTTATGCTCATGGACTCAGTAGTTTGGGAATTTAGCAAGGCACAGTGGAGAGTTTGGCTCTGTCCTGGTATCTAGAGACTCATCTGGGAAGATTATAAGACTGGGGTGCTTAATGGCTATGGGTTAAAATCATTGGAAAGTCTCTTGGGCATATCTGGTGGCTGGTGCTGGTTGTCACCTAGGACATGACCTGTAGCTGCTAACTGGAACACCTGCCTGTGGCCTTCCTATGTGGCTTGAGGTTCTTCCCAGCTTGGCAGCCTCAAGGTAGCTGGCTTTCGTACTCGCTAGCTCAGGCCCCCAAGAGCAAGTTCCCAGCAGGCAAGGTGGACACAATCACCTTTCAAAATTTGACCTCAAAAGTTGTGTGAGTGATGCAGTCATTTCTGCTGTGTTCAAACCAACAGGTTTGAACCGTCTTCAAGTTTGATCCAGATTCAAGGATTGGGACCTTAGGCTTCATCTTGACTTGGGGCAACTAAGGGTAATGCTATTCCAGGCCTATTTTCCCTTTCATATGGAAACTCTTATGCTGGAAGACTGAATAGCTAGGGTGAGTAGATACACAGCTTCTGAAATTGGATGGGACTTGTGTCACCCCTATTAGCAAATGACGCAATGGACTTGAGAGCAAGGATGCCACACATAGGTGTATGTGATATGCCTGATAAGGCGTGAAGGAGCCATTTACACCATAGACTATGTAAAGTGTACTCTGTGACATTGTGCCATATACATGGCTGCCCTGCTTAGGGGGAAACTTCTATTATTAATATAATGTGAAAAATCTTCTGACATCCCTTGCTATTTAGACAACTTTTTCTAGAGTAGGCCTAACACATTAAATGTAAAATTTGGGGTGATTTTTTTTTATCAAACTAATTTTTTTCTTGAAAATTAGGCTGGACCCAAGATTGTATATATGGTTTTCCATGCTCTTTTAGGGTGTTTCCATCCATGTGTGATTTTTCAGCACAGTGGACTGAAAATGACACCTATGTCGTATCACATGACTTTAATGCTACGTTGATGCTAATACTGTACTGTAAGCTTCTTGCATCTTGAATTCCAGTCAATCTAAAGTGCTTCTTCTGACTTTTTACTTGAACTTGCTGAGGTCTGTGAATAAATTAAGGTGATGATTGATTCTGATTTAATTAACAGGAAAACTGTCCAAGGGAATCCTTGTTTGACATGCTTATTGGTTCGTAGCCATTCAGTAGCACAACTGGGTTTAGAAGCTTTATGTCTGGGTTTCTTCTCAGGGTTCTTTTCACCAGAACTGGAAACTATTAATACATGACTCAGCCAGCGGGGCCTACACTAAGTTTTAATAGCCATTCATTGTTTAAAAGAATGGCGAGTAGAGTAGACACTCCACCCTTGGGAAAGATATGTCCCAAGGTCCTTTGTGAGGCTAAGAATTTTCAGATACTATTAAAGTTATAATTCTCAAAACTGGGAGACAGGGGAATGAGTTCAATGCCCCCTAAACATTTTTGTTGGAATCATGAAAGATGGTGTATAGTTTAAGAAAAGCATATTCAACATACCAGTAGTATTTTTAATATAAGCCATAGAACACAAAGGTCAACACAATCTTCACTGGTGGGAATAAAGAAAAAATAAACTGAGAATTTCAAAAAACATAATTTCAAAAAAAAAAAAAACAAAACAAAAACAACCCACACACAACTTGAGTAACCGTCTACTAAAACATATAATTTTTTTTCCATAAGAGACAGTAAATTATAACTGAAAATTTTAAGTGACCCTTTCAGACTCTTGAATATTCTGTAAATACAGGATTAGAGTCACAGATGTGTATTTCTGTTGAGTAAGATATTTCACTCTTTAATTTATATGAAACTTTGACTTTCTGCTAAAGAAGTTTCTACCCAATCTTTGCATATCTTCACTTCCAGAGAATTTCCTGGGGGAGGGGTGATTTTAAGGAAAAAGAAAAAAGCTGTTGTTTTGTTGAATTGGCATTTAGATGTCATTTTGTTCCAAAGAAAAAAACTCCAGCCACTCAGGCTGCAATGATATCACGATTTACTGGCAGAAGTATCTGTCAATCCAGAAGAAGTCTAGCATGCTCCGGATGTCCACGTGGTCACAGGGCTGGGGCACTTTTATTCCGCAATTCTCGTGATTCTGTTTTCCCTGCAGTGTGTCCTTGTCCTCGGGCTAGCTTCCCTCCTGAGGCTGCCAGCACCTCTGAGCATTTCCCTCTGCATCAGGGGTCCCCAAACTATGGCCCCGCGGGCCGCATGCGGCCCCCTGAAGCCATTTATCCAGCCCCCGCCGCACTTCCGGAAGAGGCACCTCTTTCATTGGTGGTCTGTGAGAGGAGCATAGTTCCCATTGAAATACCGGTCAGTTTGTTGATTTAAATTTACTTGTTTTTTATTTTAAATATTGTATTTGTTCCCATTTTGTTTTTTTACTTTAAAATAAGATATGTGCAGTGTGCATAGGGATTTGTTCATAGTTTTTTTTTATAGTCCAGCCTTCCAATGGTCTGAAGGACAATGAACTGGCCCCCTGTGTAAAAAGCTTGGGGACCCCTGCTCTGCATCCTTGCTTATATCCAGAGGTGAGAGAGACAGAAAGGCAGTCTTGACCTTGACATTTCACTCTCAATCTGGTAGATGGTTAAAAAATGGCCCTGATTCTCGACCTGTCACCAAAACCATGCCCTTTGCCACGAGAGCTTGAAGTTCCTCTCATCGTGCAGTCAAGTCTGTTTCTCCACCCCTTGGATTTGGGCTGGCCTCATAACTTAAGTTTGCCAACAGACTATGATGGAAGCGACAAGGTTCTAGTTCTGAGCTGAGGCCTCAAAAGAGTTTCACATTTTCATTCTCATTTGAAATCCTATCTCCATGATAACAAGCCTTGGCTCCCCGAATACGCAATGAGAAACCCAGGGAAGCACAGACAAGCCTTCCTGGCTGAGCCCAACCTAGAGAAAGCTGCAGCCAACCAACCTCCATTTACATAAGAGGGTCCAGCTGGGAGCAGCAGAACCACTTCCCGACCTGCAGCTGACCGTAGACACATAGGTAAGCCCAGCTGAGGCAAGAAGAAGCACACAGCTGACCTGCAGAGTTATAACAAATGCTTATTGTTTGAAGCAACTGAGTTTTGGGGAGGTTCATTACATAGCAATAGCTAAATGATATATAGATCTTCCAAGGTTGCCTTGACCAAATTATTTAAAATCACATCATCCCTAAACCAATCACTGTGGGCGGGGCTAATCTAATTCACCTTGAGCTGTTATGAGGCAGTAAAAGTGAACATCTAAAACAGGGGTTGGGAAACTTTTTGGCTGAGAGAGCCATGAATGCCACATATTTTAAAATGTAATTCCGTGAGAGCCATACAACGACCCCTGTATGTTACGCATTATCCAATAAAAATTTGGTGTTGTCCCGGAGGACAGCTGTGATTGGCTCTAGCCACCTGCAACCATGAACATAAGCGATAGGAAATGAATGGATTGTAATACATGAGAATGTTTTCTATTTTTAACGTTATTATTTTTTTTTATTAAAGAGTTGTCTGCAAGCCAGATGCAGCCATCAAAAGAGCCACATCTGGCTTGCGAGCCATAGGTTCCTGACCCTGATCTAAAAGAACTTCAAGGATGATTAGGAAGGAAGAGTATAGAAGAAAGGTGGGGAGTAGGAATGGATGAAACCATTGTGGGCAAGCAACCTATAGACTACCAGGACTGCCAGAGGCCTCAGGTGGTAATGATGGAATGAGAAGAGGGTGATGAGGTGTCCCCACTGCGTTGAGTGACTCTTACCCAAAGGTCAGCTCCACAGCACATTCAGAACGAAATGTCCCGTCTTAACAAAATTACAAATTACCAACTGCCCTGAAGTTTCGGGTTACTTGAAAATTCTTAAACCCACAATCCCAAATCTACCAACATCAATGTTTTAAGCACTAAATGGTTTTTCACACTCCACATAAAAAAATATATTAAGAAACCAAATCCCAAGCCTTTTAAGCTCAGAAAGCCTTCAAAGAAGAGAGCTGACGGCGCTAAGTGGGGCACGTTTTCCCTTAAGTATCTGACGTAGACTTTCAAGGGCCAGAACTCACAGTGTTTTCTCCGGATGCGTCGGTAATGAGAGGTTACCCCGCAATTCATCTCAGTGTGATGAAAGCATGCTGCGGCTGTGGTTACCGTTGGGTTAAAACACCATCAACTGTTGATGATAGAGCCGTTTTAAATTTTTGTGTTCTAAGTTTTTTGAAATGTAACTGGAAAGGGATTAAAATCATCCATAAGGTTTTTTTACAAAGGCAAAGAAATCGTATGCAATATAAGTGTGCTAACCCAATAGGTATTAACACCGCCAAGGAATCATCCAGTAGGATCATCAGTAATGAGAGTCGGACGTCAAAGGGCAAAGAGTTACTGTGAAGGGAGCGGGAAGAGTGGTTTTTCCCAATTGGGTGAAGAGATCACCTTGGGGTTTCTGCTAGCAAACAGTCAGCATTTTCATTTTTGAATCTCCCTTCTGCTTTCAGCAGAAAAAGGACTAAGAAATGTGTGTACGGGGAGAACTGATCTGAAGTCCTAAGAAAATAATTTAATGGTATTTTAAAAATAGTATTTGTAGGCCGTCAAGCTTTTTATTCCCAGACAGCATATCAAAGCTTAGGGAGAGCCTTTGGCAGCTGATGAAAGAAGGGGACTGGGAAGGATTTCGGTGTGAAAACAGGCCAAATAGATTTCAGAGGATTTAACGTGAAAAATTCTGTGTACATTTAAGGACTCCCTCATTAAAACCTAAGGTAAATTGGATTAGATTAAACAGTGGGGAAAAACAGGGAAGTGTGAATAAGAGATTTGCCATCCTGAACGTTTTTCTATAACTTGATATATTTAAAGCAACCTTCAGTAGATTGTTGTGGTACATTAACTGTATTAATAACCCCAATGTACTACAGCTGCCCATATCCATGCCCTGAGTATTAACCTCCCAGGCGACTCAGGGCGTGGACATGTGATTCTCTTTCAGCAACTGCGCAGCGGCAGATCAGACACAAGGAGAGGCTTGGAAAGTGCTTGTGTGTTTTCTCTTCCTCTCTGGGATTCCTGCCACCCCCATGCTGACAAGCCCAGGCCAGGTCACCTGCGGCAGAATGAGTAGTCTCAGTCCAGGGGCGTTTCAACCCCTGAGAATACTGAATCCGTAGCATCCATGAGAAGACACATTTTAAAAACCTTTCAAGGATCTCTTGTGTGACATTTCTGGTGCCAAAATCTGTATTCCTCATCTCTTGGTGCATAAAAATGACCCTAAAAGTAGCCACTTGAAAAATTATTCATATAACATTTATTATTCCGTGCAGTTTCTGTGGGTCAGAAATCTGGGTGCAGCTTCACAGGGTGGTTCTGGTTTGGGGTCTCTAATGAGGTTGAATGAGGATGTGGCTGAGGCTGTGGTCAGCTGAAGGTTGGACTGGGGAGGGAGGACTGGCCTCCAATATGGCTTGCTCACAAGGCCGGTACCAGAACACTTCAATTCCTCACAACCTGAACCCGTCCACAGGATGGCTAGAGTGTCCTCAGCACACAGCCATAGGCTTCCCAGTAAGTGGTCCCAAAAAGCAGCTCAGAAGCTCTGATGTCTTGTAGGACATAGCCACTTAAATCCCACCTTTATTCGCACGATATCCTATTGGTTTCACAGATCAGCTCATTCAGCAGGTGTGGAACCCCGCAGACATGGGGCTACCTGGAGGCCATTTGGGAAGCTGGCTACCACGAATGATACTACAGATTTAGATCTCTGAGCCAGTGCTCAAGAAACTGTTTTATTACAGATCAGTCTATTGTGTTATCAAAATGTCTTTTTGGCCTTGAACAGTGTGCCACTCCTAGGTATTATAGGGGGTGTCCTCGGGTTATGACATATTTCTGTTCCTACGACGGTGACATAATCTGAATTTTAGTATGTCAAAACATACCCTAGCCTAAGTCACTTACCTATCCTAACACAGTTGTAAAATCGTAATCTAGAAAACAAAAATACAATGAAGCCACAGAAAAAGAAAAAGGGCATAAATATACTGTACTGTAGACTGTACTGTAGTAGCAGAAGAAATGAGTGTAAAAAAATTCTTTACCTTTATTCCTGTGGTTGGCTGGCACACAGGAAGGGGCATTGCAAGGTGGGAGAGAGTGACCTATTGGGAGGAGGAAGCTGGAGAGGCAGGAGAACCTGCAGAAGGTGCTGGAGACACTGGGTCAGGTGAATCAGGATTGCCTAAGGACCATGCAGGAGACGCTGGAGATGATTCTACCTGTACTACAGGTGTTTCATCTCGAGAAGCAGCTGATGTAGAGGGTACAGGATCTGTTGCAGGGCTTTCTGCTTTCTTAAACAATTGTTCAGGCTAGTGTGAAACTATCAATAGTTGACCCACATAGTCTGTAAATATGATGCTAACAATGTAAGCTGAAACACGTCTTCATTTTTTAAAGTTTTTATGGGAGTGAGCTTCGTAAATTCGAAACATCATATGTCAAGACTGTCATAACCGAGGACCCCTGTACTACTTGTAAAGTTTGTCCTGAAGTCCACAGACTCATTGGTTACTGCAGCCAACAAGCAGGATCTCTGCCCACCCCTCCCTTCTACCTCTCCAGCTGTACCAGAGTCGGCAGAAGCTGATCTTCTTTGCCTCGATGTCTCATTCTCTCTCATCTCTGCTTCCGCCTCCTGCAGTTGCCTCTCTCAGCTCACTGGTCCATGAAGCTGTTCCTGCACAGGCCTGTCCTGGGCACCCATTTTCTCCGATGCTACTGCTGTTGCTGCCCTGTCCCTTGGACCTCCACCCCCAGATGCCTCCAGATGCCCTGGTGCTGAACAGGCTTCCCGTGGGTCATGTTCTCAGGCACCAGCCACTCCTTGAACTTTGGTGCTCATGTCTCTGGCTGAATGGAAGGAGCGCTCCTTCTCTTCATGGATGTGCATGCATGTTTGCTTGCGTGTAGACAAAGCTGCATGGTCCCTTGGTGAACTGTGTTCCCCATTTTAGCCTGCGTCTCTCTCCTAAACATGTGCAGGGAAACCTCCATGCGTTGAGTTTTGCACATTAAACCTAACACTTCTGCTCCCCTCTCCCTGCCCAGCCAGTTACTGAGAATGACCATAACTTTTTTTTTACTTACGGTCATTTTGCTTTTCCTTCTCGACCCCAGTGACACTATCCGCAATCTGGCTTCAACTGTCCCACCCTTCAAGTCTGTCTCTTGTGTCTCTATATATCCAAAAGTTGGTTGTGATTCACAAATCCTTATTCACTTTGTAGTGAGAATAAATAGCTCTATTTGACAGACAGATCTTAATAATATTGAAAGTCTTTGTTGGAATATTTTATAAACCTAATGGCTTAAAGTAATTGAGTTTAGGGGGGTAATTTGTTACATAGCAAGAGCTAACTGATACACATCTTTTTTTTTTCTATTGAGAGAGAGAAGAAAGGGGGGAGAAGGAAGGAGAGAGAGAGAGAAGCACCAACTCATTGTTCTGCTTAATTGTTCCATTTAATTGTGCATTCATTGGTTGCTTCTCACATGTGCCCTGACTGGGAGTCAAACCCATGACTTTAGTCCTCTGGGGTGATGCTATATCCACTGAGAAACCTGGCCAGGACCTGCTAAAGACCTTGTAAGAGTGAATTTACATTCTGATATTTTGTTTTATTATCTTTGTTAACAATGTATTTAATATCTATAGGGCTTTTATAGTTTACAGGTTTATTTCAACGGGAGATCCTCTCCAATGTATAGCGACTTCCTTCTGCGCGCACCCCTCCCTATCCAGTACTTTCACAGCTGCCGTCACCTGGACTTCCACTTCCACGATTCAGAAACAGATCTCCGATGCTGATGCAGACTGAGTGGGGCTGGGCTTAGCTCTCGGTCTCAGGCTGTGTCTGTTCCATGCACTTCCCCGTGTCTGTACATTCCAGAGCTACAGTGAGAGGCCAGAGTGGGGTGGTTCTTCTCCTCCTCCTTTATGAGTTTGGGAAACCACTCCCAGCCTATGACTTCAGTCAGGGGGTTCTGCAGGAGAACTCTCTCAGGGAGCGCTTCTGTCCTTCCAAGAACTGCTGCTGATTTTGGGACCTAATGACAGCCATGTTGGAACTGCTGTCCCACTCACCATGTGTGCGTCTGTGTGGTATAGTATCTTTCATTCCATTTTCTTTTCCTGGATATAATCATTCTGCATTTAATCCTAAGTTTATATTTTCCATTTTTATATTCCAATATATAAACTTCATGAGAATTGGGAGAAGGGTTGAAGCATCGAAGTGTTCACTCACGGCACTAGCCTAACCTGAAATCCTGATTGATGTTTTTGCAATATCTCCCTGCTGCTGCTGTTCGAAAAACAGACTAGAGGCCCTGGCTGATTGGCCCAGCAGTAGAGAGTTGGCCTGGCATGTGGAAGTCCCAAATTCAATTCCCAGTCAGAGCACACAGAAGCAACCGTCTGCTTCTCCACCCCTTCTCCTCCCCCTTCTCTCACTCTCTCTTCCCTTCCTGAAGCAGGGCTTGGTCAAGCAACTTGGCCCCAGGCACTGAGGAGGGCTCCACGGCCTCTGCCTCAGGTGCTAAAATATCTCAGTTGCTGCACAAAGGAGCAGGGGCCCAGCTGAGCAGAGCATTGCCCAGTAGGGGGCTTGGGGTGGATCCTGGGTTGGGCACATGCAGCAGTCTGTCTCTCTGCTTCCCTTCTTCTCACTTAATTTTTTTTAAAAAAAACAAAAAACATGCCTGACCTGTGGTGGCGCAGTGGATAAAGCGTCGACCTGGAAATGCTGAGGTCGCCGGTTCGAAACCCTGGGCTTGCCTGGTCAAGGCACATATGGGAGTTGATGCTTCCAGCTCCTCCCCCCTTCTCTCTCTCTGTCTCTCTCTCCTCTCTCTCCCTCTCTCTCCTCTCTAAAAATGAATTAAAAATAAATAAATAAATTTACTAAAAAAAAAAAAAACAAAAACAAAAAACAGACCTATAGTAGCTAGGATTGAATGCAAAGAAATTTGCTGGAGGCTGTTTCAGATAAGGGACTATGGTGGTTAGGACTAGCACTCGGGTAGTGGAGGTGAGGAAACATGGACAGATTAGAGCAGGGGTCCCCAAACTACAGCCTGCGGGCCGCATGCGGCCCCCTGAGGCCATTTATTTGCCCCCCCCCCCCCCCCCCCCCGCTGCACTTTCGGAAGGGCCACCTCTTTCATTGGTGGTCAGTGAGAGGAGTACATTGACCATCTCCTTAACCGAAAGCAGGCCCATAGTTCCATTGAAATACTGGTCAGTTTGTTGATTTAAATTTACTTGTTCTTTATTTTAAATATTGTATTTGTTCCCGTTTTGTTTTTTTACTTTAAAGTAAGATATGTGCAGTGTGCATAGGGATTTTTTCATAGTTTGTTTTTTTTTTATAGTCTGGCCCTCCAACGGTCTGAGGGACAGTGAACTGGCCCCCTGTGTAAAAAGTTTGGGGACCCCTGGATTAGAGAATATTGTCCATGTCCAAACAGCAGCATTTGCTCATGGATTACCTATGGGAAATGGTGGGAAATGCAGCCAGGATGATTTCATCTTAGACATTTACATGGGAAGTTGTGACTTTTACTAAGATTGGGAAGACAAGCAAGTTGTTTTTCGGTATGTTTGTTCATTTTGTGTTTTGTTGGGCGGTGCAGTGGTAATCAAGACTTTCATTTAGGAAGTGCACATTTTAAGATCCCACTTAGAGATCCAAAGAGAGTTGTGTAAAGTCAGCTGAAAATGCAAACCTGGAACTCAGGCCGGGGCTGGGGACATAGATGTAGAAGCCAAGGTACACCTTTTCCACAACACAGTGAACACTAATTGTTTCTGTCTTTACAGATTTTGCGGCTCGCTATTGGAAAAGGCGCAGTGAGCACCAACCCTCTCTGTCCCCTGACGTTTGGGGCCTCGGCTGGAGTGATGCGAATTACTGGGGCTGGAACAGCTGAGCCTGGAGGAACCATTTCCAAGATGGCATCCCACTCCTATGCCTCATACCTGGGCTAAAGGTCTGACTAAACGGGACAGTAACCAGAATGCCAACGTGTGGACTCCTCAGCATGGTGGGCTTAGGGGTAATCTGTTTCTGACATGACCACGTAGGGCTCCAGGAGTGAGCATTTCCAATGACCAGGTTCATGGCCTTTGATGATCTAGCCTTAGGAAGTCACACAGTATCACTTCCACTGGGCTCTGTGGACCACCCAGGTTAAAGGGAGTATAGACATTGCCCCTACCTTGGTTTGGATGGAGTACCAAAGAATTTAGCATCGTGCTTAAAGCTGCCACATCTTACTCATCTGCCGTATCTTCCTCATCATCCATCCCCCTACTTGTAAATAAGCTCTGTGACGCAGGGATTTTTATCTTCTGTTTTGTCCATTTCTGTATTCCTAGTACCAAGAAGTCAGTTTGCTGAGTTAATGAACGAGGCAGATAAAACTATGGAACCAGATGAGATCACCGAGGAAAAAAGTACTAAAGGAAAGATTATAAGCTTCAATACGGAGTTCTGGGGGACACTCCAACATTTAGGGCCCAACAGAGAAGGTGACAGGGTTCTTCCTCACGGGTCCCCTTAAACCCTTGCACATCAGCCAAGAAGACACACCCACCGAGAACCCATGCTTCCATCTCTGCATCATGGAGTTCCTAGGACCCTGGAATTCTCTGTCCTCACGGCCTGAAGCTTCATAAGAACAGGCCACGCCACCAGCGCGTGCACCCTGAGGCCCCGGGTGCGGCAAGCCACGGGGCAGTTCTTTGGTGTTGCATTGGCTGGACAGGGTATGCGCTGCAGAGACATAAAATCATGGACTATAAAAGGATGGGTATGAGCCGCGGCCGGGTCCAGGAGCCAGGTCCGAGCTCTCCTTAACTACCACCCTCTCCTGGTGCAGAACTCGGAGGGGCGGAGAATTTGCTATGAAATCGTGTGTGTCGAGGTAGAATGCTAGCACATATTTTATTTAGCAGTTTGTTAGCTTGATTTATACTTGTAATATTTACACATAAAGTATGTAGGTAGCCATCAGTAAAATGGTTCCGGCCCTGGAATTGTTAGGGTCTGGCATGGCTAAGAGGAGGGTCTGAGGTAGACGGGAAGTGGTGCTACTTCCAGAAGCCAGAATATCTGAGCTTCTGCTCCAATGTGCATGAACCCCCACTGGACTTTCAATTAAAACGTGCTAAAATTAGATGATGTAGCCACCAGGGGAACTGTAAGAATGCCTTAATGAAATCATGATCTAAACATCCAGGCTTCTCCCAGATATGATTAACAAAGATCAAGAATTTAGAATGCCTTTCCCATTTAATTAGGAATTTTATGAAGTAGGAGTCTTCCTTTAAGCAGCTAAGCCTAAATGTCCATGCCAGCATTTAGGAGGAGGCCTCATTTAAGGTTTTAAAACTCAGAAGTCTAGCATTTATGGCAGTCGTAGTCTCTGTTATACGATGCCAGAGGTGGGCTGATGACAGAGAACCCTTTGTCCACACGTGTGTCTAACCCAGGCCAGTTTCACTTTCAAACATGCTTAGGCTTTACTTTGCAGAATGAGTCCTGTTTGCCTTGCAGATTCAATTTAGGGGAAAACTGGCCTCTTCCTAGGAACTACATGACATGTATAAGCTCTCTGATCCAATTCCTACCACAATTTAAAATATTTTTTTTTTATTATGGAGATTTTCAAACATACACAAAGGTAGCTTGTAGAATGAGACTCCCCTGCGTCTCATCCCATTCCACAATGAATAACCTTCCCTTCAGCTGTGTGGTTTGGTGGTAATTCTACAATAGCCTCAAACCAAAACCACTTCTTGACTGAAGGCCACAGGCATCTTCTTGGTTTGGGCTTGTTTTTATTTTATTATTATTCCTATTTTATTTATCTTGCTACCTGCATGAGATTCATTTTTCTTCTTTGTGTCCTCCCCAAGGCTGGGGACCTGCTGAGAAATGAATAGCTTCACCCACTAGGAGTTTTCATAGCATTTATGTGGCCACTCTTCTCCCCCGATGATTGTGCAAATGTTTCCATTGTTACCTAGAAAGGAAACTGCTTCTGGGATGAAATTGGAAAAATGACATCAACTTAACACTGCCTTTTGGGGTTAGCACAAAATGATAGGAGAGCGGAGGAGAGCGGAAAGCAGTTACAAAGCTTCCCCCCCCCCCCACAAGAGAAACTAAATGGTTCTGAGAGCTGCTCCCCTTCAGCCATGGCATTGACAGGAGACCTACTCTGATAACATCCTGGGAAAGACTACGTTCTGGCTGCCTGGCGGTTTGTTTTTCTAACCAGGATGTTGTCTTAGTGGTTTCTGGGAAGATCACACGGCCCCTTTGTAAATGGCAGTCACACGGCAAAGCCTGACAACTGGCTTATTTTATTTATTTAGGCTTACTTAACAAACCACTTGCTTTGTCTTTTCTTGTCAATGAGTTCAGATCAGGTGTCTGCCCACGTTCATCAATTTGTTCCCACCCATCTTCATCACCATGACAACATGGCATCCACAGGCTCTTTCACCTGCTTTGTCCCCTCCTATTCTCCCACCTGTTGTGAAATGGTCTTTCAGATGTGAGGTGCACATAGTTCTGAAAGAGAAAAGCCTCCTTTTTTTCTTCTTCTTCTTCTTCTTTCTTCCAAGTGAGAGAAGGGGAGATAGACAGACTGACTCCCGTGTGCGCCCAGACAGGGATCTACCTGGCAACCCCAGTCTGGGGCCAATGCTCAAATCAACGGAGCTATTTTTAGCACCTGAGGCTGATGCTCAGACTAACCAAGCTACTGGCTGCAAGAGAGGAAGAGCGAGAGAAGGGGGAGAGGGAGGTGAAGAAAAGCAGATGGTTGCTTCTCATGTGGGCCCTGACTGAGAATCAAACCAAGGACATCCACACATCTGGACAACGCTCAACCACTGAGCCAACTGCCCAAGGCAAGCTTACTACTTTTAACATCTTTCCTGATAAATGTGGGGAGGGGTTGGTGCAGGAAGTGGACGGATTGCCCGAGTTCAAAGGCTCCAGCTGGAGGCCATTGAGCAGCAGGAGGATGATGTCCCCTAAGCAAGAAGGGTAGAAAAGGAATAAGGGATGCATGAAGCCAAGAGGACCTGTGGCTCTCCATGTGAGGCTGACCTCACCAGCCTGAGGTTGGACAGAGCAGAACAGTTAAGAAACTTTGCTATCATTCTCAGGACTCCAGGTATGTTTAAAGCCACCACAAGCAAGACTTGGCTCTTTTTGGAAAAGGGCAAAGCCTATTTATCTTTTCAGCTGTTAGAAGGCCTAATGGCAATGCTTCGTGAAGAGGAATCTAGGATGGCCTGGTTTCCCACCTCACTCCTCAAGTCTGAATAGCTAATGGCTGCGGGCTGCACCCTGGGCTCTGTATGGAGGCCCAGAAGCTGTAAAGCCCCAGAGGAACAGACTTGAGAACTGCAAGCACGGGACTCTAGTAAAAGGCTACGCAAACCTATGAAGGCTCCTTGTAGATCAGAGGGGTCGAACAGCCACCTTCCTACCCCGGTGGCTCGTCACTACTGAACACCACGTCCTCACCCAGAAGTCACCCCTTCCTTTCAACCTTCTCCCAAAGACCTTGCCTCTCGGGGGAAATGGTGAGGCAGGCTCTCTCTCCCCCTTTCCTTTCCTTCCCTCATTTATTTTGCCTGCACTGTCCTATTCCTAGTCACCTTCATGCTCATTTCTGAGGTTGCACATTTGGGAATTTGGTTTTATCAGTGTAATAACTGGACATGAAAACTTGGGTGTTATACTCCTTTGCAATACAGGCAAGACCTCTGGTCATTTTCTTCCTGATTTCTGAACTCTGAATAAATGTATTATTAAAGAATGGCAATAAAACCTACCACAAACATCTAAAAAACTGCCCAAATACAGTTTTCTTAGACCACACTGCGCTGGGGCGTGGTCTGCAGAGGGCGGGCCTCCCTCCTGCTGTAGGAGGAGGCAGAAGAGGCACGGGGAAGCTTTAGCCTTCCGTCCCGGGAAGAGGTTTGGCCTGGGACACACTTTCACCACGCCCCAGTTTTCTGACTGGGGTGGGGCACATAACCAATATCTGGGACACCACCAGGTCACATGGCTTCCATTCACACTGGATGTTCTGTCCAATCCAAATTGCACCTACAATTATGGACTGTTTTAAGGAATAACAACACCAATTGGTGAACAAGGAAATGTTTACAGTATATCACAACTGTTCTATTTTTGGCATTTCTTTATTTAAGGAAAATAGGTGTTGGAAGCCTAAACAAATGAAACATCTCGAGCTGCTTCTCTCTGGACTTCTGATAAAAACTATATGGCAAATAAGCCTGACATTTGGGGACGGAGGGGGGTGATAAAGTATCTTTTCCAGCAGCTGGGATTCTGATGGCCACTAATAGCAAGGTGGATTCTCCAGGAAGAGTTACAGGATCTGGGACACTCCGGCAGCTAAGACTTTCTATCCTGGGAGAGAAAAGCCGGATCAAAGGTACTGTCCTCTTTCCCTGGAGACCAGCGGGGGCAGAGCCGACACACCTAGGCATGCGTGCCCTAACAAAGCCGTGCTGGAGACGTCACAGAGGAAACCCATTCTGTTGACAAGGCCTTGGTGGTCCAGTCGCAAAACACAGTCCTTGTTAAAAAGGGCTTAGGAGTACAGCTGATGAGCTCAGGCCACCGGCGAGTGGACTTGCCCTAAACTTTTCCACCTGCTGCATGTCCTCGGTCAGATGCTCGGGTCAGTCCCAGGTCAGGGGTTCCTGGAGACGAGGGGGTGGGAGAGAAGCTGCTTACCTGAGACCCCATCATTCCCCACCCCACCCCGGACTCCGCCAATGCTCTCTCCTGCAGTTTCTCCAGACCCCAACTGTTGTATCAAACTCCTCCTCCCTCCTCCCTTCCAGGCGCTTGAGAGCCACCACTCCATCTCTCCGTTTCCCTGTATCTGGGAGAAGCGCGTGGACCACCTAAGCTTTCCAAAGGGGTTGCCTCAAATGGTGAAGAAACACAGAAAATGGAGGCTCCTTCCTGGCTGCTGCCACCATTTTCTTTTCTTTTCTTTTCTTTTTTTTTTTTTTTGCTCCATGAGGGCCGCTTCTCTGAGTGTAATTGCACAAGTGTGCTAACAGACAGGAATATAGGAGGGCTGATGTCAGTGGCAAAACCATTCCACTCCCGAGGTGTGTACTACCTGCAGGTGAAGGCTCTGGTCTGAGGAGCTGGCGCTACCGGGTGAGGTGGGGTGTGATGGGAAGACACAGCTGTGTCTCGGGCTTTGGGGCCAAGAAGAAACGCCTGTTAGCACAGTGGTCCCCAACCCCCGGGCCACGGACCGGTACCGGTCCGTAGAGAAAGAATAAATAACTTACATTATTTCCATTTTATTTATATTTAAGTCTGAATGATTTTTTTATTTTTAAAAAATGACCAGATTCCCTGTTACATCCATCTAAGACTCACTCTTGTCGCTTCTCTCGGTCACGTGATACATTTATCCGCCCCACCCTAAAGGCCAGTCCGTGAAAATATTTCCTGACATTAAACCGGTCCGTGGCCCAAAAAAGGTTGGAGACCACTGTGCTAACAGAACACAGTCGTCACGTGGGAAGGGGGCCTGCTGAAAGGGTATCTGGGCAATTTACGCTGCGCGAGAGAGAGAGGTTGTTCCTCCTCTCCCGTAGAAGAGCTTCATGCTCACTAATACTGTGGAAGCAGGTAGATCGTCTGTGGGTAGGTTTAAGTAGCACTGACTGTGGGGTCCAGGTTCAGCAAGAGCACAGGGTCTACATGTGGGCGCCTCCAGCACTCGGATGAAATGCTGTGGCCTAATCACGCTCTAAGTGCCCCAACACAACACCCCCCCCCCCTTTATCCGCAGCCCTTGGCATGCTTCTCAGCAAACAGGCCCAGTCTAATTCCCACTCCGTGCACCTGGGTGGCTGAGGGCTTGTTTTGGCCAACAGCACACAGCATAGTGATGGCATACAAGATCCGAGCCCAGATCTCGAGAGGCCTTGCACGTTTCTCTCGTTGCAGCTGAACTGCTTGTGCCTTAGCCATCCCCATAAGACCATGCCTAGTCTAGGGTGACAATCAGGGCAAGTCACCCCAACCAAAGTCAGTCAACCCCCACACAAGTGAGCCCCATCAAGTCCGCAGGGCTGCCAACACAATCTACAACTGTTTCTCGATTTGGGAGCTTCAATGTACTGCTGTGTGCTCCTGAGGATTTATGTGTTACATGTTATTTGGGCATAGGTGACCTGTCACAAATATATTTTAAACATGCCCTTCTAGGGGTAAGAGGAAAAGAATGGGGAAGGGGGGCTACAGAACAGGCTGGGAGAGGGCTCTGTTAAAAACCAGTGGGCCGAAATATCAGCCTAGGCTTGGCGGCTAAAAGAGGGGACCCTGAAGGCCTATTGGCCATGGTCAGCACCTATCCAAAGGAAGTAGAACGGTTAGGGATGGGGCTCAGAACGAGAGTCCCAAACGTGGGCAGGCATTGAGACCAGCTAATACTGATCAGACTTAACCATGGTCAAGTGGACTAGAGTTGGGAGGAGGACACTGCTCTGAGCACTGGCTCTATGGGTCTTTGAGGTACAGATAGAGGGCTGGGGTACAGGGAAACTGATGTGAGCGAGATCAACACGCAGAGGTCAGGGTCAAGATTTAGGGAATCAGAAACTGGGTCTTCAGATAACCTTAGATTATTTCATCCACTAATGTAGACTGTAATTTTGTCTGGGGTCCACTCCAGAGTTCATGGGTTCAGGGCACTGATGTCTGGCTGTGTGTGGTACTAGGGTCCCCATCAGGGAACAAGGTACTGAAGCTAGGTGTCCCTGTGGGTGTGAGTCAAGGTTCCACACCCACAGGGTTTGTCAAGGTTTGTCTATACCAGCGGTTCTCAACCTTACATGTGCATCAGAATCCCCGTGGACCCACTATGAACTCCATACACAAGTGACTGGCCCCGAACGAGAATCTCTGGAGGGTGAGGTTTCTAAAAGCTTATTTAGTAAAACAGGGTATCCAGAATGAGGGACCAGAAATTCTATTTCCAGGAAATCAGGGCCTTTGTCAAATGGAGGCCCTAGTGCTGGCTCTGGACCAGGTGAGCCTGCAGATGAAGGACATTGATGAGGAGGACAGAGGGAGAGAGGCCAAGTGCCACCAACAGTGGGGCACACAGAGTCAGTCACCAGCACCTGTGACATGCCTGTGTCTACTTGAATCAAAACAACTAATCACTTAATATTCACATCACTCATAAAACCTGCTTTTCGTCCCCAAACTGATTTTAACCCGAAAATATTCTGAGAAAAGATTAAATAAAAAATTGTCTAAGACTACAGATTTTTAAAAAAGCCTATTTTGACTCTAGCAGAACTAGAACTAGTAAAGGAGATATTCTCTTACCTGCAAATAAACACTTCTTGGAAAATGTCTTCAAAAGGTCTAACACTCCCTATGTGCTGTGCCGCACAGCTTTTAGAGTAAGTTTCTGAGAAAACCCCGCTGATACTGAGCACAGGAGGCAGCTGATGTGCTGGAACCCTTCTACACCATTTGTCGCTCATTAACAAAGCAGCTCTGAAATACTTCCTAAAAATTCAGTTAAAATACGAGAATTCCATAATACAGCTCTTTGTAGCTCTTACTCCCTAGCTATTGACCATAGTGATTTAAAGGAACCGCAACAAAATGACTTTTTGTCATTGTCTGCATTGATAGTTTGTTAAATCAGTGTGCAAACTAGAAGTAAACTGACTTTCATGAGGGCATATATGAGGCAAATGCATGGGTTTAATTTGTGGCCTTTTATATTGTTCCACTTAATACTTAAATGGCACTTCCTATTTGCCAGGTACAGTTACAAAGTGCTTTAGAAATACTGACTTATGTACCTGTCATAATAACCCTGTGAGCAAGGTGCTATTGTTACCATTGTCTTTCTTGAGAGAACTGAGGCTCAGAGAGATTAAGTAACTTGCCTTAAGTCACAGGCAGGTATAGTCTGTAATTAACCAGCACACTGTCATCTCTCTTGTGTTCTCTCTCCCCTCAAAGAATCTTAAGATAAAGGGTAGGTACCTATAAACTCATTACCTACTGACAATAGTAAAAATGATTCTTTCTCATAAAGGTAAGGCAAGAGGTCTTACTCCAACTCTGGCAAGACCTCTCTCTCTCTCTTTTTTTTGGTAATTTTCTGAAGTTGGAAACAGGTAGGCAGTCAGACAGACTCCCGCATGCGTCCGACCGGGATCCACCTGGCACGCCTACCAGGGGGCGATGCTCTGCCCATCTGGGGCGTCGCTCTGTTGCAACCAGAGCCATTCTAGCACCTGAGGCAGAGGCCACAGAGCCATCCCCAGCACCCGGGCCAACTTTGCTCCAATGGAGCCTTGGCTGCGGGAGGGGAAGAGAGAGACAGAGGAAGGAGAGGGGGAGGGGTGGAGAAGGAGATGTGTGCCTCTCCTGTGTGCCTTGGCCAGGAATCGAACCTGGGACTCCTGCACGCCAGGCCGACGCTCTACCACTGAGCCAACTGGCCAGGGCCTGACAAGACCCCTTTTAACAAGATGTGACAGCCACTGCCCCCGAGGGATTTCCCCTTCTCGCCTCTACAGTCCTTACACTTCTCCCTTGCCTCCGTCCTCGTCCTCATCCTCGGCCCCTTCGGTCCTCCTCTGCACCACTCCCAGCCCTCACCTCTCCTCCTGCCTCCCGACTGATCCAGTTCATTCTTCCTAGAGTTCAAGAAAGATGTTCCTGAAACACACCACTGTGGTCTCATCTACCTCTAATCTCTTCAACGTCACTGCTTTATTCTGTGGATAAAAGCCAGAGATTTTAGCCTAAGAGATGAAGCACTTCCCGTCCCTGCCCTGTTCATTATCACGCTACATACCTGGCACAGTCAGCGGCCTTGTCCTTATACGTGTACCCTTCACTTGGACCCAAACTTAACTGAGCCCTTTGCCCTCTGTCTCTCCTGCTGTTTTCCTTCTGCAATTCCCTAAATCCCCAACCCCTCCCTCCCACTGGCATCATCAGTCTTCACTGGTTAATTCTAATGCATCCTTCAAAACCCAGCCCAGGCATTCTTTTTAATCCCACCCCAAACTGAAATAGATGCCCCTTCTCCATGCTCAGGTAGTTGTAAAGGCATTTCTATACCACTCCTTAGCAATGTGGATTGCTGGACAGGCTCCTGCCCCACACAGCTGGATAATTCAGCTCCCCGGGGGAGGAAAGAAAACATACAGGTAGCCTGTGGTCTACTGAATCATTCCAAGGGTTAACTCAAGGTAATTCACCACCCATCCTTTGCTTTATATTAGGCAGTAGGAGACATGCCAGGGAGCCACAAAACACTAAATATTCTTTACTGTATTAATGCCTCCAAATATTCTCCGAACTAGAATTTTTCTTTCTTTCTTCTTTCTTTCTCTTTCTTTCTCTTTCTTTCTTTCTTTTTCTCTTTCTTTCTTTCTTTCTTTCTTTCTTTCTTTCTTTCTCTTTCTTTCTTTCTCCTTCCTTCCTTCCTTCCTTCCTTCCTTCCTTCCTTCCTTCCTTCCTTCCTTCCCTCCCTCCCTCCCTCCCTCCCTCCCTCCCTCCCTCCCTCCCTCCTTTCTTTCTTTCTTTCTTTCTTTCTTTCTTTCTTACTTTTTTGTGTTTTTCTGAAGCTGGAAACGGGAAGAGACAGACTCCCGCATGCGCCCGACCGGGATCCACCTAGCACGCCCACCAGGGGCGTTGCTCTGTTGCGACCAGAGCCACTCTAGCGCCTGGGGCAGAGGCCAAGGAGCCATCCCCAGCGCCCGGGCCATCTTTGCTTCAATGGAGCCTTGGCTGCGGGAGGGGAAGAGAGAGACAGAGAGGAAGGAGGGGGTGGGGGTGGAGAAGCAAATGGGCGCTTCTCCTATGTGCCCTGGCCGGCAATCGAACTCGGGTCCCCTGCACGCCAGGCCGACGTTCTAGCGCTGAGCCAACCGGCCAGGGCCTATATTTGTCCCTCTTGATTTCCCTTACCCCACCCCCTCCCTCTGGTAACTACTTCATTTTGTCTATGTCTACAAGTCTCATTTTTATATCCCACCTGTGTGTGAAATCATGATGTTCTTAGTTTTTTCGGATTTACTTATTTCACTTAGCATAATGTTCTCAAGGACCTTGAGGACCTTGCCATTCTTTAAAAAGTCATTTCTTTCCACCATATTTTAAATCTAGTAATTTAGGGAGGAAACTGCAAATTGCATAGCCACAGTAAAGACTGCTGCATATCACAGTAGTATCTCATAGACTTTTCTAGTCTCTCACAAAAGTCTTTATGTCATATGCTGCTCCTAAGTATTTTTTGTTGTCCTTCAAGTTAGAATGAACAAGACCACTAGTGTGACTTAGTTTAGAAGTATTTCAGTTGTAATTTCAACCCTTTAAAACAAACTGATGTAAAGGAGATAGTCTATGAAGTATAAACTATTCACCAAAGTCATAAAAACAAGAGAATGCCTTGATTTTGAAATGATTTTATGTACTGTTGTTACCTGACGTAAAAAAGGGCACCATCCTTGAAGTCCACCAGAGCCCCTGCTCCATACCACTCAGACTGGTCACTACCAAGAACAGCATCAAGAAAACTCAGTAGGAAGAAACTAAAGTTTAAGTACTAGTACTTTAATTATATCCTGTACAGATTTGTTTACAAAGTAAAGATTTGACAAATAAAAGAGTGGGTGTTTTAACCATGTACCTTGAGGTTAGGGATTTTTCCGATGGTAGAAATTGTGGCATTCTGCCTTGAAACTGCTGTCCAATGGACATGTAGGTAAATAGGCAAACAGGAAACAACAGCTATGAAGTCCTCCAGGGTCTACAGAAGTGGGGATCACACCCTCCCCACCGCCAGTTTCAGAAGAGGCAACAGGGGTGAGATGCCCAAGCTGGCGAAATGCCCCCAGAGTTTCTTCTGAGGTGGGTCTACAGCTGCTGGCCTCTTCCACTGCTGTGTGTGTGTGTGTGTGTGTGTGTGTGCGCGCGCGCGCGCGCGACCAATTAATTATCTTCGTCTCTCCTCACAGAGATTTTCCTCCCACTTACCTGACAATGTCTTGGCTGAGAAGCTCTTTCCATTAGTGCTTATGTTTGTTATGGTTAACTTAACGAAGAAATTCTATTTTTGAAAATTTGCCCTGGTTCTAGTTTCGGGAGAGGATATATCCTAAGAAGTGGAGGATAATGGCAAGTGTTCAGCAAAGGCAGTAGCTGGTCAACAACTACACACACGGCTCAGAGAAAAAGGGTGAAATGTGTGAATGAGGAGTGTAGGCAGCTCGAGGCCCCACGAGGGAGGCAAAGGCCTCCTTCACCACGCAGGGTGCTGCAGGCTTCCAGGGCCACTGCTCTGACTTTGAAGTGTCATATTCTCCAGCTCTCCAGGAATGCTTTCCTGCTTTGTTTTCTCCCCCAAGTTTAAGTCCTTGACTTGTAGGCTTGCCAGCGAGTCCCAGAGTCAACTGGGAAGAAAGTGTTATTTCAGTGACACGTTGATCCCGAGTGCTGACAAAGGAGGGAGGTCACTGCCAAGTGTCTTGGGATTTTGAAAACAAACATATTGCGGCTTCAGCTTAAGACAGCAGCACTGAGGAGAGAATGGCTAAGACTCTCCTGGACGAAAGAGCTCTGCAATCCAGGTTCTCTCTGCAATCACGCTGACGGGGATGTGTACTTCCAGTTCTCCTCGTCGCTGAAACAACTCTGAAAGGCCTTGAGCAGGCATGCTAGAGAAACTGAAGTGGTCAAGCAAAGACTCAAGGCTTCACAATAAACTCTGCTGTGAAAGCAACAGAAAGTTACAGAAACATAATATATGTACATGTGCATATAATTATAAATGTGCGTGTATTAGTGTACTTGATATGGGGAAATAAAAAACTAGTTCAACACAAAAATTATATTCAAAATTCTTATATGATATATATATATATATATATATATATATATGGTGACAGAGAGAGGAACAAATAGGGACAGACAGACAGGAGGGAGAGAGATGAGAAGCATCAATTATTAGTTTTTTGTTGTGGTACTTTAGTTGTTCATTGATTGCTCTCTCATATGTGCCTTGACCGTGGGCCTTCAGCAGACCGAGTGACCCCTTGCTCGAACCAGCGACCTTGGGTCCAAGCTGGTGAGCTTTGCTCAAACCAGATGAGCCCGTGCTTAAGCTGGTGACCTCGGGGTCTTGAATCTGAGTCCTCTGCATCCCAGTCCGACGCTCTATTCACTGTGCCACCGCCTGGTCAGGCTATATATACATTTTTAATTCCTAGACTTCAACTACTATAATTGGGCAGGAACTAGCAGCACTGGTCACATCTAAAGCTAGATGTATTCAGTATCACCCCCTTAGTATTTTATACAACCAGAGCCACAGACATTTGAGCAACTACAGCACCTGAATGCCAGCCAATTACAAATTCCATAAGGGAAACATAAATGCATCCATCAACTCCTTCTCATTAACTTAAGAGTCAGGCTTTGAACACGCAATTGATTAACACAGTCATTGCCTCAAATTCTTACTTCTTCAGGGATCAGAGATATCTGAATACTCAGCAAGCAAATGCTCCCGCAAACATCTCTGGAAATGTATCAGCACCAAAAGTATTAGAAGTAATTTTTTTTTTTAATATTTCAAGGGACCTACAAAAATGCTCAGGAAAACAAATTTATGAATCAGTTTTATTTTTATTTGCATTTAACATGATTATACACATTCATGTGTCTAACAAGATCTGCACTGTTACATTAAAAATACAGTACAATAACATTCAAAATGAGGTACTTCATATTTATATATTTTCCTTCATAAATAATGCTGTAAGCTACATAAATTCAAGCACTCTGATGCGTAAGTGGCTAGTGGCTTGAATTAGCCGAGCTTATTTCAACACCTTAAAAAACAAAAAAGACAGTTCAGTGCAATAATGATGTAGAAATGAGACCACTGACTTAAATACTATATTAAGATATACTTAAAGAATGTTACATTAGAACTGCTAGCCTAATTCCCCTTCGTCCCCAGCATGAATGACCACAAAGACTGCCAGACACATTGGGAGAAGCATCTACAGAGTACTTTGTTAATAAAGTTGTGTTTATATGCTAGAGTTGCCTGCCTCATCGGAACAATAGTTTCTAGTTTTAAAAGCTGTAAAATTTAAGATTACGAAAGAAAATAAAGCAAGCACATTAGCCTTTATACCATGTTGCTGTAAATGCAGAAAGGAGACTAGGATTTAAAATAGAACATTTCTTACTATAAATACAATTTTCAAATTTAATCCACAGCTCTCGGCACTAGCCAATCAGGTAGGTGGTAAATGTGTCTTTTATTTTAAGTAACAGTGATGAACAGAAAGTTAGGTTCTTCTACACCCAGTGTTCAGGCTCTCGAGTAGCTTTCGGCCATGTGGAGGCAGCTAGGGAACAGGAGCACTGACAGGAAGTGCTGCTGAGCGAACCAGCTTTGCTCTGAGGTTATCGTGCCCACCTCACAATCCAATGTGATGAAATTAGTGCTAAATAAAGTTTCTTCTCCTCTGGCTTAAAAATGAGTGCCTTCTAATCAGGTATGGAATCTACCAATTTGCATGGTAGCGATGAATTCCTGAAATGTTTAATCATAATTTAAAACTAAAATCATTTGTAGAGTATTTTTAAATTGAAAATGTACCTGTGTTTCAGAGATACTTTGCCAAAACTGCTGTCATTTCCTTAATAAGAAATAATTGTTAGATAATTTTGGAAAGCTGTCCTGGGAGCACTCATTTATAATTACCAGTTAACAGCTTCTGATCATCTATGCTAACAGACATAGGTAATGGCAAAGATGATTAAAACATTTCCCATAATCCAGTGTTCTCCTCCATCAGGGAAGCCGGCCAAAAGCAACAAGCCCTTGTCTACAGGGGGAGTCGTGGCCCAGAAACGCAGTAAATGTGATAAGGGCAGTCACTCACTGGGGCCTTGCTGGGGCCAGCAGGGGGAACACTTCTGTCCCACCTCTCGCTGGCCGGGCAGGGAGGAGGCAGCTCCTGAGTAGGCAAGCGCACTTGCATGCACATGGGCACCACGCACACACAGCCACCCCAGGACTAACCCCTGGCTCCAGGCAAGCCGGCCTCAGGCTTGCAGAGCAGGAGAAGGAGGCGGCCAGGGACCACACTCTGGGTGGCGAGGGAAGCCATCTCAGGATCACACTGAGCAGAACAGCTGCGCAGAAGCACTTGGACACTTGACCTGGAAGTGAACATGCTGGACACTACCAGGGTCATGGTCATGGGCACTAAAAACCATCACAAGCCATTGTTGAAGGAGAATTTTTTGATGAGCTTTTCTGTCCTTTGTTTACATTATTCATGGACAAATAAGAGAGCTGGATGTGATGCTGATGCAGATAATATTAGGTAGAATCAGGTGTGAAGCTGCAGATCATTTTTTTTTAAACCCTGCAGGCACATATTGGCACTTTAAGATGGCCAGAGGCCAGCTTCTAGCAGTCCAGAAACAAAACAGAATTATAATTAAGAAGATAGTATGTGATCAAAGTAGAACAGGTAAAATATTTTTCAAATTTAAAAAAAAATATCAATGAATAAAGGTATTTTATTCTATTAACATGTAGTGCTACAAAACTAATTGTTCTTCCATTCATCTAAAGAATTGTTTGGTCCTCTTTTCATAACAACAACAAAAAAACCCACAAAAAAACAAAAGGGAATAGGAATCGTGTACAGTACAACTGATGAAAAGAAGCCACCGGTGGGTCAGGAGCTCAGTGGAGAGAAGAGTCTGACTGTTCACTGTGCATTCTACTGTGCCACCAATTAACCCATCTGTAGGATGGGACAGTTTTAGGTTTCCTTTTTCACCTGCTTTAGTTTAAAATAATAGCCCTGCAACGTTTTTCTAATGACAACAAAATTTTAAAATAGTGTCTGTATTGCAATATTTTGTCTTCTGATCTAAAAGAATGTACCATCTGCTAATAGCAGAAGTCATGGCCTAAATAAACATCCAATTTCTTATTTTCCCTCTTAACACAGACACTTTGCAGTGGTTCACATTTAACAATGTTACAAATTTAGGATTTAAGAAAAAGCCATGCACAGAAGTAAAATATTTAAAAGAAAATATAATGAGCTAAACATGACTACGGTTTACTCTCTAAATTATTACTTATTATGAAGCAAAAC
The DNA here is from genome assembly GCF_036850765.1 of Saccopteryx bilineata. Lineage (NCBI taxonomy): Eukaryota > Metazoa > Chordata > Mammalia > Chiroptera > Emballonuridae > Saccopteryx > Saccopteryx bilineata. Next base: position 177,166,011 of record NC_089495.1, read on the forward strand.
TTCTTTCAAAATTGTACACTGAGGTTTATCTGTTTTTTGGGGGGGGGGTTCTGTTTAAAAATAACTCTTGTCGATATTATTTTAGACTATTTATTTCTATCTGACAAAATAAAGCCCTAAAGGAAATTTGAGGTGATCCAAAAATTCTCTTCAGCGGGACAGGACGGGAGGTGGGGGCGGGGCAGCAGGGAAGATGCACAGCTCTCCCAGCCGTACAGACGACGCGATTCTAAAACCCACAAAACCCTAGCAAGAACTTGGCTCTTTTAAGCATATAGTTATAAGCTGAATGCTGCATTTTACCTGTACATAATTAAAAAGTTGAAAGAAATTAGGAATTGCCTATAGCTCACTCATTACAAATTACCTGCGCTGATCATGTATCTGCGGATGAGCTAAGCATCAAGCGAGCAGGAACCAGATGTGCACCTCCGAGCTCACACTGCTGGGGAGGTGTCGTCAAGCATAGAAGATAAGTTCAGGGATCTGCCCTCCCTGTACCCCGGTGCCATTGGTGCTGTCCGAGGAGCACTGAAACTGGACGGTCACTTTGCCGCACTGAACCTCTGTCATGCCTTCCTGTCCGAAGTAGCTGAGTTCATTGCCGTCCAGTATCACGCTGGCTGTGTAGAAGGTGTCTGGCTCGATCTGCACCGGGTACTCAAACCACACGGGGAAGGTGTTGCTGGAGCCGTCCGAGAAGTACTTGCTCAAGTTCTGCCCCAGAACCACGCCCTGCCGCTTGAGTTCGATCTTGGCGCTGTACTCCGCGGAGCCGCAGCTGGAGCCATACAGCCCGAAGCCAGCAATGAACACTCGCTTGTCCACCGCAAACTGGATGCTGTCACAGCGGCCCCGGTAGCGCCACTGATTGCTCCGATAGGCACACGACTGGAACCGGTGGCAGCGCTGGGGGACGAGGCCCTTGCGGGCTTTGCTCACAAACTGCAGCTCGGGCTTTTTGGCCGCAGTGTACCAGAGGAAGATGTCGTTGGTCTCATTGAGAGTGAGAACTCCGGACTGCGCAGCACCATTTGCAAAATCATCCAGGGCCATCGTAGGTATGCGGATCAAGTAAAGCGCCTTGCCCAGGACCTTGCGTTTATTTTCAATGCTCAGAGCAAGATCCTGCCGCTGGCATTCGACCTCAGCCCAGTTGAGAGCTGCCTCAAAAACAACGATTTCTTTGGCATTCAGAGTTTCCCTGCGAAGGATACTTTCTAGTGTCTGGAAGTCGATATCACAGAATCCCTCCGACTTGAGCGCTAACTCAGCCTGGGCGTCGATCACCTCCCAGCAACGCTGCGTCAGGTCTGGCTCCTCGAACAAGCAGCTCTGGGACAGGAGCACGCAGGCGTTCTTGGCACTCAGGCTGGTCTCCAGGAAATTAACGCAGGCTCTGGCCAGGTGAGGGACAATGTACTTTTTGGCAGCATAGAGAGTAGCCAGCACTGTGTCAGCAGCCAAGTCAATTTCATCACAATAGATATATCTGAAAGAAAGTGCAGAGCATGTAAATGGAATTTTCACAAAATGGGTACATCCAGCAAGAAAGATGCAACTACTTGCGGGCTAGTTCCAAAAAAGTAATCTTCAGTGACAATTATTACAAAGATGATTAGGGATTTAAAAACATCTGAAATATGTTGATAAATTAATATTTCAACTCAGTGGTAAGTTTGTATAATTAAAGACATTAACTTTGTGTCATCATTCTAGCCTCTATGTTATTAACTGCATTTACTGTCTTTTCAAAAAAAATTAAAAGACACTAGAATGGCATATCAGAAATAGTTAATATTATTATAAAACCAGCAAAATTCTATTACATGTACTACTTTGTATTTAATGAAAAAAAAAACTCCTCTGTTTCAGAAGCAATATATATATGTTTTACTTTAAATTTTTTCTGTACATTCAAATAAAAACAAATGCTTTTAATACTACGTTAGCAACGACTGTATCTTGATACTTTTAACTAAGTATGACTTGAATTTCTCCTAAACATAAAATAAAACCTGAGATTAAATAAGATATTTTTCAAATAGTTCCAAGTTCAATGGATTATAAAATACGGACTTCAGCGCTATCTTCCAGTTACCTTTACACAGACTCCAATATAGGCTTTGTAGTTGGGTTTTTTTAACTTTAAACTCTCTTCCCCCCAACACGTTCCTTCCACCTTCAGAATTAGAGACTATACTGTTTCCAGATATACTTGATTAAAATATAAAGGCTGCCTCTGCACTATTTCTGTGATCCTGTGAAGCACCCCAGTGTCAGCAGAGAGAACCCCTCTTGGTGTGTCAGGGGCAGTGCCGTATCTCGGAATGGCATGCAGATGCAGAAATCATCGGCTTCTTTTAGCTTGCTGTGGTTCACCACGTGAATCCATGAGAGCTACATACGATGAAAAATACATGCTGATAACACTTTATTTGTAAATCTGTCTAGCTACCCTTAGCTACTCTTTCTAGCTACTTGCTGTGACGTCTTCCTTCAGTTATATTTCAACTTAGTGAAACACACATAACAAGAAATTAGTAGTGGCTTCTGTAAGAAAGTCACACACAGTAACGGCAATAAGAAAAATGTCCACAATCACAAGTGGAACCAGCAGTTTTGCTCTCAGGAAGCGTTTTCTCTTCTCTGATCAGCTAAGCCATCTACCACTGTCAAGACCTCTTGACAAAATAGCTGGAGCTTAGAGACACTCTAACCAGAGAACCAGGACTTCGGGGAAGATTCTGAAGCACAAGTGGCATCTGGCTCTTACCCTGGAACTGTCAACTGAGCAGTCTTCCCTTTTTCTTGACAGCCCCTTTCCAGGACTGCTAGCTCCTCAGCCACCGTGCAGGTGTGAGGAAAACCTGACCTCCACTATACTGGGACAACGTGGTAATGGTCAACTCTGGCACAACAGGCGCCACACTGCTTTTCTGACTTTTACCACCTTATGTAGATGGCACGTCTAACTTTATAAGTTATATTGAGATATACTTCCTCTGTGAGAAAGATGCTTGTTAAATAACCAATCAAATGACTTAGGTGGAAATATAAGTCTAATTCTTACTCATGGTTCCTAATTATGTAGACATCTGGAATGACACAACACTGCTCATACTGTAATGGAGTAAATATGCTAAAATAATGTTAGCAATCCCCTCTGCAACAGATAATGTTAAATACACAAAGCTGACTTGACGAAGAAAAAAAAAAGTCTTGCAGGTAGAATCAGTTCCTATGTTTTTATCTCTAAAAGACTACAAAGGTCATGAAGTACTGGTTAGTTAAAAAGTGGTGGATTAGTTTATATTTTATGCTCACTTGCCTTTAATTTCCCTACCTTCTTCTGTGAACATTCAAGTTAGCAGCAATTAGATTTCAAAAGTATAATGCAGATAAATAATTAAATACCCTAGAACTCTAGAACTCTAACAGAAATGCTAGGCCTCTCCGACTTCATCTTGTTCCAGCCTGCTTTGTTGCCATGGCCTTTAGGTTAGTAGCTTCTACTTAATCTTGCATACATATACGCTGCCAATCATTAGAGGAATTCTGCTTGTGGCTTGAGATTTATAAAAACAGCCTTACCAGAAACTGCCTCACCTGAGGAGATAAAGGGAGAATGTACAAAAATAATGTTTACTACAGACTTGTAGGAACCTAACCTAATGACCAGACTCACACCAACTAGGGTCAACATACTAAGAACAATGAAGTTTCACAATCTTTCTCAAACCCCTGCTGGTGCCCAGATGTCTACAGTCATCAATCACCTCTTGCCTCTCCTGTTACCCTCTTCCCTAGACTTAAAAGAAGCCTGAATTCTGCACTTTCTTAAGTAGATCTTTAGGACAGTAGTCTGACATGTTCTTGGCTTTCTTTGCCCCAACTCTTTGACACTCCACTCATTGACTGTCATGCTGGAAGCTTGGACTTAGTTACAAAACTAACCACACTATTTATTTTTCAGTAGGCAGCAGGCAATATACAGCAACATTTTAACCATTTGTAAGATAACTGTCCAATCTGTTGACCCACTGAATAATTTTTTCTCAACAAACATTTATTCTGGTGAACTGAAATTCCTACAGCAGCTGATAACCTTGAACTCCGTTATACCTAGTGTGCTAGAGTAAGTATTTAACAACAAATTATATAAACATGATTTAGAATAATCACTGGACTTGAGTAACATGGTAGACTATCACTGCCTAGCACCAGAACATGTAAAGCAGTAGATTCTACTTACCTAATTAACATGTACTGGATTCTGAAAGACCCTGAGATATAAAACTATTTTTTAATGAATGTATACCTTATAGCTTTATATTGCTATATTACCAATTAACATTATTATGTATAAATGCATATAAAACTACAGCCAAACATTCATATCACTCAAATTTCTCCTCTCTTATCAAATGCAAACGCTTATCTTTGAGAAAGGGTACCTGATTTTATGTAAGAGTACGTGCATGTGCGCAAAGATGAGATTATTTCAACAAAGAAGCTTATGTGTGCTAGTAGAAAACAGCTCCTAAAATAAATTTAGAAATCTCTTAATTGGTGGTATTTAAACAAGGTATATATTCCCAGAATTGTGAAGCAGAAACATACTTTATCTTTAAGAGTTCCTCACACACAGTGCTTTCACAGAGGACATCCTCAATTAGATAATGCCCACGCTAGGGAGTTATTTTTCTTTAATTCTAAGTTGTTAAAAAATCAAACCACAAGCCCCCTGCCCCCGAATCCCAGGCTAAGGTGTGATCAGAAATGACTGCAGCATTCCACATGCGTTCCACTCAAGGGTGCACAGTTTCCTCCAAAAACATTTACAAGGTAAGCAGCACCCTCTTTCTTCACCAGTCTCCCTTCTCTGCTACACAGAACTTTAATTAACTGCGAAACCAGCAGAGTACAAACACAGCATAAACAAACTCTCTCCAAACATACGAATGATGCTTACTTCAGCATAGCGAGAAAAGCAGCAGGTTCGACATCTGGTATACGGATTTCATCTTTGTCCTCAGCAAGTTCTCCGTAAAACATTGCATGGAACACAGAGCTCCCAACAGCTAAAACATACTGTGGAGAAAGGGAAATCTTATTTCATGCTCTAAATTGAAGCATTTTCAGCAAATCAACCCAGAAAAACAACTTGAAGCCATCAGGTTCAGTGGACACAGGGCACCTAAACCTGCTTGTGTCAAAGCCAAGGCACAATGTATCTTGCTGTGATGTGTAAGATAGATGTTCATGCAAATCAGTCTCTATGATGCTAATTATCTCAAGGCTTTCACAGATTAATGTAAAAGTTCCCTCATTACAAAATAAATAAAAGGAAAGCTTATCTAACTGATTTCTAGGGGAAGAGTAAACATGTGACTTTCCTGACCTGTCACAACAAGTCCCATGGTGGGAGAGTTAAACGGGCATGGTTTTGTGCAAGATAGAAAGCAGGGGAAGAGGAACAAAGAAAAAATTAAGCGTGGCCAAAGCCCTTTGGAGAAGCTGAGCTTTCAGTGACCAGGTGAAACCCGCGCCGCGTGCCATCCCCACGCTGCCCACCCCAGGCTGCAGGTGGACAGAGAGGGTCCCTCTTTGTAAATCTCAGGACTAAACCGGTAATGCAGCTGTTGCTTACTTTGTGTCCTGGCAACCGCTGAGTCCCACCTGGTGGCCCAACCACAAAATGTACATCTGCCATCAAATCATTATTGAACATCACCGCATTTCTATAAACAGAGGCAATTCATTAATTCACAGTGGCCAGCGTTTTTAATACCCCCTCCCCAATACACAGAACCCACAGAGAAGATTCGCAAGCTAAGCAACAGTTTAATAACTTCAGGGTAAAACTACAAATAAAGGCTCCAACTAACAACTGTGTTTGTAGTCACTGCAAGCACAGGGGAAGTAACTCAAGGTTAAAAAAAAGTTATCCAAACTTCATCAGACTAGGACAAAATAAAAGGTTTCTGTCTTCCATGGCCCACAGACATCCCCCTGTCATTTAAATGTTACAGCTTGCAAAAACATTTTTATCTAAGAGGAAAACAGCTGTCCTGTTTTGGAAAAGGCACAGGCAGTTTTCCATTACCAATAAAGCTGCCGGGAGAAGAGGAAACACAGATTTACGTTAAAATACAGAACGGGTTGTGCAAAAGCAGAAACTTCAACACAGGAAAACTTTTAAAGTAAATACGCTGGCCAGGCACTTACCTTTCTCTGATGGTAGGATAAAGACCCTGCCAATTCGGGGCCGGGATAAGGTTGTTGTTACTGAGGTTCTGCTGGTGGTACTGCTGGACAGTGGTGCTGCTGGAGTTGGCTGGTTTTTTGCGGGGAAATATATCAGCAGCCATCTTCTTCTTCTTTTTAGTCTTCAAGGTAATTATTTCATAACAAACTGGAGGCAACTTGCTGATGCTGCTGCTGCTGCTGCTGTTGCTGCTGCTGCTGCTACTGCTGCCGCCGCCGCTGCCGCTGCTGCTGGTATTTGTTTTCTTCGAGCTTTTCTTGGACCTGTTCTTTACCGTCTCTGGAAGCATCAAGAAGAAGGTGAGACATTTCATGTTCTTTTCCTTGTCATCTACCATGAGTACAGTATGTCTCTCTTTAGAGCTAGATATCCCAAGTAGGTACGAACATCAAGGAAAACAGGCTGGAACGAGCTAAGATGCTAACAGAAACCAACAAGCTGATATTTTGCTTCTTTTTTCAGCTGGGCAAGGTGACCTTTTCACTATGTTGAATAGTAACTGGCTTTAAGTTTTATCCAGTACAAGGTCTGTTAAATAAATGCCCATCATGATTGCTGTTTCTCTTATTTGTTCATAAAAATAACCCAGTTTCCTGGATCACCTGAAAATGCTACAGTGAGCAAAGATGACAGGCAGAGAGCTGGAGCACTTGTTTTCTGAATTAGGTTAGCAAGATGTGCGGGAGCTGCGCGAGTCTGTTCAGCCAGCTGAAGTTGTGTGGTGAATGGATCAGAGAGTAGGTATTACAGCCCTGCAGATGGAGTCAGACAGCCAGTGCTCGGAGCCAATAGCTGAAGTCACCAATCATGATTGGACCAAGCAAAACAGTGACACCTATTGTAACGTGCACAGTTCTGATATTAAAGGAACAGCAGTTGCATTTTCTTGTCTACTGTATTGTTGCATATTTAAGTAAGATAAACAGCCTATGAAACACATTTGAAAACAGGAAGAGTTTATGCTCACAAATTTCTCTTCAGTAGACATACACTTTTTATTTCCCCAAACGAGCAGGATTAATTAGCACAGGGCAGGGACTGACGTCTATCCTGTATTACCAGTAAAATCTCTGTCCCGGCAGCATATAGTTTCAAACACTTCAAACAAAAACCTCCATTCTACCAGCTAAGAGGAATTATTAATAGCAAAGCCATACTAAACACATTTATCACAGCTTAATGGAAAAAAACATTATTTTTCTTTTCCTTTTTTCAGTCTCTTTGAATGTAAATTATAATCTAGTGCAAAATAAGAGATGAGGTCATGCATTCATTTTACCTCCTGGTGTTTCCTAGCTTCTGTAATGATTTTTGACAGGAGTCCCAGATCCCAAAATACTGTTAATAAGACTAACGTTATACAAGTAGGCTTAACTGCACCAAAACACCGACCAATTCTAGATGTAAAAATAAGATTCAAATGAGACAAATCTAAATTTGGTAATCAGTGTTTAAAAGTTGTAATTCACTAAAAATATATCAGATGGGGCCTTGCTTAGGATTTCAAAATGCAACAGAAATATTATACCCTTGGCATAATTTTAAGGAATATAACCCACAATATCTAACACAAAACCAATAATAAGGCTATTCAAAATGGTAAATGTTCTGATGCTACTTAGTTAAAACGCAAACAGGTTCTTTCTGCTTTGAGTCAGAAGAAAATAAAACTACTATGTGGTTTTTATAGACAAGAATCCTCCAACAATTTCTACCTTTAGTGAGTTATGAAAAAAACAGAAACACCTGCTGTAGTCCCGCACATGCTTATTACTTCCTAATGAGGTCCTAAAGGAGAGTTCATCTCACCTCCATCTATCTGCTCCCAGTGGAGCAGCCGTTTCTACCCTGCAACCGAATGCACCCTCATGACCACAGCCCTGCTTGTTGCACGACATTCATTGGAACAAGTTCTCAACAGAGTGAGGGCTCAACAAATGGGAGCTTTGACTGTTGTTATAACTGATAATCTACCAAAGATAACACAGCAGAAGTCAGACATTAGATCCCGAGGACCCAAAATCATTAATTGATCTAAGGAACATCGTCTTTATTGTCGTTATTCCTAAAACTGCAAAGCCACTATAAGACAGACTGTGAATGTAAGAGAACCATGGTCTTCAGCAGGTATTTATGCCCATTTTCCAAGGACCATGTAAAGCAGTGGTAGTCAGTCAACCTGGTCCCTACCGCCCACTAGTGGGCATTCCAGCTTTCATGGTGGGTGGTAGCGGAGCAACCAAAGTATAAATAAAAAGATAGATTTAACTATAGTAAGTTGTTTTATAAAGATTTATTCTGCCAAACTTAGCGAAAGTCCAACATAAAGTACTTGGTAAGTAATTATTATTATATGCTTTAACTTGCTGTAACTCTGCTTTATAAATTTTATAAGTAAAGTTACACTCCTACTTTATAAATCACCATTACTGTGGAACCGGTGGGCGGTTAGAAAATTTTACTACTAACAGAGATACAAAAGTGGGCGGTAGGTATAAAAAGGTTGACTACCCCTGATATAAAGGGTCCTTATTTATTACAGTCATCACGGGGCTACTTACCACATACACGCATATACGCACACTTCCAAGTAACTTTCAAACACTTTTTAACCCACAATGAGAGAGAAAGAGAGCATCTAGAAAGTAGTTTTTAAAAGCACATGGTAAAAGGCATGAAAAAGAAACAAGTGAGTTCCTATGTGAGCTAACTATTCAGGATATGATTTAAAAAAATAAATCAAAGGATTTCTCTCCTTCTTACCTGCTCCTAAACTTTTTGCCTACTACCCTCCTAAGAAAGCCACCAGGACTGGGAGGTCCTTCTGACAGGTCAGACAGTAATCAATTTGAATGGAAAGGGAAATGAGCTGCTTTGAGATAGACACACTAATAATTGGCAGCTGGACAGACAAAACAGAAAAACCATAAAGAGCAGGCCCAAGAACTCAGAAGGCTCTGTGGTTTTTATACATACTGTATACAGTTCAACACTTTTTACTAAGAAAGCCTCCAACATACACTGCTCTTATACCAGTGAAATAAAGAAAACATGCACAGAACCAGTTAAGAAAGAAAATTACATATTTTAGAAAATCTTTCTGAGATTGAGGTTTCAGTTATTTGGAAAATTAAGTTTTTGAAAAAGCCCCAGTCTGCCTGTGAAGTGCCATAGTGCTAAACCGGAATCACCCAGAACTGTGTGGAGAAGAGGGGCCTTTCACTTGGATAGGACTAGGAGGCTGGCTGTTTACAAAGATAAGATCTTCACTACAGAAAGTAATCGAATTAAAATGACATTTAAATTAGTGTAGCCAATTTGAAAAGTATGAAAATGTTAATAAAGCCGAGAGGACGGGAAACTTATGGAGAAGGACCTTTTCTTACAGAAGTCCTTGCTGCTGAAGGCAGGGCCCAAGGAGCGGCAGCAGGTGCTCTCTTTGAGCCTGTTAGAAACCCAGGTCTCAGCCACATTCTGCATCAGAATCTGTTTTTTTAAACAAGACCCTCCAGGTAATTTGTATGACACTTAAATTTGAGAAAACCTTATATAAATAACTGAGGAATGCTACAGGTTCTACGGAATTATCTAGCACCAACCTCTGGCATCACATTTTCCATTCAATTATCAAAGTGAATGAAGAAATCATTTAAAATAATTTAATCCGGGTCCTGGCTTGTTGGCTCAATGGATAAAGCGTCGGACTGGCATGCAGACAGCCCGGGTTTGATACCTGGTCAGGGCACACATGAGAAGCAACCATCTGCTTCTCTTCCCCTCCCAGAGCCAGTGGCTCGATTAGTTTGAGGGTGGCCCTGGATGCTAAAGATAGCTCGATGGGTCCGAGTATCATCCTCAGGCACTAAAAATAGTTCAGCTGATTCAGCATCAGCTCCAGATTGGGGTTGCTGGGTGGATCCTGTTTGAGGCACATGCAGGAGTCTGTCTCACTATCTCTTCTCCTCTCACTTAAAAGTTAATTTATTTCATTTGGTTTGGACATAAAACATTAACAACCTTCATGTCTTGTTCTGAAATTCTTCTGATTTAAGCCCTAAATGTCAAAATTCAGGTGTGTAAACAGCCAACTGAGAGGGTCCTCAACATTTTTCCATCTCTGGAAAGAAAGCTCAAGCCCAGACTCATTTAAAGGACAATAACAGAGATGACATTAGTGGGGAGAGTAAAGGATTAAAAACTGCCAAGTGCGAAAGACATGAACTACGTAATATTTTTAAATAATCTACTTCACAATTTTATTTCAAAAAACTAGTACTGTAGCATAGCAAAACTGGCAATCAAGCAATGTGGCTGAGTCCTGGCTCAGCCACAAAAAATTAAAGTGTATGTGTGTTGGTGAGTGGGGGTCCCGAACAAATCATTTAGCCTTTAAGCGCCTCAGCTTCTTCGGCTATAAAATGAAGAGGTGCATCAAGAATAGATGAGTGTTAATCAAACTTCACCCTCAATCACAGCACAAAACCCATTCTACATTCAGACTTGTTACTAAGGCACCAGCACTCACATACATTTACAAATGGAAAGACAGGTCACAAAATTAACTCTTAACATGTTATGATAAACTCGAATATTTCCTACTTTATTCTTTTCTTTTTAATGTTGTTCTTGGTTCATTTCATTGATTTCATGAGTACAGTATAATACAGTTAGTCTAAATAACAACAGTCTTAATGGTTTCTTTTCAAGGTTTAACATTCTATCGAGAATTTGGACTTGGGAATAAGAAAGAAGTCGAGACTACACCAGCTCAGTGGAGCCTATGAAAGCCCTCCAACTGCGTGCACGCCGGGAGTGTGCGTGATGCTCTGGAGAGGAAAGCCAGAGCTGCGTCTGTCCCTCAGAGTCATCCATAACCCAGAGCGCAGTGAGCTGTTATAAAACTATCTAAGACTGCTTTGAAAACACAGGAGAGTCATGGGACTTTATTCTCTGCTTTCATTTTTATAGTCGTCTATCTCAGGGGTCCCCAAACATTTTACACAGGGGGCCAGTTCACTGTCCCTCAGACCGTTGGAGGGCCAGACTATAAAAAAAAACTATGAACAAATCCCTATGCACACTGCACATATCTTATTTTAAAGTAAGAAAACAAAACGGGAACAAATACAATATTTAAAATAAAGAACAAGTAAATTTAAATCAACAAACTGACCAGTATTTCAATGGGAACTATGGGCCTACTTTTGGCTAATGAGATGGTCAATGTGCTCCTCTCACTGACCACCAATGAAAGAGGTGCCTCTTCCGGAAGTGCGGCGGGGGCGGATAAATGGCCTCAGAGGGCCGCAGTTTGGGGACCCCTGGTCTGTCTCATTAAACACAAATTATGGCTTCTTCTCCTTCTTCCTGAAATTCAATAGAAAAGGTTAAAACCTCCTTTATTAAATCTGTAACCCAGAAACACCACCCACTGGGTTGAAGGGTAATCACGGACACCAGTTCTGTATCTATTGACAAATTTCACCTCAAAAATGTCTAATATTATATCACTTGTTCCTATACCTTCTGAATTTCAAAGCTGTTATGAGACATGGTTAACCTGCTCCAATGAAGTAAATAAGTCAAAAAGCCCATCAATCCAGAGCATTCTCAAAATACACCATGTATTAGGTGTTGGGCACATAATGGAGAGCAGATTAGGAACCAAGCTTAAAAGGTTGTAAGCTGGCCCTGGCCAATTTGCTCAGTGGTAGAGCGTCGGCCTGGCGTGCAGGAGTCCCGGGTTAGATTCCCGGCCAGTGCACACAGGAGAAGCGCCATCTGCTTCTCTACCCCTCCCCCTCTCCTTCCTCTCTGTCTCTCTCTTCCCCTCCCGCAGCCAAGGCTCCACTGGAACAAAGTTGGCCCGGGCGCTGAGGATGGCTCCAGGGCCTCTGCCTCAGGCGCTAGAATGGCTCTGGTTGCAGCAGAGCAACGCCCTAGATGGGCAGAGCATCGCCCCTGATGGGCATGCTGGGTGGATCCCGGTCGGGCGCATGAGAAAGTCTTTCTGACTGCCTCCCCGTTTCCAGCTTTGGAAAAATACAAAAAAAAAAAAAAAAGGTTATAAGCTAACAACAGAGGGTTTCAGATGATTTTCATCATTGCCAGAAAATTTAATGACCTTTGTCTCTTTTCATTCAATTCCCAACAACAAAATTATCAATTTAAGCTTATTATATCATCCTCTTCATTCACCAATAGGAGATTTGCCAGATATCCTACCTTTATTTAGTATTATCATACATGTTTAGTTTGGAAACTTGAATGAGGTTTGGAACTAAAAGAAACCCTAGAAATCATTTAAGGCAATTCTGCTCCACAGATACTGTAACCAGGTGCCCAAAAGAAGAAGAGCTTTGTGGAAAGTCCAGTTAAATAGTGAAGCAATGCCTGGACTAGAACGCAGATTTGCTGACTGCTTGCTAATCACCCACAGTAATTACCCTACATCTTACATAATGCTTTATCTTCACATTTCTATTCTATATAAAATAAGAATATATGTGCAGAATTTATAGACATGAAAACCAGGAACACACATACTCAGCACCCTGCAGGAGGCACACTCTAGAAGAATGCAAGAAAGACGCTTTCTGAAAAGAAATGGAGAGAAACTGGAACAAGGAGGAGCACAAGCAGAACAGTCAGGAGCAAGCTTCTCAAAAACAGAAGAGACTCCAGGTAAAATGAAAGTTTGAAAACCAGCCATTCACAGTTAACACCAACAAATCCTATGTCGATAATGCTGGCAACTCTTGTTTAACCTGTTCTAACTCTGGACTATTTGTCTGGACTTGTATTTGGTTTACTACAAGACACCTGAACAGCTTCAGCAGTGAAGTCAACTGAGGTTTAAACAAGGTAGTGCAGACTGAAGAAATGAGTTAGCACTCCCACAAATTAATAGTACATAACAGAGAAATTTAACCTGATAAGTCAAAATGAAATAGTGTTTTGTTTCTGCTTCTTTTGTGCATTAATACTGCATGAAAGTTGTGTGATTTGGAAGGTAAAAAAGATAAGCCACAAAATATTGGCAGTCCCCTAAAGATAGCATCAGCTGCTGGAGAACAGACTATATGCTTTCTAAATTTGGAAGTAAATATGGAGTCCAGCACTGACCGCATGGTATGGTGAAAAAAAACCTGGAACCAATAACTAGTTCCATTAAGGTTAGTGACTTAGTATCTGTGAGCCTCATTTTCTCATCTGCCAAATGGGGTAATTATAGCCAGTTCATTCCTCTCCAGTCTATTGTGAAGGCAAGATTACATGTCTGTGAAAGCACTTTGATAAAGGTTGCAAACACTCTGCAAAAGGTAAGTTTTCACTATTAGCAACAATTGTACCCAAAGCAGGAAACATTTGTGATACAATCTTCCAAAACACTAAACCCAAAGATTAATCTGGCTATCTGCCCTTGGAATCTTCCAGGCTTCACAGCTACTGACATTTCATCCCATTCCCAGGCTTTTCCAGTTCCACCCAAGAGCCTAACAGGTCCCGAACTGCTCAGGTTTTGCAGGTGAGGTTCAATGGTCAAGATTTGTGTTGTACATGGTGATCAGGACCCCACCCGAGGCCCAAATCTGCACCTGGAACTCACACTCCAGGCTGTGTCCACTGGACTTCATTCAAACCTCCATGAGATCACGAGTTGGCAAAGGCCCTGCTGTACCCACCTCCTCAAAGCCCAAAGCTGCAAGTAGTCATTCTGGCCAATCGGCAACGTCTACACTAGCAACTCAATTTGGCTTCTCTCTCAGCCAGTACTCAGTTGAATTCTAGCAAGAACATGCTCAAGAACAGTTTCACTAAATCTTTTTCTTTTCATCACACAGAGCTACAATTAACCTTGACTTGTACGACTTGTACTTTAAATCGGGGGGGGGGGGGTATGCCCAATGAATGTGACAGTTTGTTTTTGTTTTTTTTGCTTTCTACTTTTTTTAATTTTTAAAATTATTATGTTAACATGGATTCAAGTGGTGATAGTTCTTTAGAAGCAGGAATGATTCTTCTTAAAATTCCATATGGGCCTGACCAGGCGGTGGCACAGTGGATAGAGTGTTGGACTGGGACCCAGAGGACCCAGTTTCAAAACCCCAACGTCATCGACTTGAGCACAGGCTCATCGGGCTCGAGCATAGGCTCACCAGCTTGAGCGCTGGGTTGCTGGCTTGAGCACTAGGTTGTTGGCTTGAGCGTGGGATCATAGATGTGACCCCATGATAGCTGGCTTGAGCCCAAAGGTTGCTGGCTTGAGCAAGGGGTCACTCGCTCTGCTGTAGCCTCTCCCACCCCCCATCAAGGCACATATGAGAAAGCAATCAATGAACAACTAAGGTGCCGCAATGAAGAATTGATGCTTCTCATCTCTTTCCCTTCCTGTCTGTCTGCACCTATCTGTCCCTCTCTGTCTCTCTCTCTTGTCTCTGTCATTATATATATATATATATATATATATATTCCATATGGTATTAACATATTTGGTGATTATAGCTATGTCTGTAACTTGTCTGAAATACTAAACAACTCATCTAACTACCAAATCATTATCACATATTAAATGAGATGATCTTGAAAGGTTATATATAAAATGTATAATAAGATATACCTTGATGATAGCTATTTAAAGAAATGCTACTATGAATTCTTTTTTAACATCTAAGATACTTTGGTAAGCAAGGTAAATAAATTGCAGTTTAAGGATCTGACAGTAAGTTTCCTGGCATGTAAGAGTTGATTACATAATTTCTTACCTTTTCCAATTCTATACTTCTAAGATTAAAGAATCTGTATAATGATGTTCAACAAAATTGATTTATTTAAAAGTTTTCTTTACATTTTAATACTATGGTTTTGATCAATACCCAACTAACATTCTATGTATATATATGTGCATTTTAATGATTTAAAATCCCCCTCCATGTTTTAAAACATAGTTGAAATTGGGTTGTCCCTTAAAATTGATAGCATCACCTAAGTATAACTATTGGAATTTTTTTCCTTTCTTGTTGGTACATAAAATAATAGCATGTCTTACAATTGATGGCACCTCACAGGCAGAAATATATATATAATTCAAGAGAGAGAAAGGATTCTTTTTTAGGTTGGTTAATTATTCCTCTAGCCGGGCAAGATGATGGCTCAGAATTCCAAATAAACTCCATTAGAGTAACTGAGCTTTCATCAAGTGGTCATTTTATAAAGTGCATAATCACAATTCTCCAGAAGGCACTAAGGCTGCTACAGTGACAGCCACCGATATGGTAGAAAACCTAGATGAAAACTGCAAAATGAGAATTTCCATTGCCAGGACTGGTCAGAGTTCTAGCATTAATAAAATGCATTTCTAATACTCTTCTCATGGCATACAACTATACATGTACATAAAACTGATTAATGGAAAACTATTAACTCTCTGGGTAATATCTGCTGAAGAAATTTTATCAATCAATCTCAGATTTATCAATTTATAACAACATTATACATAGATTAAACCTGAAGCTAAATGTCTGTTTAGAAATTATTGTTTGCAAAGAAAATCTATACTAAAATGTTAGTTTAAAAAGGAGAAATACCATGTTACAATGATCATTATATGTATGACTTTCTCCTAGATATTTGAAAACAATTTATCCAAAGAAAAGTAAAATCAGGCCTCAGGAGGTCTCTTCTGAGAAAGCCGGAGGGGAGATTGTTCGGATCCAACAGGGGACATTATCCCTACTGGAAATGCTGGAATGGAACAGTTTTGCCCAACAACTGCCACGGCTTACTCTAGGTTGTTTGTTGGCTTTAGTTGACAGAGAAAAATAATGTATTTTAGTCCAAAAAAAATTTATAGGTATTTTTTACTTTAGCTGGATATATGTTTTTCTGGTATTAGGAGGGAAATAACCAAACACATCTCCACAGTCAGATCACTAAATTCCAAAGCCTCTCTTCACTTACATCCTTAACTAAAAGATGCACTACTTTGAGAAAGTTACCCTTTCCAACAGCATGTGGAACGAGAAGAAAAAATTCAGACAACCCTCAAGTCACCAGATACGCTATATTAATTCTGATTATTAATGGGGCTCATGGACCAATTTCCCCAACATTCACAACTCTTAGTGAAAAAGCTCAACAAGACCAAAAAAAAAAAAAAAAGAATTCCTAAATACAAGTCATCTAAATGTGTTATTCTGTTATTCTAATGATCACTCCTTAAAAATGAATACTACTCTTTTATAATTCAATTTATTACCACTACCCCCACTGAACCAAGTGAAGTTATAACAAATTATTTTATATTTAACATTTTTATTACTGTAGAATGAACAAATTAGGTTTGGAAAAGGCAAGGTCAGGAGAAAAAAAAGTCATTTTTAAAAAAAAATTTTTTTTAAAAATGAGACTTACTAGTTTATTTATTTATTTATTTAGTGGCAGAGATAGAGAGAGTCAGAGAGAGGAACACATAGGTACAGACAGGAAGGGAGACAGATAAGAAACATCAATTCTTCGTTGTGGCTCCTTAGTTGTTCATTGATTGATTTCTTATATGTGCCTTGACCGGGGAGCCACAGCAGACCAAGTGACCTCTTGCTCGAGCCAGCGACCGGGTCCAAGCTGGTGAGCTTTGCTCAAACCAGATGAGCCCGCGCTCAAGCTGGCAACCTCGGTGTCTCGAACCTGGGTCCTCCACATCCCGGTCCGATGCTCTATCCACTGTGCCACCGCCCGGTCAGGCTAATTTCTTATTTTAGCAAAACCACATAGAAAAGTTCACTTGCCAATTTTGCAATTTGACCATATTATACACACATGCACAATGAGCAATGATTAACTACAATTTAATTAAATGCCTTCTTTCATTTTTATATAAATAATATATGTGACTAGAATAAAATATAGTTATTTTAAGCCAACAATATAAGACCTAAAAGTAAGAGATCTGTTACAGAGAAAAAAAATTGTGTAAATATGTAGTTACAAGACACCTTTGCACCCAATTTCTAACATCTCTTTCTGGAGGAGAGAGTCACCAGAGGAAAATGAAAATGGCACATGCATTTATTTCTAAACGGAGTCACAAAGATATTGCTTAACAAAATATCCAAATAGAATTAAAAGCCTGTGACAGAGGGTTATTATAGAAACCAGCTTCTGGCAAAAATTCGAAGTAAAAATCTGTTCAAAGTCCAAATCAAAAAATATGTTTTATACTACTTTTAATTAGCTTTAAAGTATGTAATTCCTCGTGACAGTTGTGAAGGACACACTATAAAGGCACACTGTCCTGTAAACGCTGGAATAACCTTAACTACAGTAGCACATCAACACCGACGCACAGTCTGGGCTGCCTCCGTCTGCTGCAGAAAGTAACTCAGCACCGATAAAGGTCTCCCTTGTTGCTTCCCCGTCTCACGCTGGTGTAATCGGAATAAAAGTTGAGGGTTTCTATACTTAGCTTCATTACACATGTCAGAACTAAGAAAATAAGGTATTTCAAACAAAAATACAATTCTAATAATACATTCAGCAATTCTTCTTTTCAATTAAGAGCTACTATATATATAAGTAGGCCACCACTTGAATTGCCCAGAGGTACAGAATAAAATAACCTAATTGCTCATAAAATAATGTTAAAAATAAATCTCACTTAGAAAATCAAAAGTAGTCATAAAAATAACTTCTTAAATTTGGGCTTCCCGAATCTCTGCATTATATTAACAAACAATAGGTATATAGTATTTATATATGTATGTACCTTAAATATAATAAACAGAATAAAAACATTCAAGTCAAAACATCTTTAAAAAATGGCAACCCAACTGTTAGTACTATACATATATTTTTAAATAACAAACAGAGAAGCAACCGTTTCACCAGAGTTATGAACTACATGGACTCATACAAGATCCTCTATAACAGTGGTCCCCAACCCCCAAACCACGGACCGATACCAGTCCATGGGCCATTTGGTACCGGTCCACAGAGAAAGAATAAATAACTTACATTATTTCCGTTTTATTTATATAACATATTTAAGTCTGAACGATGTTTTATTTTTTAAAAATGACCAGATTCCCTCTGTTACATCCATCTAAGACTCACTCTTGACACTTGTCTCAGTCATGTGATACGTTTATCCATCCCACCCTAAAGGCCAGTCCGTGGCCCAAAAAAGGTTGGGGACCACTGCTCTATAATGATGATGGATAGAACAAGGCCAAGGAAGAACAGATTAGGAAAGTGGTGATCAAAACATAAGCATTTTTGCCTGACCGGGTGGTGGCTCAGTGGGTAGAGCATCAACCTGGGACACTAAGGTCCCAGGTTCAAAACCCTGATGTCTCTGCCTTAAGCACGGGCTCACCCAGCTTGAGTGCAGGATCGCTGGCTTGAGAGTAAGATGCTTGCCTGGAGCCTGAACCCCAATCGAGGCACATATGAGAAGCAATCAATGAACAACTGCAGTGCTGCAACTACAAGTTAAGGCTTCTCATCCCCTCTCCTCCATATAAAAGCATTTTCACTAGCCAGGAATAAGGATCATATGAGAGACCTGGCTGATGTCAGTACTTCTTAAGGTTAACACTCCCTTCTCATAAAATTAAAAATGTCACCACAAAAAGAAAACAAAAAGGGATCTTTATTAAGGGGCATGTGACCAAGTCTTAACCAACTACTGATTCTATGCTGCTCTCCCTAAAGAAGTAATTAAGTGAAGAAAGATCTCTTCTGCTCTATCAAAAGTCAGGACTACAGACCAAGTATCTACCCAGAAAAAGAAATTCTGTTTGGATCTCCATGGTCTGGCTCCAGGCTTTTTGCCTCATGCTCTTCACACACTCACAATACAAACAAGACTACAGCTGACCCTTGAACAACACAGGTATGGAAAATGTGGCTCCACTTATATACGGACTTTTTTCAATAAATACCGTTATTTTCTCTTCCTTATGACTTTCTTAATAACATTTCCTTTTTTTTAGCTTACTTTACTGTAAGAATACAGTATATAATACATTTAACATATATGTGTTAATTGACAGTTATTGGTAAGTCAACAGTAGTTACAGTTTTAGGGATTCAAAGGTGATATGCAGATTTTCAACTGTGCAGTGGGCCAGTGCCCAACCTCCATGTTGTTCAAGGGTCAACGGCATTCCCATAGCGCAAATGAGCCCATTGCTTCCTGCCATTCTCACTGCCTGCCCTTTTCCCTACAAACCTACCTGTCAGAAGCCTGAGAAGCCTTCACAGAACATTCCAAAGATACCTCAAAGGTTTCCCAGCACTTCCTGACTTCCTGCATCACTTTCTCACATTTCATCTTGCCTTAAGTGGTCTGATTAGACCGAGTTCTCTGAAGGCTGCATCTCCTTATCTCCCAACAAGAGCTAACAGCACCATACCCACACCTGGCTTTCAATTAGTAAGTAACAAGAAGGACTGAGTCCAACACTTCCAAGTCTATCTAGAACCCTAGACTGCTGGAGTGCAACTGGTCCTGGCTAAAATGGTCTGCAAATGAGGTCTCGGGTGTATTCAGCTGTCTGAGATACAGGTCTCTGCAGGCACCGTGGTAAAGAACCTAGACATCTATTAATGTGTCCCGAGGCTCTACTGAACATGTCTAAACACAAATGTGGTTTCATAATATTGCACTCCACTTGCAGCTAGGCCAACTAAAAATACTAAAGCTTGACTAAAGCACGTCTCCACATGTACTCAAAGCAAGACTTTATTTCATTAAAAGTCTAAAACTTTTTTTTTATTAAGTGAGAGGCAGGGAGACAGAGAGAAAGACTCCCAAATGTGCCCTGATTGAGATCCACCCTGAAAGCCCTCTATTGGGGCGATGGTCTGCCCATCCGGGACCACTGCTCTGTTGCTCAGGAACCCAGCTATTTTAACACCTGAGGTGAGGCCATGGAGCCATCCTCAGCACCTGAGGCCAATTTTTGCTTGAATTTTGCCATTTGAACTTTGGCTACGGAAGGTGGAGGAAGAGGGAGAGGAGGAGAGAGTCAGGGGAGAGAGAGAGAGGGAAGCAGATGGTCGCTTCTCCTGTGTGCCCTGACCTAGAATCAAACCTGGGACTTCCAAACGTTGGGGCCCATGCTCTACCGCTGAGCCAACTGGCCAGGACCAAAGTCTAAAGCTTAATGTAACATATTCACATATTCAAAGAGAAGTCTGGGTAAACCAGGAGCAAGATCCCGTCCGTTACTAGGACAAAGCTGCCTTTATCAACTTGTCCCAATTCATGGTCTGGCATATTTATTTATAGCACCAGTAGAGAATTTTAGTGATTTAATGAACTGGAAAAGATAATAAATGCTAGCAATTCATATAAAAGGAGGAAAGCAGTCATATGAATAATCTTAAAAAAAATGGATAATTAAAGAGACTTTAATATGTGGCTTTAAAATGTGTTTCGTCTCTACTTAACATTGAATAGATGAATTTCCACTACATTAGATGCTCCCCATCTTAAAACAAAGTAATAAAGCAGGCCTGTGTGTACTGCGCTGACTGAACAGTGTCGAATGTCATGCCCACCCGCAAACAAGCGCACATTCCCAACAGGAGAAGACAGCACAGGCAGGCACTTACACGCATGCGTCTCCGTGCCACGCTTCACCGAGAACCGGAGCATTAAGAAATTTAGTATTTTTCCACCCAAAATAGGAAACTCTCAACCTCTACCTAGAGTTAGAATAAATGGGGCCAGCTGAATATCCTAGTCATGACTGGAAAGTCTCTTGCTTGGCTGGTGTGTTTATGAAAGGAAACGTTTACCGCCAGCAATGATTTTTAAAAATTTTCAGTCGAGTTGATAATGTAAATAAACTATTATAAAATAATGGCTTTAACTGTGTGTTGGGAAAAAATAAAAGCTTGAATTTCCAAGTAAGCTCCACTATTTTTTCTTTATAAAAGTGTATGTTTTGGAAGGTGCAATGAGGGAAATACATCTATTTTGCACCCACTGTTTAAACTACGAATGATTTTAATGTAGTAAGCATTGCCGGCAGTTTTGAACTGCAGTTCAGAAGGTATCTGACGCTGGTACAGTGTCTGAAGCGCTCTGTGAGGTCCCAGTGGCGTCTGCGTGAGGCGTACCCCAAAGCCCTGGCGGAAGCCCTCCGCCCCACAGTAAAGGGAGGGTTTTCTCCCAGAGCTCCAACCTGTAAACACTGGTTCACAGTCCGACATTTTGGTGGCGCAGTGGATAAAGCATAGACCTGGAAATGCTGAGGTCGCCGGTTCGAAACCCTGCTTGCCTGGGCAAGGCACATATGGGAGTTGATGCTTCCAGCTCCTCCCCCCTTCTCTCTCTCTCTGTCTTTCCTCTCTCTCTCTCTCTCTCTCTCTCTCTCTCTCCCTCTCCTCTGTAAAATGAATAAATAAAAAAAATTAAAAAAACTAATGATGCAACTGGTTCCTAAGCCACCCGAAGGTCACTTCAGTAGACCCTGAGCAGCCAAAGGGAGCAGGCACCAAAGGACTGGGTCAAGTCGCCTTGCCTTCCCCATTCACACCTCAGGAATTTAAGAACAGTGGTGGAACAGCTCAGGTGGGCGCAGGCGAGGTGCTGTGCACTTCTCTGCCATAATCCACGTTCTGTTCCATGAGGACTCTCTGGGAGACAAGCATAAAGATTGTTGATTTCATCAAATCTCGACCCTTGAGTATATCTTTTTAATACTCTGTGTGATGAATGAGAAGTATGCTTTAAAGCATTTCTGGTGATACCGAATTAGAATTATCGTCTTGAGAAAAAATATTTGTGCAACTATTGTGTTAGAACTGAACTAGCCACTTTTGTTCAGGGAACACCACTATACTTGAGAAAATAGGCAATGTGTGCTTATTCACACTTAGGTATGGATGGAGTAGCCATTTTCTCAAAAATAAATGAAGTGAGCCTGTCACTTTTAGGAAAACAATTGCCAGTGATAACATTCAAATCTCCAAGCAAATATTAGAATCTTGAAAATATTGATTACACTAGTGTTTTTCAACCACTGGTCCGCGAATCGGTCTGCCAGAAATTTTGTGCTGGTCTGCTAAAGAGTTAACCACCCTGACGTTATATGAAGATTATATAGAACCAGTAATCTTAGTCAAATTCACTTATGCTCAGGGTAATTTCTGCCTCAGCAGTCCCTGAAGTAATTTTATTTTTATTGGTTCCAAGTGTAAAAAAGCAGAAAACCACTGGATTATGCCACTATGAGCTTGCTAGCTTCCCAATGCTTAATGACTGTTTCTGATGAGATTGGTAATGACATTAAATAAATATAATTTTTTGATATTGTATAATGAAACATCACTATTTGAGAGAGTTGCATAACTCATTGAACCAATGTTTTCTAATAACAATGCAATTATATTATAGAATCATGCACAGGTGAAGAGTCCATTCATAGTGTAAGACAGACCAATGGATTCTCGTAAACAAGAGCAAAATTCACTGATGGTTTTAGATTCCGCATGACAATTAACTTTTAAGAAACCAGCATTCAAGTTTTGATGAGGTATCAAATAACAACCAGGATTATCTGAAAAGGCTATTAAAATACCCCTTCCATTTCCAGCTACATATCTGGGTGAGGCCAAATTTTCATCATAGGCTCCAACCAACACATTTGTTTATTTTTAAACAAATAAATATTGTTTTAAAGATTTTCTGTTTTCACTTTTACTCCAGTAAGTAGCAATAGACATAATAAAAGCTCTCTGGGCTTCTCAAAATATTTAAGCATGTAAGAATTCAGAGACCAAAAAGTAGAACTACCAACATCATAAGGAGTTTGGATTTTACTGTGACTGGTAGTAAGTAAGCCACTGAAGATTTTCAACAAAGATTATAAAATAGATATAAGGGGTCCTTGGGTTATGACAGCCTCAACATATGTTTCGAGTTTATGACATTCACTCCCATAAAAACTTAACAACTGAGACGTGTTTTGGCTTACACCATTAGCGTTGTACTTACGACTACGGACTACGTGGAAGAACTAGTTCCAGACAATCCTGGAATAATTCTTTAGGAAGGCAGAGAGGCCTGCAACAGGTCCTGTACCCTCTACATCAGCTGCTTCTCAGACGAAACACCTGTAGTACAGGTAGAATCATCTCCAGCGTCTCCTGCATGTTCCTTAGGCAATCCTGATTCACCTGACCCAGTATCTCCAGCACCTTCTGCAGGTTCTCCTGCCTCTCCAGCTTCCTCTTCCCAATAGGTCACTCTCTCCCGCCTTGCAATGCCCCTTCCAGTGTGCAAGTCAACCGCAGGAATAAAGGTAAAGAATTTTTTACACTCATTTTTTGTTATTTTTTTCTGCTACCACAGTACAGTATATTTACGTCCTTTTCCTTTTCCTGTGGCTTAACTGTGTTTTTATTTATTTATTTTTATTTTTTTTATTTTTTTGTATTTTTCTGAAGCTGGAAACGGGGAGAGACAGTCAGTCTCCAGCAGGTGCCCAACCGGGATCCACCCGGCACGCCCACCAAGGGGCGATGCTCTGCCCCTCTGGGGTGTCGCTCTGCTGCAACTAGAGCCACTCTAGCGCCTGGGGCAGAGGCCAAGGAGCCATCCCCAGCGCCCGGGCCATCTTTGCTCCAATGGAGCCCCGCTGCGGGAGGGGAAGAGAGAGACAGAGAGGAAGGAGGGGGGAGGGGTGAAGAAGCAAATGGGCGCGTCTCCTGTGTGCCCTGGCCGGGAATCGAACCCGGAACTTCTGCACGCCAGGCCGACGCTCTACCACTGAGCCAACTGGCCAGGGCCTTAACTGTGTTTTTATGTTGTAATTATGATTTTACAACTGTGTTATATAGGTAAGTGACTTGGGCTAGGGTAGTGGTTCTCAAAAGAGTGTGCCCTATAAGATTTCCAGGTGCATCCCATGGTATTCCAGAGAAATGTGTCCCTGTTGGGGACCAAAAAACTAACAGAGTTTTTGAAGTTTAGACTTTTTGGGGACAGAGGTGTGGGGAATTGGCTGTAAGCTGAGAGTCTGCCCAACACCCATCTCACTTGCCTGATTAGGTTGCAAAAGGCTGTTAAGCTGTGGTGCTGGATTGTTTACACTACCCCCCCCCCATGTTCCCGGGAAAGACTGCAGGCAAGTTCCTTCCATGCTTTGTTTAGTGTCAAGTTAAGACCATAGGTATGGTGGGGGTTTTGGATTGATGATTAAACATAAGGAATTGTCTCTTGAAGCCTTTTGGATTTCTATAAAAGAAGAATGAGGCAATATCTAAAATAGCTTTGAACATTTTTCTACAATTTTCAACATCCTATTTATGTGAATTAAGATTTTCTATCCTCAACACAATTAAGAGTAAAAAGAGAGGAATTCTTCACTGTATTGATGAGGAAATGAGATTTTACCTTTCAATATATGCCCAAACATTGAAGAAATCACTAGGACACATCAGACTCATGTTTCTCATAAACACAAGAATGAAAAAACTTAACACATTCGCACCAGGAACTGCCAGATTTACTAAATCTTACTAAGAATGTATATATAAAAAGATAACATTTTGTCATTTTTTTAATTTTTTAACCCCTCTTTTTTACAAATTCTAAAAAGCATAACTCAAAAAATGTAACATAAAAATGTTTTTTATGTCAGAATAAATTTAATTTTGTTTTGGTTAATTACCATAAAAGCACGCTTGGATTTTATATTTTTTTCTTCAATATTTGACTTATTATAACATTTCTCAGAAATTTGTATATAGTGTGCCTACAATTATTTGTAGGATTTTAAATGCGCCCCAACTTCAAAAGGTTTGAGAACCACTGGGCTAGGGTGTGTTCTGACTTACACCAAAATTCAGGTTACATCACTGTCATAGGAATGGAACTGTGTCACAATCAGAGGACCCTCTGTAAATAAAAGTAAAAATAAAAAAAAGAAAAGTATAAGTGATCAGGGAAGGTTTCTATACATACCTGCTTTTTTGGCTTTACTCTTCTATAAAACAGTAACTAATTCTCAAAGCATAATTTTCAACCATTCACTGCAAAGAGTCTTTTATACATTAGGAAGACAGAATGAAGAAACATGACAATCTCTGTCACAAAAATTTAATTCTATTTGTTCATGATATTGTTTGATACCTTAGCATTGCCCAAACCTAAAACTCACAGGATACAAGGTACAAGATATAGCAATTGACAACACCTTCTTTGAAGATCTTAAGAGAAAATTTTAAATGGACTTTGAGTAGACACTGTCCCTAGAAACATCATATAAACCAGCAAAAAAGCAGCAAATACTTCTGATACTTTACTTTCTCCTGCATCACATTTCCATAGCAACCTCTGCTGTTCCCCTAAGCCTGAATGCCAACATTTAGAGAATTTGTTGTTGACTTTTTCCTTCATTTAAGAGAGGCATATTAGGTAGAACCTGCCTTCTTCCACATCATTTTAATACCTTTCTCCATACTACTTCATACAGTAGTGTTTGATGTCACATAACATTAGAATTTTCCTATACGTACATTAAATAGTAGAAAACAGTTTATTGGAAATAAAATTTAGATTAGGATTTTGCAGAAGTCCAAAGGAAATATTTAATCTATCAAAAGTAACTTTCCATTTTAAAATAGCCTTTTATTAAAGAGCTGGTGTTCAACACATTCTCAGCTTCATTTTAAAAAAAGATAATAGAGGTTGCACATGTCAGTAGGGTTGCTATCCTCATAATTACTTTATACTCACTAATTACAAACAAGTTTAGAAAACCTATAAAATCAAAATCCAGGTTGAACTGACCTTGAGCATCTGATTTCCCTCTAACCCAAACACCACTACACAGTGACATCCCAACCAACAGCCACTTGGAAGAGTGTAGCAGGGCCTGGTGACCATTTTGAGCACATGCCAGGAGATGTTTACTAACCAAGAGTCCAGGATCAATTCTGGCACTATGAGGACTCTTTCATGGCACTGACAAGAGAAAGTAGATCATAGAGTAACCCAGACTTTTCGGTAAGCATGGGCTACGTCATCAGTTCCACAGAAATACTTGAATAGGATTAAATTAACTAGGAAATGTACTAATTCACATAAGGAATTTCGGGGAAGGTGAGAAACCGAGTAACACCAGAAGTGACTGTTCCTGTGCCCTCTCCCTCCTGTCCACTCTCCAGCAGACGGGAGCCAGCTTCTAGCACTTCCTCTAGCTCCTGAGGCCCAGGACAGGGTGACGGATGAAACCACATACCCGTCAGAGGGGAGTCTTACATGGGGTGTCTGGAGGGGCTGTGTATGTAGCCAGCAGCAGCTGTCTGGAGTCTGAACTTGCATCTTGGGCAGAAGCTACTACTCCTGGGTAGCTTCTCACCATTTTTAATGTTGAAAATAAGATTATTTTGGGAAGAGATACATGCTGTAATCTTATTTAAGAATTTTATCATTTTCTAAACTTTCCAGGAATGTCGATAATTCCTGAATAAGCCTCCAATAACACATCTAGATGTAGTTTGACTACTACACTCAATTTTTCACTACATTTTCCATGAACCAAAGGTATGAAAAATAGGTGGCAGCTATATATATGTAAGCCCTAGTCTATCCGGACACATGCAGTATAATAAAAGCTAAAAGCCAAAATGAGCCCCTCAATATAGAGAAGGTATGTTTGCTGGTGTGGGGTAGGCAAGAGAACCACTTCCAAAAAACTGAGTGAAGATAAGCAAGCTATCAATGAAAATATCTACATACAAAACATAAACTTACACAAGTCCCGAAACCAAGCAGAGAACTGTAAAAACGAGGTGTGTATTCTAAATGGGCTACCTATTAATAACCTAAACTAAGGGATAGTTTGTGATTCAGCAGCAGAAATGCAAGTCAGTGCTTTCCACCCAGCTTTGGCAATAGGACTGACTGTTCAAAGTTCAAAATAAAAGATTGTAACCGTGATATGTGCAAAAGAATGAGTCTTCACAACAAAACCCAGATACAATGCTACATAGCGGTTCAAAGGCAAGGCAAATTCACACTGTAGCTGCATTCATATTAGTAGTGCTAGGGAAATTTCATTTCTAGTATGTGTGGTAATCATGACTAAAATGTTGATACCCTCTAACTGAATGTGGGACGACCCTTGCTCATACCCAGGGTGGGGCAAAAGTAGGTTTACAATTGTGAGGACATGAAACAAAGCTTACTCTTGTATTATTATTTATTAATTATTGTGTTATTTTTCCATATGAATTGTAAACCTACTTTTGCCGCACCCTGTACCATTACAGGAAAATTAAGTAGTTAAAAAAAAACAAACTAGATATAACTTGAGGAAAAAACATGTACACTGAAGAAATGTTCATATTTTTATGCTTTTAGGCAGCAGCTACTACTGGGTTTATGACTGTATAGAGATACATATATATTTGGTTTGCCATCTATTCGATGACCAGAAGATCTCTAATAATCATCTAGTCTTGCACACTGACACCATTTATTTGCATAGCGATCGCAACAGTACAAACCATACAAATATGTCTTGCTCTATAAAAAAGAAGAGGAAAGGTAGTCTGATGTTTTTAAGATATTCTTGGATTTGAAGGACACAAAAGAAGACTAGAAAACCTGCAAGCAAAACTTTAAAATGACTGCTGCAGGGATGACTGCCAGGTGCTCTTGTCTGGGAAACGGAAGGGAAAGACCCGGGAGCCTTTGATTTTCCAGCTTTAGTTTTGAATACAGTTATATGCTTTTGTGGCTCTGAGGGTTTCAAAACCACCTTATAAAAGAACTTACTTCAGCTAGAATCTCAGAGAAAGAAAGAATTAAAGGGGACATGAGAGATGGAGAAGTATCCTGAACAGCAAGAAAGCACAGAAGAAAACAAATGGTCACAGTCCGCTTTAAGAAATCAGTTAAAGAATAAATACTGTAACAGTACATCACTGATATTTACCAGGGGGCTCAGGCACCAATTTGGAAAGTTCCCAAGATGAAGTCACTGCACAACTTTTCACTGAAAAACTGAAATCCAAAGAGAGCAGGTTCTAGAATACAATTTATGTCCTTCAGATATGAATCCAGGCAAGTGGCTAGGCTTGTCTGACAGTTAGGTGACCTTCCCCTACACTGGCACAGTTTAGCACTTCACAGACAGGGTCCTCATTAGTCCTCACAAACTCTCTATGTGTTACATCCATTATAAACGGTACACGTTCTGGCACTTCTCTCCCTTGCTGGTGGGATGCTAAATAACCAATGATGGATCCACAGAGGCGGAAGCACTGTGTACTGTGCCGCTTCCTGAGAAATTCATTGGGGCGGTGTGTGTGTGGGGGGCAGACTACATTTATTCATTCAAACCTATTTATTGAGTAACTTCTATGTACCTGACACTTGGAACACATTAATGAACAGATAAAAAAAATACTCCCCAACATGGAACTTACAGTCTAGAAGTAGGGGAAAGAGACAAGTCACCAAACAAGTCATCTAGTAATTTAGACGGTAAATCAATGCTGCAGAGTAAGTAGGGTATTGCAAGAGGGATACAAGGCGAAGCTTGCAATTATAAAGAACACTGACAAGGTGTAATTTTAGTGAAGACTCAGATGAGGTGAGCGAGTTGGCCATAGATCTATCTGCGGAGAATCTCTTACAGGCAGAGGGAAACCAAGCACAATGACAGGGAAGGGGGACCGTGCCTGACATGTCCCCAGATGAGCAAGGAGGTGAGTGAGGATGGCGGGTGGAAGGAGAGTAGGAGAAGGAGGGAAGCGAAAGAGGTCGTGTTAGCGGTGACCAGACCATATTCGGCTTTGTGAATCTTTATGAGAAATCTGATTTTTATTCTGAGTATATTTTAAGTATAACCTGATTGTTTTTGTTTTGTTTTGAATCACTCTGGTTGTTAAACTGATAACAAATTAAAGGGTAGCCAGAAAAGGAGAAAGAACAGGCTGCTGCAGTAATTCAGGCAAGAGATACTGGACACTTGGATAAGAAGCACGCAGTAGGGGCGGGAAAAGGGGTTGAACTCCAGAATCTATTTGAAGGCAAGACTTTGGATACATTCTGAAGAGAAAGCAGCAGGATTTGCTGACAGCCTGGACGCAGAGGGGGGGAGAAAAAGAAGAATTAGGATGATTCCAAGGTTTCTGGCTAAATAAATGAAAAAATGGAGCCAAGTCAGAGCAGGTTACAGGAAAAAGCAGGTCTGCAGAGGAAGAGAATTATTCAGTTTTTGTTCTGTTAAAATTGAGGTACAGGCCCTGGCTGGTTGGCTCAGTGGTAGAGCGTCGGCCTGGCGTGCAGGAGTCCCGGGTTCGATTCCCGGCCAGGGCACACAGGAGAAGCACCCATCTGCTTCTCCACCCCTCCCCCTCTCCTTCCTCTCTGTCTCTCTCTTCCCCTCCCGCAGCAAGGCTCCATTGGAGCAAAGATGACCCGGGCACTGAGGATGGCGCTGTGGCCTCTGCCTCAGGAGCTAGAATGGCTCTGGATGCAACAGAGCGACGTCCCAGAGGGGCAGAGCATCGCCCCTGGTGGGCATGCTGGGTGGATCCCGGTCGGGCGCATGCGGGAGTCTGTCTGACTGCCTCCCCGTTTCCAGCTTTGGAAAAATGAAAAAAAAATTGAGGTACATTTTATATACCCAAGTGAAAAAGTCAAAAAAGTAGTTAGGTATGTGTGGCAGGAGTTTAAGAGTGGTGCCCCAGCTGGAAACACACATTTGGGAGTCCTAAGCAGCTCCGTGCAGTTTATGGAAGTCTTACAACCGTGACAAGTGTCCTGTAAGAACTGAGCCTTGAATAGGTTGGCAAGAAAAGAAAACCAACACAAATTTTAAGAAACAACTGAAAAAGAAAAATATCCAGTGGGTCAATGGTATAGTAGGAAAAGTAGGAGTGTGGTATCCACAAAATTAAATGAAGAAAGCATATATTTAGAAAAAAGAGAGGGAATGATTCATTATATTCAATGTTTCTAACAAGTACAGACAGAGAAATCACTGCTGGATTTAGCAACTTGGAATAGTTTCTCTTGAAAAAGCCTGGTGACTATATCCCACCCTAACCCTACCCTAGAAGACATGATTATGAACTAAACATAGTACCTTTCAATTTTCTCATGAATTGAATTTGTTTTTCTAAAGAATTATTCAAAAGGAAGATTTACTCCAGTTTAATATTTGGGACTCAAATCAATAAATAGGTTTGTTATGAAATACTAGTGACAAACTTTAGTTACTACCATTAATCTGTTAATATTCAATTCCTGTCCCTTAAAAAAATACAAATACCTCTATGTAAATTGGAAATAAAAGGCTAGATTTCCTGTCCTCATGAGGCGCTCTAAAACCAAAAGCCGCCTGACCTGTGGTGGCGTAGTGGATAAAGCGTCGACCTGGAAATGCTGAGGTCGCCGGTTCGAAACCCTAGGTTTGCCTGGTCAAGGCACATATGGGAGTTGATGCTTCCTGCTCCTCCCCCCTGTCTCTCTCTTCTCTCTCTCTCTCTCCCTCTCTCTTCTCTCTAAAAATGAATAAAAAAAAAAAAAAAAAACTTAAAACCAAAAGCCAATCATGTAGCACTGTTTTTCCTGTTACAGTAAAGAACAACACACTCTGTACATTATTACCATTACTATTTGATTATCTTCCAAAATGCCAACACTAGTCCAGCCTGCCAGAATACCAAAATAAAAGGTAAAATTATTAGAAAAAAGTAGACACGAGTGTCATTATCTGCAATTGATTATATAACTAGGAACCAAGAAAATAAACTGCAAAATTCCTAGAATAAGAGCCAGCTATAAAATAAATATACTAAAATCAACAACTATCTTATACGAGCAAAGTCAATACGAAGAACCCATCACAACAGCAACAAAAACATAAATACCTAAGCACCCTAACAAGAAATATTTGGACTTACATGCAAAAAAAAAAAAAAAAAAAAGAGGTATATATACCTCTGCTATGATAGAATGACCTTTTATGTCCCTGAATAGAAAGTGACTACTATCCATGTAGATGAGTCCTTGCCAGAATAAAAATGCAATGTAACTGGTTATTTCTTAGTTCTAAGGATTCATCAACAAGGGTCTTCCATATGAAGATGGCAGGTTTAACAAATATTCAAGTATAACCTTTCTCTCAACTCCACTAAGATGGCAGTAAGGACGTCTTTCTAGAAGACACAGACCCACGGACTTAAGGAACAGGAGTGAAACTAAGCACAATCATGGAGGTGGAGAGCAGAATGATGAGAAGCACCCTCGCAGACCTGAGAGAGTGCAGTTTGACGGGGTCAGTGAGGAAAGCTGAGCAGCACTCTGGACCACTCAAAAACTGGATGTGAAAGGGTGGTGGGCTAACAGAAGGTTGGCAAAGGCTGTGGGAGAAGCCCTGTCTTCCTCTGTGCCCTTCCCACCTCCTCCCTGTAGAGCACTGGCTTACTGGCCGTCCCAAGAGCCCACTAAGACTTAACGCTGATTTTTGGGAGAGTAGGTGAAACAGGTAAGTCTGAACTGTGTGACTACACAAACAGGCTGCTGCCATAGCAGACAGATGCTTCCTCGAACACTGGCAGCTGGACTCCGCCTCAGTGCACGGTGCTGGAAGACCACTCTCTGACCAATCCAGAGGAAAGATCTTACAAATGGCCCCAGTTAAACACTCGGAAGAAAACTTTTTAGTCAATAGTCAGAAGGCTGCCACTGGGGAGCAGACTAAGGATGTTGGGGGCAGAGGGGCTTAAAGAGTTGGGGACCCCTTCTTTCACAGTAAGCCTTTCAATATTCTTAAATTTATATGATATGCATGTATTTATGAAAAGAAGATAATACTCTTTATCTAAGATAGATGAATGTAATTACAGTTTGTTTTTAACTAGTGTGACCTGCTCTACCAGGTATTTCTATGTATTCTAAATCTACTTTAAAAAGACATGGCATTGATAAAGATTAGAGATTAATGCATAGGTAAGTAAGGCCTAATACAGAACTAGACACCAAAACTAGTTAAGATCTTAAAATATAATAAAGGAAAAACTACTAACCAGTAAGGTAAGGATGGACTATTTATACTTAACAAATGATGCTGGTAGAATTGGCGCTTTGGGGAGAAGGTGGTATAAGACAATTCATATCGATACACTAATATAAAATTAAATGTAAAAACCTAATATATTTCCAAAATTTTCTTTCATTTACTTTGGCTGTGGGTTTTCCAAACATAACTGTTCACAAAGAAAAATCATAAAGAACAAGGTATGGAGAGATGACTACATAAAAATGAAAATATTCTGTTGTTTGGGAAAACATCATAAAGTAAAAGACAAATTACAACCTGGGGGTGGGAAAATCACGGCAAATATGAAAAAGGCACAATACTCTTTACATAAAACAGATTTTAAAATTATTTCTAAAAATTATCAAGTAAGAGTATGATGGGCAAAATAGCTGACTAAACTCTCAAAACGTAAAACAAAAAACAAATGACTAATTTCACTAGCTACCAAAAATGTCAATTAAGGTAGTAAGACCACAAACATTGGAATGCTGACATCATGGGATGACCATTCTGCACTTGCGGGAATCACTGTGTCTAAGCATTAGCAATTGGGCAATAACTCCTCAAGAGTCATAAAAGTCTTCACCTTTGCCTGAGGAATTCTCTTTAAATCCAACCCAAACAGGTCAGACATACTGAGACTTTCAAATAAAGGCATTTATCACAGCTCTGCCTGCATGTCTATTACCTTCTGAACCTATGTCCTCTGACAGACTCTGCTGAGGACCTTCCTTTATTTGGTTCACTGCATCTCTCTGAAACTACACCGCTGCCACCATTATTACCCTCACGCTATGCAATCACAAGTAAATGCAATGAAAAAATTAGGTAGTTAAGGTCACTTAGATCAAAAGTAGCCAGGCTCAGATTTGCAGTCACCATTTAATACCATATTCTCAACTACTAAAAATGGAAATGTGTCAAACAATAGAAAACAGGTTGAACTCAGGCATACCTACCATTAAACATTGTACTTCCAAGGAAGATTTAAAGGCATAGGAAATCTGTGATACATTAAGTGAAAGTACAGTACTCAAACCTACAGATGAAATTAAAAGGCCAATTGTGTTTAAAAACATGTCTCTGCAGACAAATAAAAAGACTAATAGCAAAACTTCATCCCATGAGTAGTTATTTATTTCTGAAAAATGTGATTGTTATTTTCTTAATTTTTTTAATAACTCAAAAAAATGTCTACAATAGGGATAAATGCTTTTTATTTTTTAATGTTTAAAAACCATAGAAACAATAGAAATTCTTAGTTGCACCTGCTTCAGAGGCCTCAATTTTTAAACAAGCAATGAAAACAGGGACAATTAGGTGAGCAGTTACTATCTTAGCAACATGGCATTATTGATGAACTAAAAGGTCCATCAAATGAGAGAGCTTTCCATCATTATTCTTTTCAAGACTTTATTTATTTATTCATTTTAGAGAGGAGAGAGAGAGAGAGAGAGAGAAGGGAGGAGCAGGAAGCATCAACTCCCATATGTGCCTTGACCAGGCAAGCCCAGGGTTTTGAACCAGCGACCTCAGCATTCCAGGTCGATGCTTTATCCACTGCGCCACCACAGGTCAGACCATCATTATTCTTTTCTTAAAGTGAAATGGGAAAAAATTAGCCTTATAGAACTTGCTTGATAGTGCAGTTAACTGAAACCTAACTAGTACACAAAACAAGAGATATGAGCAAGAGAAAACCTCTTCAACACCCAATGCCCCAAACACTGGACTACTAAAAGCACTTTGGAATTCACTGACTGAATTGCGTTATATCACAGTATAAAGTTAGGTTTCAAAATAATAATAATAAATAATAATAATAATAAAAGCCTAACACAAGTAAGTGATATATTTCTACACTATTTTTTTCCTAACAGTTTTAACAGTTCCTTGCAAGGCAAACTGGAATTAGATGACTAGCAAATATCTATCTGTTTTGGGCACAAAAGAACTAACATGTTTAGAAAGCATCTTTGGATGTATGTGGGTTGGGGAAGAGGAGTGGGCAAATATGTAGACAAACTGTACCTTTCCTTTGTTACTTTGAAGTCGAACAGTACAAGTGACATAACTTTCTGTAAAGAATCAGTACTTTCTAGGAAAAAAACCAACTTGAAACTTACATACAATATGGGCATTGTTTTTCTGCCACAAATTACCCAAAGATTTTTTTTGCAAAGCTGTAGGATTATATTTCACTTTTAAATTTTAACTGTAAGGTCTTAGGACTCGAGAGAAACGATGATACAATTCTTAGGTTTGTGTACTGCAAAGGAAAACTGGTTTTTGTTTTTGTTTTATTGTTTCACTTCATTTTCGAACTTTGTTAAACAAGTTTTCAGAGAAAAAAACTGGGGAAAATGAATACTAAATATTCTGGAAAAACAACAGAGCCACGTGCAGTATGAGCATTATTAAATAATTCTGTAAAACTTAGAAAAACTGGAACTGCGTGCTCACCATTACCTGCGCTGAGACCAAGAAGTGAAAATAGTGATTCAAAATCTTCAGAAAAGGTAGCCAGTCCTATTCAGAAATCCAAAGATAAGGGCCCGCCCACTTCCCCTGGAGAACTGGTTGCTAGGGAAACCCGCAATAACCCTTTAGAGCCAGAACAGTCTGCGCGAGGAGGATCCTCCCACAGGCTGGGAATGGTTAAAAGAGGAGAGTGAGAGGAGGGAGAAGTGGAGTAGAGAGAGTTTTAAAAGACGACGAATCATCTGGCTGTGGCAGGGTCCAGAGAAAGCGGGCTTAGTAACCCCAACAGAAATTCAAAACACCAGATAGAACACTGTTCTGGACGCTGGAGTCACATTAGAGTTCAGCTAAAGTTTGAAACAGTAGAGACGCTTCCCTCTGTCCCCAGTGAGAGAAACAAACCACCCTTTGTGAGTTGCTGTCTCTGGAAAATGAAGCTATAGAGTTTCATCTCACCAACTACAAACTGATATTTTGTGCAATTAAAATCTTGACTTTCTTATATTAAACCTGTGGTTCCCAAACTGCTGCTTAAAGAAGCCACCTAGGGAGCTTTAAAATATACATTGCGTTTTAATTGATCTGGAGCGTGATTTGAGCCGAGTTTGAAAACTCCCCAGTGTTTCACTTGTGCAGCCACTTTTGGGAATTACTGTATGCCATGATTTGGCGAGGTGGCTTTAGAGTACTGTCAAAAAAGAAAGAAAAAGCACAATCATCTCCCTTTGTGTTTTTAAGGCTAATAATAGAATTAACTGCCTTTTTCCAAGCACACACAGGACAATAGTCTGCTTCATAAATAGGAATCCCCAGCATGCCTGAACAATACTTTCTTTGAAATAGAGACCAAGCAGTTTAAGTCTTTTCATCCCAAGAGAGCAAACATCCTTCTTAGTAAAACGCCAAACTCATGGGTCTAGTTTAACAGCGAATGGGCCACGAATACCGCTAAGAACCTGGTGAACCAGCTCAAGGAGCAAAAGGAAACTGAACTCCCAGGATCCCACCATCAATCGCCGGGATCCTGTGACGACCAGGGCTGGGGCGTCGGTCCCTGGAGCACCCTCCATAAAGTTACTCGAGGGAAGTTTGCTCCCGTTTGCTCCTCCGGCGAGGGGCGCGGCCCCCACCACCTGCTCCGCTGCACCGCTCCCCGACCGCGCCCCCTCGCTGGACCTCCGCCACCTCGGAGGTCGCGCACTCCGCGGACGCCCGCGCGGCCGGTGGAGCCCGGGGAACCGCCTCTTCCTTCCCCGGGGTAGCTGGGCTGCAGCCGGCTCAGCCCCCGGGGCTGGGGCACCGGACCCCCGCGCGGACCGGCACCGTCCCCGCTGAAACCCCTAAGGAAGCATGCTCGCGCGCCCGGAGTCTCAAAAGCTAGGGCAGGGGTTCCAGGCGCCCCGCACCCCGAACCCCACGCCGGTCCCGGTCCCGGCCCGGCCCCGGCCCGGTCCAACCCCGCTTGGCCCCTCCGACCCGCAGACGGGAGCGCGCCCCTGGCCAGGCGGTCTGGCGCTGCGCACGCGCGGAGGCACCCGCCCGCTCGCTCGCGGCGCCCTCACTCACCGCCCGCGTCCTCTACGCCTCGGACGTCGCCGCCGCCGCCGCCAACGCTGCTCGCCGCTGGCCGCTCCGGCCCGGTGCCCACTCCTGAGGCCCCGGCCCAGGCACTCGGGAATCTAGCGCCCGGCGGGCTCGGCGGACACCCGCACGCAGAGCACGCTCCGCGGGGGTCGCGCGCGCGCGCGCCCGCGCCCTGAACGGGGAGGGACCAAGCGGGCGGTGTTCCCTAAGGCGGCTGTGGGTACGGAGCATGCGCGCTGCCAGTCCCTTCTGGGCTCGGGTCGCTGAATGGGCGGTGATCCTGAACCAGTGAAGCGGAGAAAAGCAGAAAAGGGCCAGGAGCCCCCCCTTAGTGAGGGGCGAGTTTGCCCTTGTTCCACCAACTGAAGTTTCTTAATCTGGTTTATTCATTAATTGATGTGTTAAACATTTATTTAGCATCTACTTTGGCAGAGCCTCTGTGCAGGATACAGGGCATCCTCTACTAATGAGGAACCGATTACATTTGGGTTTGGAATTCAATTTCCGGAACTGATTCCAGCCCTCTGCACAGATTAGGAGAGTGCATTAAAAAAGATCATGCAATACCTAAAACTGCAAACCTTAGCTACAATTGAGGGAAGGGACTTTGCTACTGGCTAGGGTGAAGATAAGAACTTCTTTGAGAAGCCTGGAAGAAGAGCTGGAGTCAGAAATTAAGTTCACCTGGCAAGAAAGATGAAGATAGAAGCATAGATGGCAAAAAACAAAACAAAAAAACTAGAGACATGAAATGTGGTAGTTATACTCTAGGTAAGAAGTGGTAGGGTACTAAATTTAAGTGTTGGCACCAGGAATGGGGAAGCATAGAAACGTCAGTGATTGTCAAGAACAGGAGGATTCCCTAGCTTTATGATAGACACCTGCTTCTTGGTCGTCAGCCTTGGTATTTATTAGTAAACAAATTAGACCTCTAAAATATATAGCTTCAGTCACTAAATGATTCTTTTAACATGAATTTGGACCTGAAAAAACTTATTTCTATTCAATCAAAAAACTGAATTTGAGGCCCTGGCTGGTTGGCTCAGCAGTAGAGCATCACCCGGTGTGTGGAAGTCCTGGTTCGATTCCCGGTCAGGGCACACAGGAGAAGCACCCATCTGCTTCTCCACCCTTCCCCCTCTTCTTTCTATCTATCTCTCTCTTCCCCGCCCCCAGCCAAGGCTCCATTGGGGCAAAGTTGGCCCGGATGCTGAGGACCCCGCTCCATGGCCTCCAGTGCCTCAGGCACTGGAATGGCTCAGGTTGCAACGAAGCAGCTGCCCAGATGGGTATTGCATCGCCCCCTAGTGGGCTTGACAGGTGGATCTCAGTCGGGAGCATGTGGGAGTCTGTCTGCTTCCCGACTTCTCACTTTAGAAAAATACAAATCAAAAACAAACTGAATTTGAGAGAAAGTATATATAGTGAAAGACACATGGGCTTTGGAATACAGAAACCCCTTGTATAAAATCCAGATGCTCCAAACTAAATGGTTTGATACTGTACAAATCACTTAAATCACTTATAGTACTCATCTATAACATGGCATCGTGATGTTTACCTTGTTGATGATTAATTTTTTTTTTTTTTTTTTTACAGAGAGAGAGAGAGTCACAGAGGGGGATAGATAGGGATAGACAGGAACGGAGAGAGATGAGAAGCATCAATCATTAGTTTTTCATTGCGCGTTGCAACACCTTAGTTGTTCATTGATTGCTTTCTCATATGTGCCTTGACCGCGGGCCTTCAGCAAACCGAATGACACCTTGCTGGAGCCAGCGACCTTGGGTTCAAGCTGGTGGGCTTTTTCCTCAAACCAGATGGGCCCGCACTCAAGCTGGCGACCTCGGGGTCCTGAACCCGGGTCCTCTGTATCCCAGTCCGACGCTCTATCCACTGCGCCACCGCCTGGTCAGGCTGATGATTAATTTTATGTGTCAATTTGGCTTGTCACAGTATTCAGATATTTTGGTCCAACATATTCCAGATGTTACCATAAAGGTAGCTTTTAAAGGTGAGATTACCATTTAAATCTGCAGACTCTGGGTCACTGAAGGGCTGAATAGAGAAAAATGTACCTATCATGAACAAAAAAGAATTCTTCCAGCAGACTGCTTTTGGACTCGAACTGCAATTCTTCCCTGGGTCTCCAGCCTGCTCGACCTCCCTTCAGTTTTTGGACTTGCCAGCCTCCATAATCAAGTGAGTCAATTTCTTATAATAAGTGTTATTTCTCTATATATGGATGGATGGATGGATGGATGGATGAATGGATGGATGGATGGATGGATGGATGGATAGATGGATGGATGGATGGATGGATATTGGTTCTGTTTCTCTGGAGTATCCTGATTAATATACCTTGCAAGGATATAAAGTTCACGTAAGTTAATTACATCTGAATCTGAAACATGTAACTTGTAACATTATAAAAAATCCAATAAAAGTGGGTAAAGCCCCCAATACACAGTAGAGTCTGAATAAATGGAAACTACTATTATGTGTGAACCAACATCAGAGGCAAAAACAATGGAGCAAGTAGGCTGGATATTAGCACTGTGAAAGCATTTTCTCAGTCTGCTGGGTAATAACATTAAATTTAAAAACATATTTAAGAGATAATAGAAAATTTTGGTCTTCCAAGCTCTGACATGCTGAAAAGGTAATAACATATGAATATTTTAATTATTTTGAAATAAATGCCAACAGAGCCATTAAGATACAGACTCCAGCTGTACTCTGAAATCACCAGACATGCAAAGCAGAGCTATAAATTCACATCTGAACATTTTCTTCCAATGTAAGTGCCAATTCAATTCACTCTGCTTGCTACTATGAAGGAGAAGCCTAAGAAAAACTTACTTTTGAAATAATTCCCAGTCTCAGACTAGGTGCATGATATAGCACTCAAACAATGTGTTTATTGAATTTCTTCTGGGCATGCCTATAGCTATTGGGAATGAGTAAAAATGGGTAAAATATTCCCTTTAAGCTACAAATATTGCCATTTATTATGTCCTAGGCAACAACCCTGTCCTGAGGGAATTTATCAAATAGCCTAGAAAAAGATAAATAACTTTAACTATAAAGCAGAATGCGCTAAGTCTTGGAAGAGGAACAGTTGTCTCTTGTTCGGGAGGTTGGTGATGGGGGCTCACTCTCACATTCCTGCCTCCATTGTTGCCCCCAGCTTCGCACAGTTTGGAGTAGTGCAAACCAGCGGAGCAGAGCAACATCTTTTAAAAATGTTTTGAGCAAAGCTGATAAATATTAATTAAAATAACACTTTCCTTCCACTGACTCACTTGCTTCAGAGTTTATAGGATACAGTAAGAGAGGGGCAGAAAAGGCATTTACAACCCGTTCAAATCTAAAAGTTTCTTTGTTCTTTGTTTTCTCTTTACTGTCCTGGAGTTTTTTGTTTGTTTGTTTTTGTTTTTTTAAGAAAATTTAAATTTAGCGTTAGAAATAGAAAACTGAGATAAATATTCCTGACCTAATGGAGATTTATGAGAAAAATACATAAAAACTAACATGAAAATAATAAAAGGTGGGGATTTGGGTTTATAAAAAGACAGGGAATGATTGAGTTGGAAACCATTAACCAGGGGAACAAAAATGACAGTCGTTTGTTCTCTAACCAGTGTTGTCATAATGTGACCTTTTTCCTTTTGGCTAAGAATGAAATATTCCCTCATGGATGAGAGTAAACCAACTCCACAGTAGACAAAATCAAGTGATTTGGGGAAAATGCACGGCATTTCAGTCCTGTTTAAATAATCAGGATGCTGTTTTATTAAGAGAATTCATGAAGATATTCATTTCAGGAGCTTTGACACAGAGAATGGGAAGTAAATTAATCTGGGCTTAAAGGAAACCCTATACCAGAAAAGGAAGAGTTTTAATAAAATCAAAAGAAATGGCCTCCAACCATGGATGTTAATTATCGTCTGATGAATAATAATGATGGTAACAGGAGATGTGAGGTAAGTTAAAATACATCCTAGACCAGATTTTTTTTTAAAAAAATATATGATCTGGAATAGTGCCTTGTAAACTTAACCAATGGACTAGCATTAAATAGTTTAAAATTAGACTTAACAACCCAATTAGCTCGACACTATTCCTATGCAGCATTTTCCCCTCCATGACTTTCTTTATTAATGCTATTCAAAAGGATTCAGCCTGAACAGTTTCAGAAGCAGAGTGCTGCCCACTCAGTAAAGAGAATGGCAATATAAGTATTTCTTATTACAAGAATATTTGATCAGGAAAAATGAAAATTTAATAAGATGGTTAGCAGGCACAATATTTGTTCTTCCTCACAGGTTCTATCTCCCTCTTCCTTTTAATATTTTATCCCACTGACAAAATGTGATTGACTGACAGATTTTTTTTTTTTTTTTTTGTATTTTTCTGAAGCTGGAAACGGGGAGAGAGAGTCAGACAGACTCCCGCATGCGCCCGACAGGGATCCACCCGGCATGCCCACCAGGGGCGACGCTCTGCCCACCAGGGGGCGATGCTCTGCCCCTCCGGGGCGTGGAGCCTTGGCTGCAGGAGGGGAAGAGAGAGACAGAGAGGAAGGAGGGAGGGGGTGGAGAAGCAAATGGGCGCCTCTCCTATGTGCCCTGGCCCGGAGTCGAACCCGGGTCCCCCGCACGCCAGGTCTACGCTCTACCGCTGAGCCAACCGGCCAGGGCCTGACTGACAGAGATTTTTAATAAGCTGACTTTTGCACATTTAGTTACACCTGTAATTTTGCTTACTGAATAAACTTTACATCAGTATGACATTTAGAAGAAAAAGAATTCAATCATGAAGTTAAATGTATATAAATAACTTTGCATAAGCAATGACAAAAATAGTGCAACAAACTCAGTATTGGGTAACAGAGCTGTTTTTTTTTTTTTTAAATGAAC